>NW_028261387.1:61694992-62027492 GCF_051295495.1 Thamnophis sirtalis
ACATTTTATACTATATTTCATAATATTTGTAATCATTTTATTTATTTATTTATTTTATTTACATGGCTGCATGTCTCTGAGTGATTATTTTCATTAAAAATAATGAAAACATTTACAAAAAAATAGTTGAAAACAATTACAAAACATCAGTCAACACAACCAGGAAACAGGCTCCATCTCACAACCAGGGCCTCAGACTTGAGTACAGAACCAAATCTTTGAGGCTTTATGAAAGGTGAGCAGGGTTGGGGCCAATCTGATCTCTGGAAAGATGATATTTCAGATGGCAGGCACCATGTCTCTTCTCCTGGGCCCCACCACTGACACTCTCTAACAGTCAGGCCCTGGAACATGCCCTTCCTACTGGACGAGATGGGGCAGATAGAAATAATTGGGGAGAGATGGTGCCGTCAGTAACCCAGCCCCAAACCATAATAGACTTCACAGAAAGAGATAGAAATAGCACTTAGACTTATATATCAGTTTATAGTGCTTTTACAGCCCTCTCTAAGTGGTTTACAGAGTCAGCATATTGCCCCCAACAATCTGGGTCCTCATTTTACTGACCTTGGAAGGATGGGCAACTGAGTCAACAAACCAGTCAGAACTGAACTCTTAGCAATCAGCAAAATTAGCCTGAAATGCTGCATTCTAATCACTGCGCCATCAGGGTTCTAAATGACTGTAAGCACCTTGAGCTATTTAAGGACAACCAATAGTTACTGTGACAATGTGGTCCATCGTAGATTATACCTGTCTTGAAGCTTCCAAATCAGGTACCTGCATGGAAAATGATGACCAGATTTTATAGTACCAGTCAGAAACATAAAATGTACTAGAGCCGAGGTGGCGCAGTGGTTAGAGTGCAGTACTGCAGCCACTTCAGCTGACTGTTACCAGCAGTTCAGCGGTTCAAATCTCACCGGCTCAAGGCTGACTCAGCGTTCCATCCTTCCGAGGTGGGTAAAATGAGGACCCAGTCTGTGGGGGCAATATGCTGACTCTGTAAACTGCTTAGAGACGGCTGAAAGCCCTATGAAGCGGTATACAAGTCTAACTGCTATTGCTATTGCTACTTTGATTTGAGTCTGGGTACTACAAGGATATGCCAAGGTTGCCCTCTTGGCAGTAATATGGCAGTCTTCTTTCAAGAATTTTTCTCATTTACTTTTCAAGCCTGTCCAAAGCCTTATGATTTCCTGGTTGTGGTGCCAAATAATTACTAGCATTTCCTGTTGACATTATGTAGTCATCATGGCTCATGAAATGCACGAGTTTCATCTCCTTCCTCCTAACTGATGAGAGAGAGAGTCTATTTTTGTTGGTCTGGTCCATGAACTTTTTTCTTTTCATCTGAGAGACTTCAAAGGTCTTAATTAACTTGGAAACTTTGTAAAGGGAAGTAGCTTTCTTAGATTTCACCCTGGTTATTTTATTTGTTAAGAGGGCTTGTAGTCTAAAAATTGTAATAAATATTTCTGGGTTGCAGGTTGGGCAAGATTCTCCCAGTGGGTTATTTAGCAATAGCACCCTGGAAACAATGCCAGAAGGAAAAAGAGAATAAGGCTTAGAGCTGTGATGGTGAACCTATGGCATGCGTGCCAGAGGTGGCATGCAGAGGCCTCTCTGCTGGCATGCGGGCCATTGCCCCAGGTCAGATCTCCATGGCATTTCTTTTGTAAGCTTCTGTTTCCCTGCAAATGTCAAAACAGAAGCTCACAAAAGAAAAAGATCTTAGCCCTTGCCACGCTGTTGGGATGCCCCACCTCCCACCAACAAGCTGGTCTTAGGGTCTCTGCTGTGGATGTGTGCATGTCCAGGCATGCGTACTTTCATGCATGTCCACATGCACCTTTCAGTTTGGGCATGCGTGCACGCACAGTTTGGGCACTCGGTATCTAAAAGGTTTGCCATCATTGGCTTAGAGGCTCTATGAATCTTTTGCGAAGGTGATCTGATAGGTATCCAAACTGAAAGACTCTTATTATTGGAAATGTGTTTTTTTTTAATTCAATACATGGAGATCAGGCTGTGTCATTTCTGATGTTTAGATGTAAGTGACCTCTGCCTTATTTAAGCTGTCTGGCAAAAGAAAACGAGCACAGCAAAAGGTAGGGAAGGACACTTTGTCCTTCAAATCTTTATTTCCTATTTTCAGGGACATTTATGACCAGATTGACATATTGTGCTGAACTACAAACTATGATTTACAGGTTAAATTGGCTCAGTTCACAGAACATACTCAGCCAAAACCTTTTGAAAAGAAAGATGGCACATAAATCAAACCAACAAATATAATAAATAAAATGAAGCTGAACAGGCCACATTATGGTTTTAAACCCATCCTCTGTTTGTCATCCAGAAATGGCACTTTCTACAGGCAGCATAAAGTAATCCAACCCATTCAACTATTTCTTTTATTCTTCCTGCTGTTTCTAGAGACTGAGCCTATGGAAGAACAACAGAATTATGCAGAACTGTGACCTTCATAGCCAAATCTCTATTATGCATAAAATAATTCTCCCAACAAATCCCACAGTTGTCTTAGAGACTTTTTTTAGTTCAGACTCAATGCACTATCCACTGAAAGCTTTAAGACTGCCATATCTAATGTACCTAACAACCCCCATATTTCCCCCCTATCACTTTCCCTAACAAAGAGAATCTCCCCCACCCCCAACCCTTTAAATCTGAAAATTAACATCCCTATTCTAACACCAGGAACCCCACTCACACGTTTGCAGCCCAAGAGGGCAATTTGTTTCCTGGGAGGGCCTTTTCATCAAACACTCTCCCACTTTGAGGAGGTGAAAATATGTTTTCTACGTACAGGCAAGGGGTGGTGAAATAGACAGCTGGGTACAAAGAACAGTCGGCTGTTGAATGGACTGGATGCAGCAAAAGCGAATTCTGGCTAATTTGCATCCCCTAATATTAGATGCACAAAATTATGGGCATGAAGATAATAATAGGACAGATGTCAGCACAGATCTGAAAAAGATGAAGACAACTTGGAAATGTTCTGATTTCATTTAAACATGTGTGGTAACGACTTGTGACAAGCTCTTTACTAAGAGACATTGATGTGCCTTGGGATGTATGTACAACTCTAACTACACAGATACCACAAGATTACTGAATTCGCTGGAATAGAAACCAGTCTGATGTTTCAGCTTATCATGTGGTATCTGACTATGTGTGAACATATTTGAAGCAGCATATCAAGTCTCCTACTTTAGAAGAAAAAATATATATACATTTATTTTCTAGTAATTGGGTAGGTTACACCTTTGAGGACGTTCTTCTCTGCATTGCAAAAATGAAATCTCTCATAAGAGCAAATGGATATTGGTATTAACAATATCTTACACAAGGTCTTTAAAATTCCATTTCTCTTGGCTTTATGTCCTATCAAACAAATGAATTACTTTCATCAAGTCTCACATTTTCACCCCTTAGAAATCAATTCTTTGCCTTATGAAACCCTTAGGTGCTTTCCACAATTACAACAATATGGCCAGCTGATGCCCTTATTCCTGAACTCCCTGGTTGCTATGGGAATAGCAGCAGCGCATATACTAAACAGAGATCATAAAAGTTTCAGAGAGTTGTCACTGTACATCATAAAAATATATCTGAACATTGAGCAAAGAAGGAGCCCCCTAACCAGTATATAAGCTAAACTGGGACCAGTTGTCTGCAAAGGGATGAAAGAGAGATGGATTCTGCTTCTCTCCCACCAGCAGGCTCACATCAAAGGAAGGAACTACCAAGCAGCATCAATAGGCCAGAATGGAATTTGATACACAAATGCTTATTAAAGGCATTTGGGTTGCTTTTATTTAATTGTCTGTACAGGGTTTTCTCTCTTGCGACAGTATATTATCAGACCAGATGGCTGAATTGGCCAACCAGTTTATTCAGTTATTTTATTTTCATTTTTGCATGAGTAAGCAAACTGGACAAAAAAAACCCATATAAAATTCATATGAAAACAGTTTTCCTCTAATACAAAGTGTTTTATGGTTTTCCCTTAATATAAAATAGCTTTACTAGTACAATATGTGTTGTTTTGTCTATATATCCTTAATGTATAGATTTTTTTGCATGCGTTTTTGGAATTGCAAAATGCATTTCCTAATTCTGAAAAGCTCACATTTCAGCACTTAACATGTACATGTGTTCTGATTTGCATATATATTTCAGGGGCGCCTGCTGGTTTGTAAAACTAATTCCAAACGTATTTCTTTTCCATCCTTATTGTTAGGTATAAATATCAAGATGATCATTAGATGGCAGGAAGGTGTTGGTGATCATTCATATCTGTCTGGCTAGATTTTGTAGAAGTTCCAGATTCCTGGTTACTTAGTCTTTTTAGAGATGTAAGTGACTTCTAGGATTGCTACTAGAAGCAAATAGTTCTAATATGATAGTCCTATAAACAGCTAAAGAGATACTGTGATAAAATGATGACATTTATACCAAATCCCTATAACACAACAAAGCCCTTGATTTTAAGATGTGTTGAGAGTTACATTCATCCAAAGGAGGTTTGATAATTCAAGAAATAAATCTGAGTGCTGTACTTCAGCGCTGTTTATATACTATGGCTGCAGATGCTAAATCAATCTCATATTTCCCAATTCTTTCTTCCTTCAAAAAGTTCAAAAACAAGGATTTGGATAGAATTTCATTTAGAAACCTCTTCTTCCTATAGCAGACTACCCTTTCTTTGTATCCTCTGAAATGTGTGGACCACAACTTCCACAATTCCCGAATAATCTAGCTGATTGGGAGTTATGGCAGTTCTGATCCAACATATCAGAAAGTCACTAATTTATGGAAGCTTGTTTTACAGAATCCTGATTTTGGTAGCTGATTGTAAATCATAAGCTCTGTAATTCTAAGCTGTGTCTCAAAGAAGTTATGTAGTCACCAGGAGCCAAAAACAACTTGATTGCACATAATCAATCAATCCAACTTGAAGGACACTAAACTGATTAAATGCCTGCCTACAAAGACAATGCCTTGTCAACTGAATATGTTAATATTATTTGGTACACAGCAGCAGAAAGGAGATTTGCCAAATGCTATAATAATGGATATAAAAATTATGTTAGTTGGCTATTAGACTTGAAAGGAAGGGGAAGAGTTATCATGTCCTACTTTAATGTTGAAAGTATAAAATTCTTGAATCTACTACTACAATGTAAGCGACAGAGAGGAAATAAAAAGCTTTCATGGTTTTCTAAATTTATACATTGTCATCCTCTATATACCGATTAGTAGTGATTTAACTTTTGCAGTGCCTTCACAAACTCATCTAAATGGTTCGGAATCAATAACACAAACTCTGTATCTGAACTATTTTTCTGCACAACTGGTCCTAGAGGCAAAAGGCAACTTGCTGATATCTCCTGTTAAATTAATTCACTTCTACACTCCAACCTCGACAGTTATTACTGTTATTACAAAGGAATAAATTATCAACTAAGAATGACGATTGAGCTATTTTTGGTTCATCAATTACTGAAAAAATTAATAAAACTTCTAGCCACATTTTAATGCCGTGAACTCATGCATAATTTATGCAATTTATGCAGAGATGTAACTCTCAGGGTTTATGATATAAAGAGTTAATCCATCCATTCCTCAGTGGATAGAATGCAGCAATGCCCAGGAAACTCTACACTTGGGAGATAATTGAAAGTGCTTCTATCTGCCTAACCTTCCAAGTCATTTTCAGAACTACTAAGAAAGCTGTCCTTCAAATAGAAATATTAATAGGAATCTATCTAAGAAACAGGATAGTTACTAAAACTTTGAGTCACAAAAGATCCATAGGGGAAAAAATAAATCATTGGGGGCAAGAAAAGGAATGTACCCTAAGGAATACTCTGGAAGCAGTGGTCCTTGCTTATCTAGCAGAAATGGGTCTAAAGGCTGCCTATGTATGCAGTATGTTCAGTGTTGCTACCACTGCAGCCTTATTTTCAGGAAGTCCAGTAATTACTATGCCAAAAGTCTTTTTTGCCACTCTTTAAACTATCTCAAGTACCGTACATTGATGAATCTCTGTTTCCCCAGAGCTCAAAGTTCTGGCCAGCTGAGTTCACCCTTTTTTAAAGCCATTTTTCGCCCTCCCTAGGCTCCAAAGGCTTTATAGAAGCCTGGGGAGGGCGAAAAAAGCCTTCCGCACCCCCCCACCCCCCTAGGCCCTGCGGAGGCTTCATGAGCTTCCCTGAAGCCTCTGGAGTGCAAAAAACCAGCCCTACGGGCACACCGGAAGTTCAAGAACGGACTTCTGGTTTCCACAGAGGGCCTTTTTGACTGCTCCGGAGGCTTCAGGGAAGCCTCTTGAAGATCCCTGAAGTCTCCGGAGTGCTCAAAACGACACTCCGAGCAAACCGGAAGTGACTTCCGGTTTCCTCAAAGGGTCGTTTTGACTGTTCCGAAGGCTTCAGGGAAGCCTCCTGAAGGTCCCTGAAGCCTCCGGAGGGCTTCCGGAGGGGGGGGAGACTGTTTTTACCCTCCTCAGGGTCCTATAAAGCCTCTGGAGCCTGGGGAGGGTGAAAAAGCATGCAAAAAATGGGGGGAGCTGTAGTGCGTGCATGTGCACTGGGGGGGGTGTCACACATTGCAATATGGGTGCGGCATGCCTGCACAGGACTCCCCTGTGCTCCCTCCAAAAAAGGTTCGCCATCACTGACCTAGGTACTGCCATTTGATGGATGAGCTCCTGTCACTCGCTCCAGTTCCTGCCGACCCCAGCAGTTCAAAAGTAGGTGGCTGAATGTCGGTATATGGGTACCACTTCAGTAGGCAACTTAATGGGAACATGAAAGTAGCCCCCATCTGAGCATGCCCTGGGCATCAGTGATGTCACTGGCTAATCCTTTCAAGTCGGAAGCACTTCGGTATTCCTGACAAGATTGTAATAGTAATAACCAAGGTCCAAATTGGCTATCAATCTTGTTCTATTATCAGAAGCACTTCAACTAATAACTTTTGTTTACTTTTGTAAAGAGGCTGACAGCGATGCATCCATGACATTGAAATCTTTGGATGTAGTTCCTTAAGTAGCTTGCCATAGAAGTCAGCAGTCACCTCTGTGTTTTCGATTAATAGAAGTTTCTCCAACCGTATCACTGAACCTGTGAATTTTCTTTAAAAGCCCTTTGACCTGTGTCCACCTCAGTTTTTTCATTAGGTTTCTATTAGAATCTTGTCTGCTCATACCAGTCTATGGAATCTACTCATCTAGTTGAGCATGTTTTCAAGTCAGTCATACTGTTCTCTACTTCCACTGTTGATCAACAATGACAACTTATAATGGAACCATGCAGCTGCCAATGCAGGGATGGAATTTTCTTGTATGGTACATTATACATAAAGAAAGTTGTTGATCTGATCCATACATTTGACAGAAAGCCACTATAGTAACTTTCAGGAGAAATAAATCCATGGAACCAACTTCAGGAGTCCTACAATAATGCCCTTAACTTTTCCAACTTAATAAGGATCAGCCTTCTGAATACTATGATTTATTGCAAAGCTTGGGAGTTTTTAGAACAGGAATAGCATTCCTTATCTTTGTGTGGTTATTGACCCAGATGTACTGTAGCTCCTTCTTGGATGGTACCAACTTACCAGGTTCGCCACAAGGCTATGTCACTGAAATGTTAGGTAGATATTCCTGCATTTACTGCTGGCACCTAGATAAATGGTATATCTATATTCCCACAGAACTCCACCTCTCCCTGGGATGTTGACATTAAACTGAAAAAGAGTGCATTCAGATGAAAGCACCAGTTTTGGCTTCAGATCCAAAGATCTGTTTGTCCTTAATACATCTCTACCTTCTTTTTGTGATGGAAAACAACTTTAGCTGTTCTCAAAGTAATCTGATTTTCTCAAAAGATGAATTTCTTATGCCTGCCTAGCTCCTGCTTTATCCAAACCTATCAGGTTTTCCTATCAAGACTGCTATGATTTGCAGCACCATCTTTCTTTACTTCAGTCAATGTTCTTCCCCACGCTCTTTACCATGCTGTCTGTGGTAAAAGGCTATTTTTTTTCTCTCCAGATGGATGAAGATCAGGAAAAGAAAGATGTTAGGCCCAATGGGAATCTTAAAAATGATAATTGGGTTGGCTGTGCACAAAAGACACCATCTGTTTTAGATAAATAATTAAGCCAGGTACCATATTGACAGACAGGCACCTCAAGAATTATTATTCAAAAATAAAACTCAAAATCATTTGTATATACCTGATAAAGCTGGGAATAGAGGGCATGCAAATTAAAAGCAAATCAACAACAGATTCCATTTTTTTAACTAGAGTATAAAACCTAACACTAAATTGTTGCACTTGTGGGATGTGCAGATTATGGGGTAAGCCTCAGCAGTCGGTTTATATTTCAGATTATCATGCAATTGAATGAGTGGCTTGATACTATGAATTAATTAGGCCCATTACAGCAAAACTTTCTCTTGTGGTATTTTCTCTAAATCTGGTTGGAGAAAATCAAAGGTGCCATAATAAATGTACATTAAGAAAAGGCCAAAAAGTTGTACTGAAGAGAGTAAAGATTTAATTATGGATTCTTAAGTCTAAGTGTTTGTTTAGGTCGAAACTTATGCAGCCTCCCAAAAGCAAACGGCTATGACTGAGCTCAATTTACCTTGTTTTATTTTAAATGTATGCAGAAAAAACCACAGTATAGAACAACTGCTTCCTATTTGAATTTTTCATAATTAAGTATAATTTTTATTGTCATTGTACTTAAATACAACGAAATTGGTTTATCTTACATAATTAATGTAAGATATAGTATATATTGCTCACTTGGAACAATTTAGTAGTACAACCTTAATAATGTGTTTAAAATATAACACTATTAGATGTTCACAGAGTTTTTTTTTCAGAGTTTTTTGCACTGACGCGGTTCCTATGCTGTATAATTTTCTTGAAGCTGGTAACTTGAGAAGGATCTAACAGCCTTTCCAGTTAAAAGAGTACACACAATTGGAACTGTTAAATGCGGGAGATAGCATTTCCCATGGGTATATACTTAAAAGAGAGATCAGGCCTCATTTCTGAGAAATTAAGATAATGGAGAACTAAAGCCATTCTGGAAACAAATCCATCCATTAATAATCCACAATGCTTTTTAATATCTTCTCTGCCACTTACCACCTAAAATGGTAAATTCAGCAGTTTCCCAATTACAATTCAATTGCCTTTTCTTGGTCACTCAGACATGTTACTTGCTCATCATATATGGATGATTCTTTGCAAATCAATTCTGAAAGTATTTTATATTTCCTTTCAATCCCTCTAAAAACTAGAAGTTAAATAAAAGACTTGGCCCTTTAAAAGTTCCATTGGCTTTCTTTTAAATATCTAACTCTGGCTTCAGTTCATATTGTTGAAATGCATGATTTTTCCTTGGCTTAAAAAATAAAAAAAAAGAAAATATATAAGCTATAAACATAGGGCTTGTGAAGATGAAATCACCATTCCCACTTAAAAATTCTAAACATAATCCAATGGCTACCAAGTGGTTCCCAGTTCGCATTACTTTTTCATACTTATTCAGAACATTGTGCTGACATGGAAGGTTTAACCTATCATTCAACTGACTGCAAGACAGCACAGAAGGGAATCTTCACCAATTACCAGTGGACAGAAGAGTTTTCATTTCAGCCAGATCAGCATTTCCAGGCTAGCTTCTGCTAATCCATGTGAATCTCTCTTAATAAATGGAAAGGAGTTAAGAAACCTGAAACGTGAACACCACCAGGCTTAAGCAAGCCAGACTTTTTAAAGGGATTCAAAGTTTCTCAGGGAAGAAAGTCTATAAATCTAATTAATTAGGTTTTCACACATCTGCAGAATCTAAAGTAAGTTCTCCATTTACCAGACTGTACTGGGATACAGCCTGTCAGCTCTTCTGTCTGCAACCAGAACCTCCTTAAGTCTATCAGCTCTTGTGTGGACTACAAATGTAAAAACAGTCCTCCCCCAAAGCCATTTAGTAGATAAATGGGACATTTACTGCATGTTCCCAGCAACCAGTAGATTCAATCTGTATTGTAAAAAAAATCAGAACTTGAAAAAAAAAGAGGGGAAGAACCAGCCTACAATGAAAAGGGGAGGAAATGGGCTGAGTAAGACCTGAAAGTCTCAATGCAGTAGAACAGGGATGTCAAACTTGTGTCATCACGGCGGCATCGTATGACATATTGCAACTTTTCTCACTTCACTAAACTGGGTGTAGGCATGGCCAGTGTGTGACATATCGTCCCTCAGGCCACAAGTTTAATAGCCCTGCAGTAGAGCAAAAGCACATTGGAGATGTTGGGAACAGCTCTAATTCTCAACTGGCATAAAATGCTCTATTATCATACACAATCACAAATACATGATTTAACCTGTGCAGTAGACCTCTAATGTAAGTACGAGTATTCTGTTCTTAATAATTGTGGACTGCAGCTGTGGACTACAGGGATTCTAGCCTCACTTTTCAATGTTGGTTTCTCATCTTCTTTATCACTATGCTAAGTCACTTTGCCCAGATAATTGCTACCAAGATTCCCCTTGGAACCAACTGCAAAATAACACATAATACTGTAGCTAAGTCACATGCTACGCCAAGTAGAACCCAATAAAACAGCACAGATAAAAATATGTAAGAAGACCAAATGATTAAAAGAAATTATCTAGTATTTACAAATACAAGATAGAAATCTAAATCCACACAGGCCTCCACACATATCTAAGTATTATTAAAAAAAAATACTGTTTTTATTTTTAAAAAGGGAACAAAGCAAAGAGAAGAAGTTGAACACTCAGCTTTACTAAAATGTCACTAACAATTTCTTAACACAGATGGGGCCACATTAAACAACAAGTACGTATCACCTGTCTCTCTTGTAAAAATAAAATAAAGTAGTTTAAACATGCATATGGAAATATAAAATTACAGATGGGCCTTTTCTTGGACTTTTGTCCTTGTTTCCAAGGCAACAAGATTCAATGTCATCTGCTAGTTGCCATAGCAATTTCACCTGATTCTGGTTGAGCAGCATATTGGGAGATAAAGCAAGGCAACTCCCTTCGCTGCCATAGAGTTCCTCGCTTTATAGAGTAAAATCCTGGGGGAACATGAGAAATGCAATTGATTAAGATCCAAAAGAAAGGACTCAGCTAACAATTTGATTTCTCAATCAATTATTTTAATTTCACTCAGATTAAGTAATATGAGAGGCACCAAAGCAGAAGAGGGCAAGCTTTGGGTAGTGCTGCATTTAATGTTTTATTCAAAGGACAAATGTTGCAATGAATGGGAGACTAACAATAGTAGAATGATGATGATGTTTTGCAGGTAACATTGCATATGATTTCCTATGTGTCCTTTCTCTTTTACTTTCTTTTGGGCTCTCATTTTTAAATGATTTAAATATATGCCACCTAAAAACAGTAGGAAATAGTGTTGCTAATTGACACCACAAAGGTAAAACTAAAGACTCTGTGTAGCAGGTTTCGTTGGCTCTTTTGTTCTTCTCAAAGGTGCCTTCAACTGAGCAGTCTAGTGTCTTTCCTGGAAGTTTGTCATCCATGTTGAAAACCTACTGACCTTGTCAGAAATTAGCCAAGGATGGCTAGTTGTTTCTATATGGATGAATCGATAAAGTCATGAGAGTTAAAGCTCAACTTGAATGAGATTTAACAGCAGTAGAATCAACAAAATTTGGCAGTGCAGTCCAACCCACTGGCAATCACTAAAACAAGTTTTGTGGCCATGATAACAGGGATTACAAGGTTGTAACCTCTCTACCTTTGCCCTAAAATTAGTGCTCATTACTAGTTATCTGAAAATAAAGTATATTGGAACAGACCTTTCCTGCAAGTAGCTTGTTTTTCTCCCTCTTCCATTCTTAAGTAATTTGTTATGGGCAGATTTTTTTAACCATATGTGGTGTGTGTGTCTGTGCATGTATCAGTGGCACCGTGGCACAGTGGTTAAATAGTGCAGGATTACTCTGCCCATAGCCTGGAGTTCGATCCTGTCTGGCTTAAGGTTGACTCAGCCTTCCATCCATTCAAGGTTGGTAAAATGAGGAACCTTTGTTGGGAGCAATATGCTGACATTTATAAACTGCTCAGAGCTTGCTGTAAAGCATTGGGAGTGGTATGTAAGTCTAGATGCTATTGCCATAATTTTATATAACCATAATATGGTTATTTAGTTATATAATTAATATCACTTTTTAAAATAAATATGAAATTAGAATATTTTTAAAACTTTGTCATTCAGGTTTAAAGAGGAAAAAGGAATATATAGTCAATCCTTGTGACACAGGTCCCCAAATTTCCAAAAAGGAAAATTATAATAATAACAGCTAACAAAGTAAACTTAGAAAGGAAAAATAAAAATAAGAAAGAACAAGTGCAAGCAAAAAGAAAAAGAATAGAAAAATATAAAGAAGTTACTTCCAATCTTCATTACAACAAGCATACCGTAGACAAATTTAGTAACCCTTCACCCACTATAAAGTTTCAAACAGATCACTCTCATGAAAAATCCTATTCCTTATCTATATGCAAATCCATATAACAAGACTGAGTGCCCTTTATAAGGCTTCCTCCATAGTTACGAACAACATGGCTAATCCCTTTGTCTCCTAACACTCAAATTCCTGGAAGATCACTGTTCTGTGGTCTCTTCTTGAGGAACAACCATCTGGAGCATATGTAAGTGATCTCCCATCCTCTCCTTATCCAGACGATCCAAAGAACTAGTCCACTCATCAGTTCCCTCAGTCTTTGCCATGGTCTTTGGCTTTACTTTTGTAGAATGTCTAGAGTTTGCCATAGCAAACTTTTTAGTCCAGTGAAAAGTTAATTTAATGGCCCCAAGTTTCTTGTAACAAATATTGCAGGTCTTCCTTTTGGAAGGAAATGAAAGGAATGCAGATGAAAAGAAAGCAATTCTTAAACCCTAAACTAAAGTGCATTGTTTAAAGTATCCTTCCAAGGTACAATAAAACTAAGAAGCAGATAGGAGCTAGATAGATAGTGGAGGTTAGGTTAAGAATGAATGTCTGTTTGGCATCTCACCTAAAAAAAAACACCATTTTGGGCAAATTGGATGGAATCGTATAGTTAGTGCAGAAAAAATCAAAACAAAAGTATAGTCAAAACCATGTCTCTATTGATGCAGAAAATTACTTCATACAATCACACTTAATTTGTGCAGATTTTTTGAGGAGATATAAGGTCCCAAACAATTCAATTCAGGAAATCAAAGGTCCAAAGATCCAACTACATGCCATACATGTATGAGTAATTGACTGTAAATAGAACAGATTGGCAGCTACTTTACTGAGAGAATTTTCCTCTTTTATCAATAATCTTTAGGTTTTATAAGTATTTGGGATGACTTTGTTACATGTAATAAATAAATAAGTTTTCTTCAAAATAGTTTCCTATCATTTTTAATGGGTGGGGAGGGGGAGAACCCTTCAAATGTGTTAACTAGTCCCTGCATTTTCCTGACAAGAATTTCAGAAGTGATTTGCAATTGCCTTCTTCCTAGGACTGAGAATAAATGACTGGCCCAACATCACCCAGCTGGCTTCATGCCTAAAATAGGACTCGAACTCATGATCTCTGAGTTCACTTCTATCCGTTCAATGTCTTAACTATTACATCAGTCTGGCTCTCTTTATTTACTGTACAATAATGCATTTAAAATTGCAATTCCTCCTTTTGTATATCTGCAGCTTCATGTCATGGTATTGAAAAACCAAATAAAATAAACCAAATATGGAAATGCATTGATGAATTTAGATCTTACATAAATCCATTAGCTAATTACAAAGCCATTTATCCAAGCTACTACTTTTCAGTTTGCCAAGCTCCTTGAATGAGCAATTTACAAGGTAAGCATATCTTAATTTACTTTTGTCTTATTTATATGCATAATCAGGCTTAAGCAGAATACTTTGAGATATGCAGCCTGATTGAAGAGTTTCTCCACAGCAGGAAACAAAATTAGAAATCAATGCAAAATATATTCAAAGGTCCATTTGAGCTTAGTTTCACTAACTGTGGTCTAAGCTATAATATGTACATATGCCGTGTGTGTGTGTGTGTGTGTGTGTGTGTGTGTGTGTGTGTGTGAGAGAGAGAGAGAGAGGGGGGGGGGGCAGACAGATTCATGTGGGTTTAAATTAGCCAAGTTCTCGTGACGGGCCCCTGTTCTTACATGGTGCTCTGTGGTCCTAAAACAAAGCACAACTGAGTAAAGAAACATAAAAATTGAGTATCCCATTGTGAAAAGGGAAGTAGGTGAAGCACATTGATTAGCAGCTGCCAAGCTGGAAGTGAATAATTCACAAGGAGCCAGTGAGACTCTCCAGGGCCTTCATTCTCTGGCTTACTCAATCGGATGCTTTCTATGAATGCTAAAAGACCAGTTTGGTTACCTTGCTGCAGTCAAAATCATGAGTTTAGTTAGCAAAAGATGAAGTATTCCCCAACCTGCCATCTAACCTAATTACAGCTTCCAAAAGACAAATATTTATCCAGTTCATTTGCTTTTGTTTTAAGTGGCATATAATAGTGTCAGATTTGTTTTAATCTCACGGGATCCTGTTTCTAAAATATGTAATACTGAACCTTTAAAACAAAAAGTTCCTAATGTCCCCTAAGAGGCATTAAGAAGAGCAGAAGTGAAATTATATATGTAAACTGATTGCTAAACATCTTATTATATTGTTTAAAAACAACAACTTTGGAAAACGTAATATTTACTAGATTTTATATGAATTATTTTACTCCTAGATTTCCCATTTAAATATAATGATGACATAATAGGGTTCAATTAATAGACCAAGAGATAATCATGAGAGACAGAAATAGCTCACAATTATGGAACAGGCAGAACAAATCCAAATAGGAAATCTATGCAACAGTTTACACGTACCAATACAATTGCAGATAATGTACTGGATTTTTCTACGAGGAACAAATTGCTGATGCCAAGACTTCCAGAGTTGTCAGAATCTACAAATGTTTCCTTCAGTCAGCTGCCCAAGTACGCACAAGTAATAATGATTAACACGCTACAAGGAATCATTATGAACTAAAATGAATGCTTTCATTTGCACTAATCAAGGGTTGTTGAGGTTTTTTGTGTCTACAATGCCATTCGTTAACAATGCTGACTCTAGTTTTCTGTTGCCTTCCACTTGGTATACTTGTACCTCTGGCTCCTTTCGCCCGCTGAGGTTAATGAATTCCTTGTCACTGGCTATTTCTTGCCACACAGGCTGTTTATGGCTGATCTTCAACAGGAATTTTATTCCCAGGGAGGGTGGAATCTCTTTTTACTGAAATCCTGATTGCATGCCATGTGAGAAGGAAACAAAACTGTACATACAATAGCAGCTCTGTGTGAGATTCATCAAGTCAGAGCAATGAAGATTCCAAAGAAATGACTTGCCCCAAATGGCTTTCTCGTTTCTCCACACATTATCTGGCACAGGCATGTACTATTCAGTCCCTAAGGCTAATCCAGGGATGGACAGTGATGTAGAGAACAAATGTTTGCAAACTAAAAAACAAAAAGGCACAAAAGAGCATTGCAAGTGGATGATCCTATTTAGACACTGCTACAAGTATGCTGCTGTGACAACAATTTGTTGTGTTACACTTGTAAAGAAGTGGATGAAGAGAGTTCTTATTTCATGATAGGCAGAGGTGGGATTCAGCAGGTTCTGACCAGTTCTAGAGAATCGGTAGCGGAAATTTTGAGTAGTTCAGAGAACTGGTAAATACCACCTCTGACTGGCCCGGCCCCCATCTGTTCTCTGCCTCTTGAGTCCCAACTCCCAGTATCCTTGCCCTGGAATGGGAGGGATTGGAGATTTCACAGTATCCTTCCCCTGCCACTCCCACCAAGCCACGCCACGCCCACCAAGCCACGCCCACAGAACCGATAGTAAAAAAAAAAGAGTCCTACCACTGATGATAGGGTATAGGTTTATGTCTAGAAAAGGAATTAAATTGATTCTCAGCTGCACCATCTTGCATGTTCCTTATAACAAGTATCAGCACAGGATATCCAATCGCCTTGCTTAGGAATGGATATCTTTTGAGACCCATTTCTGGCATATCTGTTTTCATATCTAACTAACAATTTATTGTTTCTTCAGATAAAGCTTTTATTTTAACCTATATTGTTGCATTTTTCCCAACAATATTGCAATATATTGTGTTGCAAGATAAAGAGCTATTTTTAATGCTAGCTCTACAGAATGAAAAGAGCTGCAATGTGGGAGTTTTGCCTATACTGCAGTATTTTACTGTTGTACAATAAGATTTCTAAAGACATCACCAATGTGGCTCCTGCTTATCACAATCCAGCATCAATTCACTTAGAAGATAAAGCAGCATGTGGCTGGACTGTAAGTGTTATAGCAGATCTCCCGTCCGGCCTCTGATTCCACAACCACATTCAAAGAATGTTTCCAAATGGTTTTGCATTAACTTAGAAAGAAATATTGGATAGAGTCCCACATGCTTTCTTACTCTGTCCGGTGTTATTCGGTATCTTTATTATCTAGAGGCTAATTTACTTATCAAATTTACAGATGAAACCAACCAAAAGAGAATTGGCTAATAGGAAAAATGTTCAAGAGAAAGAAGGGTTAAGTCATGTGAGTTGAAAAAGGGACAGGATTAGAGAAACTCTTCTGGCCACAGTGTATGTGAGAAGGATATGTGCCCAGAAGAGTCTCTCTAATCCTGTCCTTTTTGCAACTCACATGACTTAACCCTTCTTACTCTTGAACATTACCCCATTGGATTTGTCCTGGTGCTTAAATGTATTAAGATGTTTTGAATCATGATTTCTCCTATTAGATCGTAGTGTACTAACATTTCAACATGAATATGTGGTGTGATGCCATAGCTAAAATGTCTTAGGAGTCTGGAGGTACATTGTATCTAAATCATAGAAAGGAAGTTTAATTTTGTTGATGTTGATAGTTATTAAACATCAAACAGTGTGCCTAGAACAATGATGACCTTTAATTGCGGCCCTCAACTTACAATGGCCCTCAACTTACAATGGTTTAGCAACTGTTCGAAGTTACAATGGCACTGAAAAAAGTGACTTACAGCTGGTTGTCACATTTATGAGTTTTGCAGCATCCCCATGTGACCAAAATTCAGGTACTGTGCAATTGACATGTATGTATGATGGTTGCAGAGTCCCAGGGTGATGTGACCCTCATTTATGACTTTCCCATCTGCTTTCTAACAAGCAAGATCAATGGGGAACTTCTCTTAACGACTGATAATTCACTAAACAACTGTAAGGGGGAGAAATCATAAAAGTCAGGCATGATTCACTTAACAGCCTTGCTTAGAAATGGAAGGGAAGTGGTAATTATGGCCATGTTCATATTAAGGGTTTTCTATATATATTCACTAACCAGCAGAAAACTCCTTTTGCTTTAAATTTCCAAAGATTGCTTGGAGGTGGAGAAGGAATCAAATGTAGCAGTAGTTGGAAATCTACCCTGACAGCTTCAATTTTGCCTACAACCCTTCCTCCAAAATAGTGCTCCAGATACACAATCAGAAGTTAACAGATTAGCTGGATTCAGTGCCCTCCCACATTTCTTAACTAAATTTGACATTCTTTACAAAGACTAAAGTTGCTACAACACAAAAGGCTATAATGTCCATATATTTCCCACCTTGAGATGCACATGATTATTGGACCTTTGGAAGTAGCTACATCCCACAAACCACCGTGTATAATTTACACTGTTAAAAGTTTTGGAACGGGCTCAGTGAACATCAATTAGAATCACAGAATTACAGAAGTAGAACGGCACATTTGAGTTAACTCCATCTTTATGCAGTCCAAATTAAAATTGTCTAGCCTCTGCCTAACCTTATTGTGTGAATGAGACTCCACTACAATTCTACATAATTGGTTTCATTGTCAAACTGCTCTAACATACACCTGGTATTGGTCTTTCTATAGCTTAAATCTATCTATTTAAACCATGATCTGCCCTCTGTGATGATAGAGACTAGATCTTATTTTGTTTTGTTTTCTATGTGACAAGATACTTAAACAGCACTATCTTTATCCCCTTCAGTTCGTTTGTTTTTTCAAGGCTATATGTAATCAGTTCCTTAGTATCATCTTTATGGGATTTAGGTTTGAGTGCCCTGAGCAAAAGAAGGAGAAACAATACATAAGCATTACCTCCATCTTCTTACTCACATTTTTAATGGGAAAGTTGAAGAGTTTTTAAAACGGATTATCGCATTGCTAGCCATTACAGCTGATTACTGATTATGGCATTGCTGGCCTTTATTGAGGAACAATTAATAAGTTTTTAAATACCGTTTTCTAAACAGGTATAATAGTTAACTCTCAGATTCATAAACCCACAAGAGACATATGTAAGCAGCCAGTTGCAAGCTTCTCGGTATCAATGAAAAGATTTGCCAGAAAGGCTACAAGAAAATCTTGCCTTATATGGATAGGGATGTACTGATTCTAAACAGGAACTAATTCAGTTGTTAGAATTTTTTCAACTTCATCCTTTGCTGAAAAAAATTGTTCCAGAAAAAAACCTTTACTTTTAGGAATCTTCTCTGAAGCTATATAATAATCGTAACATTTAGTTCACATTTACTAATTAACTAGAATGTAATAGCGTACTTTGTCAAATGTTTTGCTAAAATCAAGATCTATTATTTTGGTAACAAACTTTATCCACTGAACCCACTCAGGACCATACCTGCAAGGAAGAAGAGACATTACAGGAGATTTGGGAACTCAAATGCAAAAATAAATGTCAAGTAAATTTGTCTCAAAGGAGTATTCACAGAGTACTGACACGGTAGTTGCCTCAGTCTACCATATTTTTTTAATATCCTACTGACCTTCAGTAAGAAAAAAAGAAAGATATCAATCTGCATAATCATCAAAATGTATTATGCTCATGGGAAGCAAAACTATTGGAAAAGATTGGAGAAATATTTTAAAAAGCTGCTCTAAGTACGTGCAAGCAAATATGTTCTAGATATTCACAATCTCTCTTTGAGCACCAGAGAACACAGACACAGCTATCCAGCCGCTTTGGCATTCATGTTTTGATTTTTACAGGAAGGTTTTAGCAGCTCAAACTATGGATGTTCTGCATTACTAGAGCCAAACTCTGTTCTGCAGAATAGAATAACGACAACTAGGAGTGCATTTTATTCAATGTGACAAGCAAGCGAGATGTCCTTTCTGACTGTTGGAATTAAATATATGTGAAACTAAATAAATAAAAGACTCACTGTGCATATTTCTGAAAAAGAGAATCCTGAATATAAAACTACTTCTTGACTAAATACATCACTTAGCAATTTAAACATTATTTAATTGTGGATAAGGAAGCCACTTCCTCCAAGTCCTGTTGTGCCACCTCATCATGGAACAGTGTGCTCAACCTGGCAGGGATGAGGAAGAATGTCAGGAGTGTATTCCAAATATACATATTCCTAGCAAGATCATCCAAGATGTGACAGCCATCCTAGCTACTTAGCTAAAGGCATACTGCGCAGGAGAAGGCAGTGATAAACCATTGCTATATTTTACCAAGAAAACCATATTGTTAGAAATTATAAAATGATGGACAATATAGTGTCATAACATCTCATTATCTTTATTAGAAGCTTATATACAGGTTAGGAAGCTACAGTATGGGCAGAACATGAGGAAACTCACTGTTTTCAGCGTTGTGTACTCTTCCCATATTTATTCAATATACATGCTGAACATACTGTATATTAAAGGAAGCTGGATAGGAGAAAATAAGTGCAGTTTTAAAATTAGAAGAAGAAATAACCTGTCTTATGCTAATAGCACTACTCCAATAGCCAAAATGCAAAACAGTCACTTGGCTATAGAAATTGAATGAATGAATGAATGAATGAATGAATGAATGAATGAATGAATGAATGAATGAATGAATGAATTCGAATGATAAAAGTCAAGGAACACAGAGAAAAAATGGAACTAAAATTAAATATAAAGAAAACCAAACAAATGACAACAACTAGAGTAAACCAGCCTCAGAATTGACAATGAGGATATTAAAGTGGTGGGTAGCTTCTTCCCTTTAGCATCAATTGTCAAGAGTAAAGGTTGAAATACACTACAGACCAGTACTTGGTAGAGCAGAAATACTTGGATAATATTTTCAAATGCTGTAACATGTTTATGCTGTAACATGTTTATATTTGCAAAGATCAGATGCTCCCATGTTACATCCCTTTTAGGCGGCCTGCACTGGTTGCCGGTTGTCTTCCGGGTGCGATTCAAGGTACTAATTATCACCTTTAAAGCACTCCATGGCTTAGGCCCAGGGTACCTGCGAGACCACCTACTGCCACCGGTAGCCTCCCATCATCCAGTGCGATCCCACAGAGTTGGCCTCCTCAGGGTGCCGTCGGCCAGACAGTGTCAGCTAGTGACCTCCAGGGGGAGAGCCTTCTCTGTGGGAGCGCCTTTCCTCTGGAATGAGCTGCCCCCGGAGCTTTGTATAATCCCCGGCCTCCGGTCCTTCCGACGTGCCCTAAAAAGTTGGCTTTTCCAGCAAGCCAGCCTGGCCTGAACAAAACAAAACAAATTATTGATCACTGTTAATTTTAATTCAATTTTTTTTAAAAAAATGTCATTGTCAATTTTAATTGGGTTTGGGATATTCTATTTCATTTTTTTTAACTTTTGTATTATGTGTTTCTTTTAATATTGTACGCCGCCCTGAGTCCTTGGGAGAAGGGCGGCATATAAATCTAATAAACCTAAACCTAAAATTGTGCCAATCATGGTATTCTCCATGACATTCTATGTAAGTGAAACTTGGACTTTGAAGAAGCAGAATAGGAAGAGTTTTTAACCTTTTTGAACTTCGGTGTTGAAGAGAATATGATGGACAGCAAACAAAATAAACTGATGGATCATTGAACAAATTAACCCAAAGTTCTCACTTGATGCATGAATGACTACTTCAATCGCATTATGTGAAGACTTCGCTCTGCAGAAAAGGCTATAATGCTGGGAAAGATAGAAGGAAAAAGAAGAAGAGAATGACCACCAGCAGGGTGTGTAGACTAAGTTACTGTAGCAATGTTTAGAAAATCTATCAAGGTTAGAGGTAGATCATCATGGAGAAAATCTTTCTATATAGTTGTAAAAGTTAGGAATGACTTAATGGTACATGATCAATCAAAACAGTGCAAAGTTGGAAATAAATGAATGTTGGATTTTATTTACAAAATGAGCACTATTCTTTCACTTTGTGGGCAACTTTGGATATAGCATTGAGTTCTAGGCTAACATTGTAACAAAAGAAGACAAGAGTCCAAAATGAGCTGTCCCCTGAATCACAAGGAAGCTAATTTGGAGAGGCAAAAATCTACAGTGTCATTAGTTGTCATTGTTCATTAGAACTGTTCCTGAAAATTTTGCATTCAGCTTTGCTACTCTTGTGCTGCCAGGCTAAGGACAGACCCCGCAAAATTATATTAAAAAGATTAGTTTATTTGTGTGGTTTACTTTAGAATTGCAATTAAGAGCTGGCTTCAGAGCTCACACATTACTTTTAGCCCAATACTTGTGTCCCTGCTGGGCTGAAAGGCAAACAGGTCATTTCTTTCAGTATTGGTGAGCAATCCCTGACACCAGATTACTTCTCCACATCAAAATTGTAAATTTATTCTCATCAGACATATTTCTTAAATAGAAATAACAGTCTGTTTCCAACTGGAACACATCATAGCCTTTAATGCCGTCAATCCTCCAAAGAGTGATATCTGAATATAATAATGTTTTCCTCCCACACCCCTTTTCATTTCCCTCCTCCTTCTCCCTCTCCTCCTTCTTCTCATTCTCCTTAATAAGGAATTATGTATCAGAGTTTCAATTACTCACACAGGACTAATACTTCAGAATTGTGTACTGGATAGTTTTCCAGAATTGTGCATTGTCATTCTAAAATAGTAATTTTCAAATTCTGTGTAAAGCAGAATATTGGTACCAAAATAACTTTTTCACGCTAAAATAAATAACACTGATTTATGAGTTCTTATGAGCCATCATTTACAGAAGTGTTCTTATTCAGTGCCCTTATTCCTGTGCTTTCAATTATAGTACTTTGATGATGGAAATTCTGCTACTTTTCAATATTACACCAAATAATCTATCCTCAAAGTAGGCTATTCATTTGTGTTTTTGCAAAGTTTGTCCCTTTTCAGTCAAGAAGCACTCTCTGTCTAGAGATTAATGTCTAAATACTAAGAAAATAATTAAATACATTCCAGTTATACATTCTTATTATTATTGGATTTATGAATACAGCATAGGTGTAATTCAGAAGGGTGTTCCTTGTAGGTCAAACATGGGGAAATTACCATCCAAAAATAAATATTTTGAATTTAGTGGGCAGTTATAATATCTATTAGGAACATCAATGTAATATATTTACATTTGTTTATATTTAATGGCATTGCCATTGTTCTCATTAAAACAAAGTAATATAGCATTTTTCATATTTGGAAATTTCCTTTATCCAAGGCAGCATGAACATTGCTACTTCTTGGTGCAGCAAAGTTAGGTGGTGAGAGCCAAGGTGGCGCAGTGGTTAAAAGCAGCACTGCAGGCTACTGCTAGATCAGCAGGTCAGCGGTTCAAATCTCACCGGCTCAGGGTTGACTCAGCCTTCCATCCTTCCGAGGTGGGTAAAATGAGGACCCAGATTGTTGTTGGGGGCAATATGCTGACTCTCTGTAAACCGCTTAGAGAGGCCTGAAAGGCCTATGAAGCGGTATATAAGTCTACTGCTATTGCTATTGCTATTGCTAAGGTGATGACAGGTTGTTAATGCATTGATGATTCTGTCTAATTCAGGGAATTGAGAATTGAGGGAAGGTGTTTTGACACATATAGCAAAATCTGCATGTGGCTCACATTGTAAGAGCCTCAGGTTAATGGAAATTATTACGATTCAGGTTTTGTTAGCAGCTGGTAAAATAACAAAAGAATTGGCCTCCATAGAACAAGTGCTCTTCATTAACAATTCATTTTATACATCTCTTTATCAATACATATTCTTAAAGTAGATAAAAAGAATAAAATAAATTCTTGTTTCAGGATGTTGAAATGACTACAAATGAAACTGTAGTAGGCATTTGACTTTGTCTTAAATAAATATAACAATTTCTACAACAAAGGTTGAGAAAAAACTGAAGCCTTCACCTCCAACTAAAAGTGACTTTCTATAGCCTAAATAACTATGACATATAGAAACATCAGATTGCTGTTTTTCTATTGTTTTCTATTGATTACAATAAATATAATCATTGCCAAGAATATTTTATTTAGATGGCCCACTAATCATTAATTAATCCTTACATAAAGTCTCTGTTATATGGAAAATAGTATTTTACTTATTCTAGATCTATGTATGTATGTATGTATGTATGTATTTATATATGTATGTATGTATGTATGTGCATGTGCATGTGTATATGTATGTTTGTGTGTAGCTAATGCAACTTGATATCATATGTGCATATTTTGTGTCTCTCTAAAATTGACTCCTCTGAAATACAGTATTAATCAAATAACATAGAGCTGGTTGCTGCTTTCCTCTCAAGTTTTTTAAAAAATTCCATAATCTCTTTTTCCTACAGTGTTTACTTAAAGAAGTGAAAGGAACTGATATATTGACGTGATTTTATTAATTTGCAAGAATCCTGTAGTACAGTACTGAAATCCACTATTGTTTAATTAACAACTTCTTCATTTCTTCTCTATTTTATGCCACATGGAAAGGACACAAGGAAGAAATGTTTCAAGCAATAAAATCGCTCTTAAAAACAAATTGTTATATTTTTTTCTACATGTACTATACATCTAAACAGGTGCATTCAGGAGCAGTCTATAAGGAAACTCAAAAATATGGCCTCAGATTCAGAACTATAATTAACATGCAAGCACAATGCCATACAAAGTTATGTACTGACAGTCAGGTCACAATGAGCCATTTCAGGAATCGATGCAATAAACATTTAATGTGTATTCTGATCTGTTAAACAGAAGGTGAGAAATCGGTAAAGGGTAGAAGATCAGATTCTGAACAGTTTCCATTCTTATCCTTTCCATCTCTGAGGGTATCTTTGTAATGTCAAAGAAACATAATCCTTCAAAATCATTAAACAATGAATCTCTCTTTCCCTCAGTTCCCATTTTCAGAATTAACAGTGTAGTCATCAAAATAAGGCAAAATATCCCACTTTTGCAAAAACTATAAATGTCTTTTAATTCCCAGATGTGAGGGTGGTATTTTGGTCTGGATTCTAATCCTAACTTATAAATAGTCTGATTTTCTAAATTTATGTTGGGGGGAAAAAGCTATCTGATGCCATCATCATAGAGGACCACTGATTTAGCCAAATATTCCACATATTTATCTAATTCCTTTGATACCAGTCCCTGTGAGAACTGTTTGTCCCAACGGCCACAAACCTGTTGCAGGAACAGCAGCATATAAATGTCATAGAACTCCACACTTTTACCCAGTAAGTCACAAAACATGACTTATATTCATGTGAACACTTTGTTTTATCATAGGAAAAACATTATTCCATCAAACACATCCTGTGCTCCCATCATAACCATCTGCAGTACTGTTATATAGTTCCAAAGCCAACTCCAACTCCTCATCTGTGTAGTTTTAAGATTTAATTTCTGAAGGAAAAATTTTTTTCCGTTTAGAATGATTTTTATCTTGTTTAATTAGGAAGAAAATAATGATGATATTCATTCAGTCGTGTCTGACTCTTGGTGATTCGAAGGGCCAGGTAGGTCTTTCCACATTTTCTGATCTTGCACTATTTCTTTAAGTGGTGCTATGGTGTGGCTGGTGTCAGCTTTGATGGCGAGGAATATAATACTAAGAGATAAATCAGGACAGAATAGTCTCAATTTAAAATGAACATAGTTCTACAATGTATAGCAGCCCACTTCCAAAAAGGATTTAAGATAGTTTACAATTAATAAAAATCAATCAGATCATCTAATCTAATTAAGGAAATTTAATATCACCATCTGTATTGTTGGTGGAATAAAATAGTGTTAAGAATACCTTGAAATCCAAGAGTTTGGAGGCATTCCCCATTTTAAAGTATTCATCAGTAGCTCGGGATAGCTATTGAGAAAACATTAAGTTATCCAATTCATCACCTTAGCATTCCTTCTCTCAGAGATCACACATGGAACCAAACCTGGATGGGGAAGAGGTATAGGTATCTTTAGGTAGCTGGATGCCAAACCATTCATGCCCTTAAAAGTGATAACCAGCATTTTGAGTTGGAACCAGTGGTGGGATTCAAATAATTTAACAACCGGTTCTCTGCCCTAATGATTTCTTCCAACAACCAGTTCACCAAACTGCTCAGAAAACTTAACAACCAGTTCTCGCGAAGTGGTGCAAATTGGCTGAATCCCACCACTGGTTGGAACCCAGGAACCAATGCCATGTCCTGCTGAACCAGGTAGCCCTGCTAAATCTGTTACTCTTTGTTAATAGACGAGTCATGGAAACTTCTGAATCATCTTAAAGTAAAGCCCCACTTAAAGCATAATATAGCAGTCCAATTATATCTAGTGTCCCTAGTAAATATAGGCTGCTAAAGTGTATGACTGGATTTCCAAGAAAGGAAAAAATTATATATTTTTTCTTTATAAGAAATAAAAATAATGTGGAAAAATATGCACACAAGAAAATGTGAAAATTACACATTTTATCACAATTGAATAATGTAGGGATTTGCTGATTGTATGATTGAGGCTATTGGACTATCTAGATTACATGAACAAGCAGCAGTTGTCCAGGTTTTCAGAAAAGATCATTTTTCCAGTTAAACATGGAGATAATATATGATATACATCTTCTGTCATTATGATATTGCTCCTGAGTATTTCCTAATTGAAAATTGTGGAATATTTACATAAGAGGATATATACAAATGCACAGAGTTTGGCCTGTACTTTGCTATAGTATTATTGAACTGATTCTCACTGAATAATCTCCATTTATTTTATGAAAGAGACAAACACTAGAATCCCTAGAATCTGCAAGATTATCACACTCCAGAAATCCTCTGCAAGAGTAATGGCTTATAGACCATTTTTAAACAAATCATTACAATTCCTCAATTAAGCTGATGAATGGTTTGCACTTCCAAAGTCTAGTGCTATGAACAATTACTCCCAGGATACAATGTTGCAATTTATTTTTCCAAATGATAATTTTAAAAATGATGAGGCAAATGTGAACTGCTATTTCAATCAACCTTATTTCATCTAACAGGAGATTTCATGGAAAAGACATATACATTCACGTTTTCTTTTACACATGCATCTCAGGATACAGAATTGTATTAGCTATCAGGATTCTCACGGGCATTATGAAAAGATCTTGAAAAAGACTTCTTTTTTTCACAGTATGGCATCTACTATATATTGCTGTTCTTCAATGAATTGCTTTATGGCATTAATTATATTTTCTAGTTGCCGTTTGGTTTTGCTAATATTATATAACCATAAGAATTTAGAAGGAAAGCAAAAAATAGAATAGCAGTGTCTGGATTCGCACAGAGAACTAAATCAAGCATAGATAAAAAAAATTTGTCTTTTAATGATCTCATAATCCGTTGCATCGGAGTGGAGTTGGGGCAATGAACGGAGCTCAGTATTTACTGGCCGGATGCCCTTCCTGTCGCCAATGCAGAGTTCGCAGCAGATATCTTCACATTGTGCCCAGAGAGAGAAATATCTGCTGCTACTTAGGATCGAACTCACAGCCTCCTGATTGTGAGGCAAGTACTCTACCTCTAGGCACTGCATCACTTTAAATCAAGCATAGATGCCATAGGTTATTTTGGATGCTTTTCTGCTAATATTATTCCTACCAATTAGAAGGGAGAAAGAAAATGTAAATCATATTTCACTCATATACTGTACCTGTGGTCCCCCATTCTTGGAGAAAAGTAGGAGTAGATTGCTTACAGTCTCCAGTCCCTGCGTTTATATCACAGAATACCATAGAAAAACACTAAACTTTGGTGGCACTTTTTTCATTGATTAGCCAATGTAAAGGACAAAATAGGCTGAATATTCCAAATATTAAATATTTTAAAGAAAAATATTCTCAACTTTTTTCAATTTCCAGCATCATAACATCACCATTGTTTGATACTTGTACCATTAAAAATGCTCACCCAAGCAAAAAGCAAAATCAACTAAGATGTATATAAGTAATACAGAATACAAAAATAAATAGCATTACTGAAAGGTACCAGGTTGAACAAGATAAAGTTAGAACTAGCAAGTAATTAGATACAAAAGCTAAATGAAGCTTCGGTATCAAGAGACAGAGGGCAAGTACATGTATTTTTCAGAGTATAAGATGCACGTTAGTGTTTGGGGAGGAAAATGAGAAAAAAACATTCTGCCTCTGCCTACCAGCATCCACGGTATTCAGCTGGCTAGCTTCCTATCAGTGTGTGAGAGGTCATGACTTGGAACGCATGGTAACAAGGTAAGCCAATTAATAGGCATAGCAACTAAGTCAGCCAATGTGGGCTATTTGGACTCTGAAATTTGCTGTGTGAGCAACAAGGAGACAGGCAGGAGCCTGGCTTAGCCGAGAACTGAAAGTGAAACTGCTTGTGTTTTGGTTGTATTTACTGCTACCTTGGAAAATCTGCTTTTGGTATTGTATTGTATATTATTATTATTATTTTGAATCCTGCTGAATCAGTAACTAGTGCGTGCTTTCTGAATGTGATTGCTGCTGCAAACTCTGACCAGTCAGGTCAGCTTCAGCACTTATTGCAACCTAATTCAGCACAGCTGATTGGCGGGTGGATTGGATTTCTGGAATACCCCCAATCAGCTGTTCCAGGCTGCAGGATTTGCCACAGACTATTGCTGCCTTTGGTGGAACTTGCCTCACATTCTGGCCTCTGGTGGAGGGTAGAGGGCTACATTCGGTGCATAAGATGCGCCCAAATTTTCACCCTCTTTCGGGAGGGAGCGCATCTTATACTCAGAAAAATATGGTATATTCTAATAACCTGGATGTTGCAGTACAGAAATTCTACCACATCAATGTTTTAACTGCCGATTACTTTAAAGAGTCAAGGTGATTATTATAGGAAACTGAAATACACAGAACCTTGACTTAATCCAATACAATATTTTAAAAATGTAAACTTAATGCAATAAGCAGTTCTGTACGTCTCTTATTTATATTCTAGATTATCTTGATTTCATCATATATTTTGCTTAATGAAAATATTAAAGAACATGGGATGCTGGTCAACCTACTTAAGACTGGCCTGGGATTTCTATTGTGAAACCTCTACAGCTAAGCAGAGTTATTATCTCCTTCGCAATACAGAAATGGAAAGGCAAATACAAAGAGGGGAAGTGACTCAGACAAACAGAGCAGATCTGGAAATGTGAACCAGTTTCTGAGACTGGTTTCTGAATATGGAATTGAGCCAATCATAAATAGGAAACTCTCTGTGAATATTTTGTAGTTTTCAATTGAAACTGAATTAGAAAGTATGTAAAAATGAATTAAAAATTGAACCGAAAACCACGAAGTCTTGAATCTTCCATATTTACAATACTTATTTCAGCTGAAAGGAAATTGCTAGCTGGAACTATGCATATACATTAAATGTCCTTTGTTGGACACACGAATGAAGACTGCCATTAAGTTGGTGAATTCTGTTCTTAATTCAAACAGCATACAGTGAATAGATAGTAGCCATTCTTGCTGTTATTTATAGCTAGAGAACTTTTTCAGCCATGGAGCAGCTCACAAACATTCCAACTAGGCCACACAAATCTTATTAGAATAGAGCTTTGTAGAAAATTAGCAAACTATTTTCAACCACATGATCGCCTAATGGATAATCATACATGTATTCACAGTGTTTTCAAAGAGCTGCTGTATTGCATTGAGTGGACCAGTGGTTGCATAGCCCCAGGGCTCATTAACTGGGGGAGCAGAACATCAGATGACTCCTAAATTACTCTAAAGTTAAATGGTATGGCTATCTGCCATGTGCCAAAGATTCTATAACAAACTATTGTCCCTCCCTTCATTCCTAAAGGGAGGCAATATCTTATAAGAGCATTGCGTCTCCAAGACTCAGGGAATCTTAAGAGCATTAAAATATAATTAAGTTCATTTAAATGGAATGAATTTAAGCACCAATACTTGAGAAACCTCTTCTTGGAATCCTCATTGCTTCAGTCTTTATTTCCACATTCACAAAACCTTTTGAAGCCTTTCAGAGCACGTGTCCAAGATTTTTTCTACTTTGCTCCTACTGGAAGATTTATCTTCCAGTATTTACAATGTATCACATAATTATAACCTGATCAAGATGGCAAAAAGCTCTGCCAGCAATATTGCATTTTGCTTGTTAAAACTTTATTTTTCATTTAGTCTTGTTCTTACGTCATTAGACTCACCTCATTTGCCTAATGAAAAAGGGAATCAGCCATTGTGTGCCTGTTGGATTGTCATTTGCCAGACCCAGAAAAAAAAAACCACCTGAAATTTTATGAAATAGTGAATTAAATTACAAAACACTGATTATGAAATAATGAATAGTGGAAGCTAATATAACTGTAACTTTGTTGCTTGTTATCCTTACGATTTATATTGATATTGTTTCCAGATTGCTTATTTGTACCCTATGACTATCATTAAGTGTTGTGCCTTATGATTCTTTATGAATGTATCTTGTCTTTTTATGTACACTGAGAGCATATGCATGAAAGACAAATTCCTTGTGTGTCCAATCACACTTGGCCATAAAGAATTAATTCATTCTTACTTTCTTTTTTATTTATCTATCTATCATCTATCTATCTATGAGATCTTAATGATATTTATTTAATTGAATAAAGTTATATGACTTCCCATCTTAACAAATTATTCTGGACAACTCAGAATTCAGAATGTCTTCCATAATATCTCATGTAAAAACACAGATGTCTCACAAGATCTTGTGTAAGAAGATCCCATGGTATCCTGCCAAAATCTCACAAGATTCGAATTATCTCCCACAGGATTTTGCTGATATTTTGCACTGCAACATTTGGAGTTATTGCTGTTCTTCCTAAACCATCATGTGAAAATGTACAATCCAAGTTTACAGTGGTATAATCAATTTACCTTACTTCTTTCAGCTGAATTTACTTTGGAGACAAAATACTTTCTTGATTTTATTGCTTTGAAAATAATATATTTGTATAATAATATATTTGTATAATATATTATCTACACTGATAATTCATAATAGCAAATCTGATTATGAAAATTATCACACGATCTATTTTCCAAAGATATATAATTGGATTGAATAAACATAGATGAAGTGTGTAACTATCATCCAATGGTTTCTGACTTCTTGGGTCACCACAGATGCATAACAAAACTATGTATTTTCTTAAAACATCACTTTACAGGCATTATCCAGCTACTAAACACAGGCACTTTCATCTCTTGAATCCCCAAATGAAGCTGCCAACAGTAATGATTCTCCCTGGAAAGAAATGAAAGGAGGAAAACCAAAAGCCACAAATATACACCAAGACAGCTTGATACAAACTTGGTGCCTTCTCAGGTTCCTTCCTACTAATTTCTTTTTCTATTGTGGAGTCAATAACATTGTTAACCCTTCCTCTACATTTCAGCATTGCATTTTAAAATGAATTGTTTAAATAAAAGCCTAAGGGAAAGATGAGGAACTAATATCTTTCATATATTGCTGAACTGAAGGTGAAAAATGCTGGAGATATAGTTCAGCAATATAGAGTTGGCAGCATACTAATAATTGTAAGTAAATAAATAAATAAATATGAAAGACACAACTTCTGTACTTCATGCCTAAAGACTTATAACTTTTATATTTTGATACATGTACAGGAGTACAAACAGAGAGCCTATTTGGTGTTCTGGTTAGAAACCTGAAAACTGTGAATTCTAGTCCAATTTTAGGCATAAAAGCCAGCTGGGTAATTTTGCATCCTATCACAATTAATGGATCAAAAATCAGTTGACCTGGTTCTTTCTTTTTCTCTTTCAGTTTTCATCCTCATCTCTCTTCTTGTTTGAAAGAATCCTTCCTTCCTTCCTTTCTTTGCTGGCTTTCTCATTCTTTGCCCAGCAGGAGAGGACAGCAAAGCTCATCCCTTCTCCTTGACTAGTTCCACCTTCCTCCTTAACCATAATCTTAAACCATGCAGATTTTAATGGTGTATTATCATCACCCTGAATTGCATCTCAAAACAAATTGGTAACCAAAGCAGCTCCCACAATAAGGCATTATGTGTTAGCACAAGGACTATCTGGACATTCATGTCAGCATACATGTGACCACATTCTATACCAGCTGCACTTTCTGGGTGGCCAAACCCCAGATGGACATATTTTAAATCACACCCCCAACTTGTCCACCCAAACGTATCCCAGCTTGCCAAGAAAATGATGCTTATATCCTGAGCTTTTGCCTGGAATATTTGATGATGCTTTTATTCTACAACTTGTACCAAGCAGAAATAGATAGTAACAGGACTGAAGCTGCATAGTACAAATCAGATACTGTCCTTTCCAAAGTTGTATTTTATTCTCACTTGCTCCTACAGTGTTAATTACCCTTTGGAGTTATTTACTAACTTTAACTTAATAGGTTTATATTGATTTATATATAAACAAAAATGCTATGATAAAATACAATACACACTATATTTACTTATCTCTTTTTTCATGATCATTTAACTCTGTATACATAATGCCCCATCCGCCTCCTTTTTCCACTAACACCCCCATGAGATGGGATGCATACAATAAGTTTATAACATGAAGAAATTGTTGTGTAGCCAATTCTTAATCCCACATGTATGTAGAGGCTCATGGTAGATGTATATGTAAATAAAGCTATCAGAGGAATTATACTATAAAATATACTTTGACTTTTTTTAAAAAAAGGGAAAGAAATACCCACATTTGGAAATATTGTGGGGAATAAGAAGCTGGAAACATCACAAAAAAACGGGGAGACAAAACTGAAAATATTAGTGGCAAGTATAACAGGAGGTTAATCATCTTTAAGGGTGAAATGACATCTCTAATCAAACAACTGCATCTCAAAAGAGGAAGCTGCAGTGACCTGGAATAAATCTGCCAAAATAATAAGACTCTCAGCTCCACTCCGATGCTTCTATAGGTATCAATAATGAAATCTGAGATAAATATTCATTTCAAATCACTTCACATGAAAATAGCAGGGAAGGAAATGATTGAATAAAGTCCTTGTCCTAGACCTGATGGAGGGGGAGAGAATCAGGATGGTGTAATGGTTAGATGAGTTACACACAAAAGAAATAGTTTAAAGACCCCACCTAAATCATTCAGTTGACTAGGTTCTCTTAGTCAATCCTGATCCATCATTTCATGACTGTGGAGGTAAAAATGGAGGAAATTTTATTATGGGGAAAAATGGGAAATGTTGCAATAAGAGAAATTCTATAAGAATGTAATATTCACTTGAAACATATGAGGAGTCCTTGGTGCTTTCAGAGCTTAGTTGTTTTCTTGCAGACATTTCATTACCCCAACTAGGTAATATCATCAATGTACACAATGCATAGTGCACAAAACAAAGATCAGACTAAGTAGCAATGTAAAACTCAAACAAAAAATAAATACAATACTGTATTTATACACAAACTTAGCCTACATATTGTAACTTCCAAAGATCTAGTACAGCATTATGATTATCAATAGTATCAATAATTCTCCATGAATTTATTAAGCCCCTTTTAAAGTTATACAAATTTGTACAAAAAAATATTCCCTTTTGTTGGTTCTAAATCGCCAATCATTTTGTTTCACTTTGGTTTTTGCATTGTAAGAAATGAAGAAAGAATAATATTAACTGAATTTGTGAAACTTTAGAACTCCCTCCTCTAACTTGTGGTCCACCACATGTGTTAAATATGGTCTCATTAGCATGGCCCATACCTGGTGGGAGTACTTAAAACCAACAAATCTGGCAAGAATAATTTTGGACAGGAAGGCTGTTCTGAAGTCTAGGTTTATGTGAATGCTGAGTATCCAGCCACATTGATTTAATTTATATACAGCAATTGTGTGACTGAAATTAACAAACCATTTAAACCATGACTTGAGTTTCTATCAAGGTCAATCCCCAATATTGAAATAACACAGAAATTATATCCAGACAAACAAACCATCAGGTATGAGAATAGCTTCTATAATAAGCCATAATGACATTACACTAATGACTTGTTGGTTATGGCATACTTGTGTCATAATATCTAACGCAAGTTTGTTCATGTTATTATTTGTTGCTTTGCTCCCCTCCCAAGCACCCTTAAGTCATTAATTTTTCTGCTAGTGATTTCTTACTTCCAGAAGGCTACAAAGTTTAATGTATGGCCAATCTATAGACCTAAACAACTTTATATTCATTCATTCATACACACACACACACACACACACACACACATTCTAAACATAGAGACAAGATTTTGTTCTCATTGTGAAATACAGTTACATGGCCACCTTGGGATTTTCTGCTAATTGGTTATTGCAATTTTAGTAAAACTGTATTACTATTGTTCTCACGTTTTCAATCCATTTTGCCAATAAAAATGAACACATATTTGTGGACCTGCTGAAAGTTACATGAATAGGATTTTTGTTTTTATGTTTAGTTCCCTTGTATTATTGGCTTTTCTTAAATAGTCTGTTGTCCATATAACAACCAAAGCCACAACCCACAAGCTTTCATAACTAACCTTAGCCTTTAATTTACAAAAAATGTATAATTTGTACAATGAAAATAGCCATTATAAAAGTAGTTGTTTCTGCTGCAATATTCTGTTCAGTTCCCTCCCAATGCATACTTTCCTGTTCTAAACTCTGTGCATATTATTTGCAAACTCTTTTATATGGTTTGGAAATATTAATACTCCTTTAACATAGATACTTTATTGGCTGAAATACCCCCTTCTTCCTGTCTCAAGATGATTAATATATTTGGAAGAGAAAATGCAGAATCTCTCCAACCAAACCTCAATAATATACACAGTTACAATTCCCAATTGTCTTTATTTGGTCTTTGCCTCTTGTTGAAATTTCTTTGCTCTTAAAGTAATAAGTTCACTTTATACAGTATTTCAACATTAAGCCCTGCCTCTTTAAACAGGGCCGTGGCATTGACATACATCCCAAAAGACCAAGGCATCTGTCATGTGATTCCAATTGCCATCTTGACTTTTTTGACACATACTTCCCTCCATGGATACTCTTGGTACCAGTGAAAAGTCTCGGTACCCAAGTAGCTATTAACTACATTTCAGCATGGAAGGCTATCTTTTAACAAAACTGCAGCATTTTTATTACACAGCCATGGCTCCATTACATAGTATAAATTCTTTTCAAATAGCTAGGAAATACCTTTCATGTTATATTAAGATAAATGTGCTAAACCTGTATGCTTTCTACAGCCACAAACAAGTTCCTGTTGGTAAATATACCTTGCAAAGTCATAAACTCTATTAAAATGACTTCTGATTAAATAAACTGAGAATCTGGTTAGAAGAACATCAATAAAGTGGTGTCATGTTATAAAAAAGACTGAAAAAATTAAAGGCACCACCACTGAGCCCCGGAAAAGAAAAGAAAAAGAACAAAACAAAATAACTGGGATAATATGTCTCAAAAATTAATGTTAATGTTACTCATTTACTTTTATTATGCTTCTGAAATATGCTAACAATATGCTAACAATACCAAGTTGCACATCACCTTCCCAGACACAATGGGAGAATCAGAATTTCTAACTTGGAGCCTGAGACTGCCAGGTTCTGAACTGGGAAAATGGAAAACAGAATGATTATTTCATCAGTCTTCTGACTTCAAGATTGTATCACCTTTTATCCTTTTTAGAGTTGGGCCCCTCCGGAGAGAGGTTAGTATGCCATATGCGATCTTACCTGGAAGATTGGGTTGGTCACTCATGCCCATCTCCCAATTAGATTATTCTAATTTAGTCTATATGTAACATCAAGAAACTTCAATTAGTTCTGAATGTGTGGCCCATGGGCTTATGGCCAGTCACATACTGTACTGCCATGTTACACTGCTACTGTGAGAGCTACAGTGGGTTTAAAATGCTAGTCACTACCTATAAAGTTTTATAAGGATCAGGGCCTCAGTGTCTAAGAGACTTCCTTTCCCAGATAGAATCTGCTTATGTGATCCAGGTACCCAGAGAACAGATACTAGGAATTACAAGAGGAGATGGTGGGTATTCCTCTCCTATTGAACAGGCTTCTCCCTTTAGTAAGAATGGCCTCATGATTATGGCCAAAGCTTTTCCAGAAAGCCTTTGGGGTCCCCCTGTAAACCAGAAGAACCTGTACAGTTATTTATTTGTTACATATTAATATTGATCTTTACCTCTAATACCCTATTATAATGCACTTCTTACTCTTGTTCTTTTAAAATCCATAAACCACCTAGACTCCAAGGGGTTTTGGCTAGTGTCAATAAATAAAAAATGCAAATGTCATAAAGTGATGCCGATCATACAAATGGATTATGTTCAGATTTAACAGACATTCGGATTGAATAGAGATTCCCTATGCCCAGACATTGCTTATATTGAAGGTTTGTCTTACTTATTTTTCCCTTCTGCTTTGCAAAAGTGAGCATATAATGGTTAATTCAAAACCATTCCTCTCCAATAAATATGTTAATCTCTTTAAGAAACCCTTTGTATGCACACTTAACCACAAACAAAGTTTATTGTATTAGTCCTTGACTGCAATCCATCTTCTTTGGCATTTTGCAAGAAATCCAACAATTTTCAGTTCCTATATGATCCACCATAAATTAATCAGTTGTTCCTCTATAACTAAGGTCTCCCCCTTGCTCACACCCACCTTTGCATGCTCATGCAATTTAATGCAGAATTTCTACACTGATATCTATTTTTTTTTACATTATCATACAAACTACAGAAATTGGCAGTCTTCCAGAATTTAGGGACTACTTCAGAACACTATTTGTGGCTAGATGAAGCAAGGCCAAAAAAACAAAGGAAGATATATAATCACCCTGAGACAATCAAGGCACAGACTAAAAATGCATTTTTAGATATAGGTCATGTTTAAAATAATACATGTTCCAATATATACAAATGCCAAGCCTAATGTTTATACACATAAATTTAAACAATTCCTCTGTCATATGACTCAGCCTGAGAAATGAACTAATGAACTTAGTTCAAAGCAGAAACAGAACCTGGAAAGGGGAACTGGAGTGTCAGCAATGTTCAGACTGCTTTAACAAGGGATCTACCGTATGGGACATCAGCTACCAGAGTTAATTCAAACCATTAGTGGTGAATTCCATTCTTCTGACTTACTAACATGAATTTTTAGCTCGCTTCCCTCTTCACTTTTCCTCTTGGGGCATTTTGGTCGAGAGACATAACAAGTTTCAAAATAAGCTATTATGATGTTGCTTTTGGTTCATGCTATACTCTCTTTAGATTGTGTATGCCATTCAACTCGCCATGTGTCAAGAGGATATTAATCATAGGTGACTGTAGGATTTTCCAAAACAGCAGAGTTCTACTGCTGTAGATTTCTCACTATGGAAAAGAGAAGTCTATAAGTCAATATAGAAATATAACTCAAGCTACATCTATCACCTCTGGGTATATATGTGCTTCTTTAGCATAAAATCCACTCCTTCCTAGAACAAGATTAAGGATTATTTTATTTTTAATCTTCATCAGATTCATGGAGGATGAGATGTACAGTAATAGGTGAGGTCTCAAATCAAATTCATCTTGGCATCCACTGTATTTTCTAGTTCTCCCATTTAGACATCACCGTATTTAGGTGAGTTTTTCATTAGCTTTCTGCTCATTTTCCCAGCAATGTTTCCATCCTCCATTCTTATTGCTGTGACACCGAAGATCCTGTATGAACTGAATAAAGTTTCGTATTACACCCAAACAGGAAAACTATGGTTTTCAACTCTTATTTCCAAAACATGCTCATTTTAACTCTTTCATTCAATTTTGTGTCATATACTAATTTAATGAGTTTTTCTTCCTTCTTCTTATCCAAGTCATTAATAAAAATGTTAAAGAATTCTGGGCCCAAGATCAAACTGCATGGTGTATTTTATCAAATGTTTTGCTGAGAATGAGATACATTATATCCACTTTCTCACCAAAATCAAAATAACAAAGTTAACCTTTGACAACTCTTAAGTGCTGGCTTAAAGTAATCACTGTACTGATTTCAAGTTTACTACAGACAAGAGTTTTATGTTCTGCTTTAGAATCTTCCCACATAGTTTTTTGCAGTCCCTGTGAATTAAGAGAGGTATTTTAGTTCTGGCAGTTTCTTGTTAACAGATTTGAAACCTACTGAGATGGTAAGCTTAGCATGTACCCTAATTATGTAATTTAGATGCTGAGGAACCAGTAAAAAAGTCAGATCAAGAATTGAGGCAATCCACTGATATAATTAAACAGTTCCTGGTACTATTCATATTGCCATATAACCAATCACATATTCTGACACTTTCCAAGACAAACGTACAGCAACTTCATTCTTGATCTATGCTACATAACACACTGGCTTATTAATGCCAAGGATACATCTGCACAATCTATATTTAGTCCAGGATGTGCCTCCATTCAGATGATGCAATTTGTACTTTGTCTCTCACTGATTTGTTAGCCATTTCTAGGTTTCTTAGCAAAGATATAACTTTACTGAATAGATATTTACTTTATACATCACTCCAGGTTTAGTTTAAGTAAATATCCCAGGACATCTGTACTCCAACTTCTTCTACTAGCTTGACATTGTATATCATTTATGGAATAATTTACAAGATAACTCCTTGATCCACATATTAAACGTATGGCCTAGTGGGATGCCCATATTAAAACATGAATGACCAGAATCTGAAAATGACGTTTAATACAGCACAATTTCTGACTAAAATGGCCCAACTAAGATCGGCATATATGGGCCTGATTGGGGAAGATTGAAGAGGTGATGCAGAAATATATTTGTATGTCATTTTATTCTATTTTACATAGTTATGTATTAAATTATTGTATTTTATCCTATAACTATTGTATTTTATCCCTCTCTCATTTAAAATTGTTTGTTTAGAATTTTATTGGTAATGTGTGTTTGAACCTGTACGTTGATATGGCCTATAGGCAGGCAGGCAGACAGACAGATAAATGAATGAATGAATGAATCAATCAATCAATCAATCAATCAATCCTGAAATTCCCTTTCTTTTACAAAAAAAAGGGTATTGGATATTTCCATAGTTTGAGCTTTGATACATCCCAAAGGAGTATATCTATGTTCAGTCAAAACCTAAATCACGGTTTAATGTTACAATAATATGTTTCTAGGTTCTACATTCCCTCTTTTCTCTTCTCTCTGGTATGATTGTAAGGATATCAAAATTTTCCACTTTAATTTTACAGTAACCATATTTAGGGTGTTGTCCAAAATTAAATTAAAGATTTACTATACAATTAAATAATCAGCTTCATACCCTTGCTCACTTCTACCAAAAATAAACCTATCCACAACCTATCCAAATTAGGATGCTATGGCTAGCATATTTTATCGAAAAGGGAACTACTGGTTATAATATGTAAGCACCACACAATACTGAAACAAAGTAGTATAACAATGTGAGGTGTATTAAAAGATTTAATATTATACTTTCATATCTATTTTTACTTCTGTAAATTGAAATGTCCATATCATGTATTGGATGGCTTATTTTCATATGCATATTTATAGCTTCTGGCATAAACAACTACAAATTGAGGCCATATTTTAAAATATATTAGTTTACTCCATGTTGGTTTATTATATTTCAAGAAAGTGATAGTGACTTTCACAAAAATATCCCCATAGAAATAAATAGTAACAGACTAGAATAAATTACAATTATATTAATCATACAAGAATGAGAGAAAGGAAATTTATGTACTGTTGTATCAGTACAGTAAAATAGGTGCACAATAAGTTGCCTCCTATGATGTGTATAGAAATTGTTCTTGTTAATAGAATAATTAACAACCTGAGAAAAGGTGTGGACAAATTTGCAGATGATGTCAAATAATGTAAAGTATTTGAATAAGAAGCATATTGTAAAGTCTTCAAAAACTCTTGTGGCTTTACAGGAATGAACAATAAAATGATAAAAAGAATACTTAGCTAGATGTGCCAAGTGACATAAATTAAGATAAATACCTCAGCATAGTGTTTAATTGCTCACCAAACCACCAAGGATGGCTACCAGATTCTAGGTAATAGATAGATACAAAGCAGAATAGAATGACTGTTTTTAAAGGAGTACAATATTATCTAGTGGGTGTCATAAATACATGTAAACATTGGGGAAAACAATAAGAGAAACAGAAGTGCACAGAAATGTAATGCTTTTTAAAAAAAGAAAAAGAAAAATTCATATCAGACCTCCAACCCAGAGAAAAGATTCCTGAGAAGGAATCAATAAATATGCAAGGCAATTGAAATAGAAATTAAGAGATTTTCTATTGTTCTAATAAGCAGATCAGGTACAGATTTACTTCTCAATAAAAACAGTGATAGAGAAGAAATTTGTTTGGGTTACAAATATTTACCATACACATATTCTATCTTATTGACAAACTGATATGCAATTTATATATCTAAAATTACATTTTATCACACTTTGCTATGCAATTTACAAAGCATGTACATAAAAGCATGTATAACAGGTGATATTGCATTCAGAATCATGTATATTTGGGAAACATTAATAAAAGCATCCAAGCTGTAATATGCACAAAGTATACACTAGAGAAAACATATGCATATATATTTTTGTATGTTTTTTTAAAAAAAATGAAATATATCTTCTGTGGAAATAATATAGATTGATAATATTAAAAACATGAGAAGCTAGGCAAAAATCAAGCTTGAGACACTTGTCTAACTTCTCCAGTGAAGCATAACTAAATTCAACATTGCAAAAAAAAAATTGAAGAAAGACTGGATGATTCAAATTAAGTGTGTCTCTTGAGTCAAGGTCTGAAGGCTGCAAACCAAAGTCAACTGGAAGAAACTGATTATTCTCTTATAATTGCTCCTCATTACTCCATGTACTACGTTAATTAAGCCATTCCAGATAATGTCCTGTGACAAACATGCACAATATCCTGTTGGTTCAAATGTATACACAAAATAACAGAAAATATCATATATGTGTGGGTATGCATGCACACATACATGTACAAAGACTACTTGGGAAACATATAAAAAGTGAGCAGAATAAACAAAATCACGTTCACAAGAAATTCAATTTAGTTTGATAAATTGTAGAGACAGACTCAAAGTGGCAGAATGAAGTCCGACAGAAACAAATGCAAAGTTCTCCATCTAAAGAAAAGAATGTAAATATGCATTTACAAAATGTACAGTTCTACAACTATACACTTATAGATACATGGCCTGGCAATAACAAGTATGAAAGAAAACCTGGACTTATATTTAATCACAAGTTGTGATGAGCTTGCCAAAAAGACAAACACAATTTCAGGGTGCATCAGTAGAAGTATAATTTTCAAATCATAGAAAGTAATGCTTCCACTTTTCTGCACTGGTCACACCCCAGCTCAAGATACCACATGTTAAATTGGAGAACTCAGAACTGATATAAAGAGGAGTTACAAAGATGAAAGGGGATTAGAAATGTGTCTACAAAAAGAGCTTGTGTAAATAGCACATATATCCTTGAGAAGAAAAGACAATTGTTAATGCAACAAGAATCTCTCCATATACCTGAAATGGAATCACCCTGAAGAAAAACGTGACCTGTTGTATATTATCCTAGAATAAAGGCGTGGAATAATGATCTGTTTAAACTGTCATCCCCAACAAGTCATTTTGGAACATAGTGAATTCTCCTATCCTAGACATATAAATAGAAGCTGATCTATTTCTGATCCTTTCTTTTGGATTCCTGCATAAAACATAGTATTGACCTTGATGAGTTAAATGTCATCTCCAGCACTGTGATTCTATGATAAGTATCTATCTATCTTCTAGGTTAGGATATTTGGAAAATCACAAAGAATTAGGAGACTACAGTTCAGGAAAAGCAGCAATCAGGTTTTCTGCTTTGTTTTTCCTTCCTTGTGGTTCATTCTACATGTTGACAAATGATATATATTTATTACCACAGAATGTACTTATTCCTTGGCATGGAAGAAGGAATACCAAAGATGCAAAGGGAAATGTCCTATCAGGAAAGTGCTTGAGGAAAGCGGAAAACAAGAATTTAATTTCAAAATACAAAATAAACTCATGGGCAATTTGCTTTATCCAGACTCTAATAGAGGCTAATAGATATTATGACAAATTGTCCACTTTTTTCACATTTTGGAAGGATTCCCCCCCCCCATATAACAATCTGCAAGCTAGAGAACTTAGGCATTCCTACAGGCAACAGAAAAGAGGCACTATGCAAAAGTTTAATCTATCTCTATCGTCCAGATTCTGTAGACTTATAATTTTCAAATAAGTTATTTCTCTTATTTGTTCATTGGCTCTATCAACGAGTTCATCTTCTGACATGAATCTTATTTTCATCTCACAGTCAGATATGCTATATTTTGTCTCAGTTCTGCCAGTGCCCAATAATTGTGGTCAGAATCCTTCGGCCTTGAATATTCAAAGTTATTTTATATACTGTTTTTTCAACATAAATACAATGATTCAGAAGCACTTGAATTGCCATTATTGAGTTCATATCATCTTCAAACATAAGAGAATATATTCAATGTACTCATTGTTTTTCTACATAAAGATCTTTGTTTAGAACAACATAAGCTGTGCTCTGCTCGATTAAACTCCTGGTCCATCTAATCCTGCAGTCTATTCTCACAGTAGCCAACAAGCTGTACAAGGAAACCCAACAGTTTCTCAACAGATGGCCTTCAGAGGCAATCATAGGGCTAATAGCCACAGATTCCCATGACTTCCATGAATTGGTCAACCCTTTTTTTTAAGCCAACCAAACTGATAGCCACATCACATAGCAGCAAATTGAAAAATCAGCCACCCCTTCCATACCCAGAGAAATGCAAGACTAGAAGGTGCCACTTAGGCCTCCTCAATATAATAATTCATCTTAAAGCATACCTGATAGAACACTGTGATCATCTGCTTAACACATCCAGTAAAGACAAATATATCTCTATCACTCTACATAATTGACTCCTTCATTAAAGTAGCCAAACTGGTAGGCATTTTTTCGAACATTCAGTTAGAAGTGGCCTTCCAGTATCTTAAATCCATTATTCCATTTTTTTATTTTTTACTTTTATCCCACCTTTATTACTTATATGTAATCCAAGATAGCAAACATATGTAATAATCCTCCCTTTTTCCCCCACAACAGTATGAGGTGGGTTAGGCTGAGAGGGAACGACTCACAGTTTCCTTGAGCACTATACCTTACATTCCTCACTCAGTCTCCCCTTACTCTGGAATGAGGGAGAATGGATCTTGACTACCAAGATCTGAACTACCTATACTGAGCAGGGATGGGTTCTGACAGCCTGTGCTGCCAGTTTGCTCGTGGGAGTGCAGCGCACGCTCATGCACAGTGCAATAAAAATTGTTCTCCGCATGCGCAGAAGCGAAAAACAAGATGGTGCTGCCTATGGCGCTGCCAGGAGAACCAGTTTGGGGGCGTGGCAGGCCCGGGTTGCTGCCGGTTCTAGCAATGCAGGCCACCAAACCACTACCGCTTCGGCCAAACCAGTTCAAACCGGTAGGAACCCACCACTGATACTGAGGCAGCAGCACTCCAGAGTTTCCAGTAGATTTGTCCTAATCTTAATGGATTTGAAAGACTTACCTCAGGACTTTTTCCATGCAACATATGTGCTAGGCCCCCAAATTAGGACTCTTTCTATGCAGTGCTTACATAATAACTCTTATTTTATTTCATCTTTTATTATTCTGTTTTCAGAAACAGTCTCTGCCAAAATGCTAGTGTCCCAGACATATCCTTTTCACATTTTAACATACCGTAACATAAGAATCCTAAATCTGTGTTTTTCAGTTATTCCAGCAATAGACTTCTCAACTTTCATAGCTTGCTTCTAATTCCAGACTCCTTTCTCATATAGATATTTCAAGTTGGACTACTGCAGTCTTTTTGCCTCATACTCCTGATCCTGATCTATTACCCAAAATTCTGATGCTATTGATACCACAAATCGTGTTCTTTGAATAGTTCAAATAGTAGCAACAGTTGCTACATCCAAAGGGTGTGGTAGTTTTTTAAGATACAGACAGCACATGACCCAGGAGAATGCAGACAGATAATCCTAAATTTCTTACAGCAGGATTCCATATGCTTATAGGAAACTAAGTATGCAGGATTGCAGTTTAAGAGCACCAATCCCAGTATTTTAGACATCCACCCAAACCTCCTGCTCCTAAATGTAGATGTCCCTGTTTGTATTCTCTCCCTTCTGCATACAGATCAGTTAGACAACAGTATTTATGGGGTGGGGAGAAGAGAATTTTGTATTCCTTAGTGATGGATCATTATGAGCCAAGCCGTTGCATAGAAACCAAACTGTTGGTACTTAGGCAGTACTGCTATTTATTCTCTCTATGCTAAGCGTACAGCATTTGCAAAGCAGCCATTCTTGGGCGGATGTCTCAGAGAAATTCCAGGTGGAGAAAGTAGCAATGGCAGCAGTACTGTTCCTTTGCAGATCACCTTAGTAACCAAACAAGAGTCCATTCTTCTCAGTCTGTTCAAGGATGCATCAGCCCATCCCTCCCTCCCTCCAGCCGTGTGCCCCCACTTTCAACTGCAGCTGGTGAAGAGATGCTAGTGACCACTCCCCTCTGCCACCAGCCTCAATCAGAGAGCAGTAATGACTTACAGAATGTCCAAGCACATCTGCTAAACCGTGGGGGCACATTTGTCTATAGGAAATTACAAAAAAAAAGCCTGCTGCATCTCACCATTTGTGCTTTTCCAGCGTTGTGAATGGCTGCTCATACAGCAGTCACAGTAGCTGTACCTCTCTCTCTCCTTCCCATAGACCATACCCATAAACTGCCTGCAGAGCGATTAGAATGCTACCATGACATAATTGCAAACACAGAGAAGGGCCCTTTCTACTATCATTCCCCAGCTGAATAAATGGGGAGCCATCCATTTTAGCATGGGCTCTGCCATGCCCCTTCAGATTAATCCCTCTCTAGACAAGTACACCCCATTCTGCTAAACTCTGGGTCTAGATTTGCTCCATTTTTTACCATTTTTCTTTGCTCTGCTTAATTGCCTGAAAGAGGAAACACAGTTTCTGTCCCTTATCCTTCCCTTGACTTGTCTAAAGGGGGGGGGGTCAAAATAATTCTTATTCTTTACAGCCATTTCGGCTACCTGTTTTACATTTTTTGCCTTAAAACCAAAAACATTTTAGCCCAAACATGCTAATGAGGTCAGGTTAGAAATGATTCTACTTTCCCCTGGAAAAAAGAGCAAGCATCCACTCTCGAGGAACAAAACAAGAATGAATGCATAATGAAGATGGCAGGAAACCCGCCAAGAATGCTGACAGCTGGAAAATGACCAAACTGAAATGGCATACTCATGATATCCCTTTCTTTGGAGTGTTACTTGCTCTTTCTAAGCTTCAACGTCCCCTGCTCCCTGAAAGGCTCAATGCCACCAGGCACTAAACAGCTTCGGGTGTGTACCAATGGGACGAAATCAATGGGGAGTTCACATCCGAAGCCTCGCAGGCTCCCCCATACAGCCTGCCTTCCAAAGGAGCGATGACTCCCTTGCTCAAAAACCCCCATAACCTTCACCAGCAAGGCAGATTCCCACAGGAAGGAAGGGGACGGGCTGACTCACCGAGCATCTGGCTGAAGAGCAGCTGCTCCAGGTCGCCCAGCACGGTGACTACCAGTTCGGGATCCACCTTCAGGAAAGCCTTCTCCTCCGGTGCCCCTTTCCCGGCCGGCTGAGTGGCCGTCTGTGGCGGCTGCTGGGGCTGCTTCTGCTGCGCCGTCTTGCCCTTATTGGAGAGGATCTCGTCGTCCGACTTGGGGTCGTCGACACTGCCAGCCTCGGGGGCTTTGCTGAGCGGTTTGACTTCGGCATAAGGTCCCCGCGGGATGCGGCTGGGCTTGCCCAGGTTGGAGGGCAGCGGCGCCAGCGGCGGTTTGTTGCTGGTGGCAGGGGCCAACTTCGCCTGAAAGAGCGAGTGCTCGGACCGGGAGAGGTTCTTGGACATGAGCGAGGGCGCGGGCTTGCCGCCTTTAAGGCTGCGGCCCCCGAACCCTTTGGCCGCCTTGGCCATGTCGTCGCTCCACTTGGGCTCGTAGAGCTGCATCTTCTTCTCGCTGTCGGTCAGGAAGGACAAGTTGGTGAGGGACTTCTGCTTGCGTAGGTTCGAGGCCACCGGCAGGCGAGCCTCCAAGCTGTCCGACTTGAAGACCTTCAGCTCAGCCGTCTTGGGCGCCATCCCGGCCGGGCCTTTGGGGTTGGCGCGCTTCTGCATCATGGCCTTGCTCCCCTCGGACGCCGCCTTCTTGAAGCCCTTCAGTTCCTCTGGCCCTTCCTCGCCGTTCAGCTCCGCGTCCTGCTGCAGACTCCTGACGTGGTGGTTGCCTCCTCCGCCGCTGCTACCGAGCATCTTCTTCCCGCCCGCCGCGAGGAAACCATTTAAAAGCCCAGCTTCTGAAGCACGGAGGGAGAAGAAAGAATGAAAGAAGGGGAGGAACGGGAAGGAGGAAGAAAACGGGTGGGGAGGAAGGCGAAAGAGAGGAAAGACGGGAGGAGGAAGAGGTGGTGGTAGGATAAAACAGAAAAAGAGACACGCTATCAAAGCAGCCGGTGCCACCTTCCCCGCCCCAGCGCGCTCACAGAGGCGCAAGAGCGCACGGCTCCTCCTTTCTCTCCCTCTCCCCTCTCTCTTCCAGCGCCGCCGGAGAGAAGGAAGAGGACTAAGGCACACACGCGCGCGCACACACACACACACACGCACACACACAAAAAGGCCTTTCCTGCCCGCCCGCAAGATGCTCCTGACTGGCTCGGAAGAGAAAGAGAATGGAGTGGGGTGGGGGGCGCAATACGCGCGCGAGGCTATTTTTGGTTCTGCGAAAAGGAGGCGTGGGTAATTGTGCGTGAGGGGGTGTGCGCGTGTGTGTCCATATAGGAATAAGTACGCGTGCGCGCGCACTAACCAGAGCTAGCTGCCTGCGGTAGAAAGGCTTCGCTGCAAGAGGAGGGGGCTCGGCGAATGTTCATCGGGCGTACGCGGTGAACGGGATGTCGTCGGAGAAGCAAGCCCTGCAAAACAGGCTTGTGCCCTGCGGGCATTTAGGGCCTCCTCTGTGTTATCTTCCACCCCTTCCAGTAGCAAAGGGCCCTTTCCAATAAAGAATCTTGGAAACAAGTAAGCTCTGTTTAATGTAACTTAGGCCACCTTCAGAATATCCATTCACCTTACTGGAAACCAATACCTTTCCATATATAGTGTGTTATGGTTCCTTCTCCTCAGCTATATGGAAATTATCAGTTAAGGCTATGAACAGTGGTTTGCAGATATTGTGTGTGCTGAATCAGGTGGCTCATTCATTCATTCATTTAATAATTTATATGTTGCTTTATACTGTCTCGAAGCAGCTACTGTTAAACATTTTATTTAAAAAGGCGATTTAAATGCGGTGATGCTTAAATAAATTCAGAATCAACAAAGAAAATGATTCAAAAGATAAGTAAATGCCAAGCAAAACAAAACCAATGACAGAAAATCAATTAAATCATTTAAGAAAGGGCCAGAAGATACTTCTCCGTGGTCATAAAGTCCATATTCCACTCAGAACAACAATATTCAGAAAAGACTCTCCTGTTGAGCTCAAGGGTTGGCAGATTCCTGCAGAAGGAGAAGATTCATGAAACAACTTGGTTCCATACTGCTAGATGTTAACCGGTAATAAGCAGGACTTTCAGTTGAAAATAGGCCATTGGTTACTGATAATAAAAATAGAAGTCACTACCAGTAATTGTCCAACAAATATTCCACATATAGTAAGAACTGCAGGTGTCCTAGTGACAAAGAAACTGAAATATGAAGTCTACAGTTCAAATCTTGCTCTGTTAGAGAACACAAAAAGTCACTTGGGCAAAGAACCTTCTCCAAAGATAGATAAAGATATTGGTCTCCCTTCTAGATTTCTTGTGAGATGATCCATGTGTAATATTTTGACTGCTCCAAAGGCCTAAATAACTGCCAAGTATTATAAGTAGTTAATGTGAGATCACTTTAAAAGTGATCATAGCAGTATTATTTTAACAATAAAAATGAAGAAATATGATAAAAGTTTATCTCTCAGTGTTTATGGTAGAATACTGCTTTAAAAATATTTCTTTGGTAAAGTCATTGATTTCAATGAAGCACCTTTGTAAATCAATATATTCACAAGTTTGCAATTTTAGTACACACAACTCTTCCAGCAGTACTGACCTAAGGAAAGAACAATTGCAAAAGCTGCAAAATTATAACAACACATACAGTAGTTCTATTGGTTTTCAAGATAATTCCTGTATTTTCAACCATTAACTCTCTTGGATTGACAGAAAAAGAAATACTCAAAGATAGCTATCCATTTTAAGAAAGGAATTCCCTCAGGAATTCTGCTATTAAGTAAACAGCTCAATCTGATGACATAAACCCAGGCAAGACTCAACAGATCAACTTAGATATCTATCAAACAAACAAAAAACTAGGAAAGGAAGTGATCGCTCAGCCCTGAGTCACTGCTGCGGTATTGGTCAACCAAAGCCTGCCCAAAACAACTAACATAACATGAAGTAGGCTTCTTATCTCTGCATGGATAGACAGTGACTTGGGGCTTTTAATGTCTCATCCATGTTACTCATAGGCTCTTCTGGGTTTCATTTCTGCTCTCACTGTTCAGAATATTTTGCATTTGGGACATGCATCCCTTATCAGTCTGAGTAGGAATCCTGAACAGCCACTTTGTACAATCTGTGTAAACTGTTAGGGAGCTATAGTATGAAGTTAATTTTACAGATACACCTTATCTCCTAATATTCCCGTTTTCATTAATTTATCCCAACTCACTAATTGGTGGTTTAACCAGTGTCTCCTTATCCAATGAAATTATCTTCAAAACAAAACTGATATTGGTCTGCTGTACATGGGGGAAAGTGCAGAATCATTACAGATGGGCTTCTGAATATGGTTCTGTAGAGAGCTGATCTGAACTAACTTGAGAGATAAACAAAAATTCACATTTCAAAGAGATGTGTCTAGAGAATACTATAGCAGGAGGAACAAATACAACAGATCAGAAGCAATAAGTACGGGAATAAAAACAAGATTTAGATTACACTAGATAACTTTGTATTTTACATTTGGATATATTGTATGTTAACAGTATATGTGTTAACATGAGTTCTGTTATATATGAGAAAATGGGGTTAAAAATCAAATGTAAGTAAATATTGGGTATATGTACATTTCTATAGATTGAATGTGCTCCTAGGACTAAGACTACAAGTGAAGGTTTAACAGAATATTTCTGTTGTTTCCTTACTGATTCTATAGCACAACTATTATTAAGTGTTGGGAAGAGCTCCAGGATTCATATCACCATCACAGCAATAGCAATAGCACTTAGACTTATACACCATTTCATAGTGCTTTTACAGCCCTCTCTAAACAGTTTACAGAGTCAGCATATCACCCCCACAGTATCCATCCCCATTTTACTGACCTCAGAAGGATGGAAGGCTGTGTCAACCTTGAGTCTGGTGGGATTTGAACTGCTGAACTGCAGCTAGCAGTCAGCTGAAGTAGCCTGCAGTACTGCAGTCTAATCACTGCGCCACCTCAGCTCACCATAACCCTAGCACATATAATATATCATAAGCAAAAAGAAAGTTTGGACAGAAAATATGTAATAAATAAATCAGAACTCTATCCAAAACATAACTTTCCAAAACCCAAACAGAATGAGGGGGCATAAAAGCTGAGAAGAGAGAGTTTGAATACAAAAAATGGGTCATATCTAATCAAAGAAAAAAAAAATCCAGGCTAAAGCTTCCCTATGAAAGATTGGATAAAAATCTTACTAAGTCCTCTACTGTAAACCCACTTTCTCTTCCACCAGGGGTCAATTGAATCACAGCACAACTATTATTAAGTGTTGGGAAGAGCTCCAGGATTCATGTTCTGCATAACATCCCTACCTTTTAGGGATATCAAGGATATAGCTATAATATGAGGGCAATTGGTTAGTTTACAGCCTTCCCCACTAAATGTCCTCTAGAAAAATTAGACTGCAATTCCATTTTCCCCAATGACCACACAGGAAGATGATAGAGACACCTGGCAGGAGAAGGCTGTTACAGTGGTACTAGTCCTATAGAAAAAAAGATAATATTTCAAAATTATTCTTATAGCTGTCATTGTTCAGGCACTGTATAAGAACAGTATCTAAAAGAATCATAGTCTCACTATGAATAAATGAAGATTTATTCATTTTAGCTTTGGAAACAGTGGATTCCACAATAACTTGGACTAAAAGAAAAGTTCTAAAATAATGTGTTTTATGGACTTGAAAGACCAATGAGCTATTAAAGCATCTTTGATAGATTGCTTTAAAATCGTTTAGGCTGTCTGTTCCTGTATCATGATACAAACGTTTACTGTTTTGTCTATTAATTCAACTTCTAAAATATGTGTCCCATCCACACTTACAGTACAAGTTACCACAGCCACACTGTGAATCTACCAATCTTCTCCATTAGACCTACATGCTGTCCACACATAAGGATAAGGTGAAGGTAGATAAGCAAGAGGAATGAAGGAAGAAGTGAGGTGTGTCGAGGAGGGGGAAAACATTTAGTGACCAAAGTTACAATGGCATTGAAAAAAGTGACTGATGACCATTTTTCACACTGAGCGACCATTGCAGCATCCTCATGGTCACGTGATCAAAATTTTGTTTGGCAACAGATTCGTATTTATAATGATTTCAGTGTCCTGGGGTGACCTTTTGACAAAATATAAAATTTTTAATCAACCCCCCCCCCCCCGGTCAATGGTGTCCCTCTTTACCAATCTGAAAATCTGGTCACCTTAGTTATAGGAGTCTTTATTGCCAATGTAAATAAATCATATTGTACAGTGAGTTCATTGATTTTGTGTTATTTTTTTATAATGTTTATTTGTTGTTATTATTTTTATTGTGGTTGGACTGGACTCCAGAAGAGGGAACATTACAAATAAAAAAAAAAACATAATGTTTCAGATTATGTTTTAAAAGTATTTTGAAATTATATCAGTCGCTAAAATAACTTTGTTTTTAAATACAGTAAACTCCAGTAAAATCCCAGTAAACTCATGAGAGAAATGTTGAACTGACCTTCTGTTGTGTATTTACTACATTTTTCTGCATTTGTCCCTTTCAATCACTTCCTTTCCCTTATAGCAAAAGAATGGCTATGCAGCAGCTAATCAGTTTCGCTTCTCTTTTTCTACAGGACCAAGCTAGTTGCACAATAAAGACAGTGTCAGCTTCTCTGTTCTCTGAGGCATTTGTATCTAAGAGTATTTCCCTATCCCTCTTTATTTTTGTATTATTTCACCTTGGAATGGAGTTGGAGGATTGGTAGAGAGAAGTAACTAGCTGAGAAATATGACTCTCCTCATATTAGTTAGATAGTGATTCAGGTTCTTTCTCCATTATGGAGTTTCACCACTGTCTTTGAATCAGCAAAAAAAAACAACCTACATCAGCATGAAATTTGTCATTCCTGCCTTTGTTTCCAGTCACTGCCACCTACCTGAATTGCCTGCAAGTTTTTTTTTTTTTTGCACACCTTGCTGGTGACCTTGGGTGATTTTTAAACAAGAGAGGAAATAATACTTTAACATTAGGTACAGTGGTGGGATTCAGCCAGTTCGCACCTATTCGGGAGAACCGGTTGTTAACTTTCTAAGCAGTTCGGAGAACCGGTTGATGGAAGAAATCTCCTTCTGTTTTTTTCCACTTTACAGGGCTGACCCCTGTAAAGGAAGGCAGGAAGGAAACATTCTGGTGTTGTCTCTAGCCTAATCTTTATTGCCCTGCTTACAGAAACTGCCTCCGGTTAACCCTTATTACATTGTAACAGTTGATGCGAAGCACCCATTGACGTGAATGACATTGAGTTGGCCACACCACCCAGTCACATGACCACCGAGCCACGCCTGCCCAGCTGGTCATTAGGGCAGAAAACCCGTTGTTAAATTATTTGAATCCCACCACTGACTAGGTACAACTTGTTAACACCAACCAGTTTCACTCATGGCCTGGGAACGAGATGAAAATATCATAAGTGCCATCACAGAAAAAAAAATGTTGCCAGGGCATGCTTGTGACACAATTAGTTGTGAGACCTTCAGAAGAGGGACAAAGGATACAAAGTAAGACCTGCACAAAGGATAGCAATATTTTTGGCAATGTTGCTTTGTGCCAACTGTAGGATATATATAGGTAGCACTTTAATTCAATAAGGAAGAATGAGCAACATTCCTGCCTAGAGAAATTCTAGAAATAATTTAGGAGGCCTGTAAAGGTGTCCTCATGTCTACTTTTCTTTTACCCCAAGTCCTAAAAAAGAATCTTTTATTGGATTTTTTTCATGCCTGAAGCAATTTAATTTAATTTATTAAATTTATATGCTGCCTGACACTCAGCAACTCTAAATGCAATGTCTCATCTTGATCTCAAATACTATCTCTAGGGCAGAGCAGGGCATAAAATGTCTGTTCTCGATTAATACTTGTCTGTGTGTGTGAAGGTATTTGATGCCAGCTTTTTCTGAACTGTGAAATATAGTAACAAGATACGTGCAATTTAGCTTTTCTTTTTAAGAGTCCTTCAGAAGCACTTAACACCGAACTTTTTTACTCGGCAAATCAGAACAGAATGCTCTGCTTGTCCTATAGATTAGAAGGTTTTCAGTTTCCTTTTTGAAGTCACTCCAATAAAGTGACAATAAAGGCCAGGGACAAAATTTTAAGTGTTCAGAAAAAGAATACAGGCTGGGGGAGAGGAGAGAAAAAGAGATGATTTTGCTTTTAAATCCCCCAAAGTGTGTTTCACTTCTTCCCACACCTGTTTAAATCCAGTAGATTTCATGCAAGCTATAATGTAAGAAACAGATAGTGGATTATTCCTTTCTCCAAAAGTTCACACAGCAAAGTGTAAGGCTTTGGCTCCATTAACACACAAATACACAACCCAACAATGGAAGTGGAGAACATCCTTTATCCAGGAGCGAAAATAATTTTAGGCCAATAAATCCATAAAGGCACTCTTACATACACAATGCAAAACAAAAATGCTTCATAAATTTGCATGATCACTGAAGACTACAATTGTTGGACATTTTAGAATATTGGGGGCAACATAATATAAAAGAAGCTGTATTGGTTATCTTATAGAGAAGGCCTCTGGCAACTTGAACTGGGCTTTCTTATTCAAGCTTTTGGTAAATGTGAATTTTGGAAAGAAATTGCACAGTTCACAGAAAGCACAAATAATTGTTAATAGAGATCTAACAAAACCCCATGAGATACGAAAAGAAAAAGACAGACGTGCCTCTCCCCTCTCTTGTTTATTTTAGCCTTTAAAATATTGCAATGAGGTAAGAGATAAGATGAAACAATTGTGGGAATAAAGATTTAAAAGATAACTGGTAGTCCTCATGACTATAATTGAGCCCACAATTTCAATTGTAAGCCATGACAGTCATTAAACACGTCACCACTTGACTACATCCAATTTTATGATCTTTTTTACCAAGGTAGTTAAGAGTGGTCATTAAGTGAACACTGCAGTCATTAAGTAAACAATGAGGTCATTAAATGAACCTATTGTTCACCACGGGGTGGGTATTTTTTTTTTTTTTTTTTGCTGGAAACTAGTTTCTGGCAAAATGTCCTAAATGCCCTAATTTGCAGTCTGCAAGATGTAACAAATGTGCACAAATGCTGAGCACCCAAAATGCAGCCACATGGCCATAGGTGACGAGGAAGCAGAGGTGAGTGGTCTTTTTCAGGACCTTTTGTTGGAGTTGGAGTTTATTCAATTTGTAGGCCGCCCTATTCCCCAAAGGGACTCAGGGTGGCTGAACAAAAGCCAAGGGAAGGGGAACAATTACAAAAAAGTAAGACAAAACAATCAGACGATACAGATGATTTAAAAGCACAGCAGACACAGCAAATTCAAGTAGGGGGGGGAACTCACCCCCAGGCTTGCTGGGACAGCCAGGTCTTCACGGCCGTCCAGAAGGCCCGAAGGGTGGCGAGGTTCCGAATCTCCATGGGGAGCTCGTTCCAAAGGGCCGGAGCAGCCACAGAGAAGGCCCTCCTCCGAGTGGTCGCCAGCCGACATTGGCCAGCAGATGGAATACAGAGGAGGCCTAATCTGTGGGATCTAATGGGTCTGTGGGAGGTAATCGGCAGAAGGCGATCTCTCAAGTACCCAGGTCCAATACCATGTAGGGCGCTATATGTAATGACTAGCACCTTGAAGCGTATCCAGAGACCAATAGGTAGCCAGTGCAGCTTGCGGAGGATAGGTGTAACGTGGGTGTACCGAGGTGCACCCACGATCGCTCGCGCGGCTGCATTCTGGACCAGCTGAAGTCTCCAAACACTCTTCAAGGGCTGCCCCATATAGAGCGCATTGCAGTAGTCCAGTCTTGAGGTCACAAGGGCATGAGTGACTGTTGTAAGATCCTCCCGGTTCAGGTAGGGATGCAATTGGTGCACCAGGCGAACCTGGGCAAATGCCCCCCTGGTCACAGTCGACAAATGGTGATCTAAAGTCAGCTGTGCGTCCAGGAGGACTCCCAAATTGCGAACCCTGTCTGAGGGGCATATAATTTCACACCCCAGCCTGAGAGATGGAATACTTAGCCAATTTGTGGGAGGAAAAAACACAAGCCACTCGGTCTTGTCAGGATTGAGAGCCAGCCTATTCACCCTCATTCAGACCCTCACATCCTCCAGGCACTGGCACATCACGTCAACTGCTTCACTGAGCTGGCATGGGGCGGACAGATACAATTGAGTATCATCCGCGTATTGGTGGTATCTTATCCCGTGCCGTCGGATGATCTCTCCCAGCGGCTTCATGTAAATGTTGAACAGGAGGGGGGACAGGACCGACCCCTGAGGCACCCCATAATTAAGGGGTGGAGGTAGGAGAACCACCGAAAAACGGTGCCTCCCACCCCCACCTCTCGTAATCGCTGCAGAAGGATACCATGGTCGATGGTATCGAAGGCCGCTGAGAGGTCCAGGAGAACCAGAATGGAGGCACGGCCCCCATCTCTGGCTGTCCAGAGGTCATTGGTCAGTCCGACCAAAGCAGTTTCCGTGCTGCAGCCAGGCCTGAAACCGGATTGGAAGGCGTCTAGATAATCGGTTCCTCCAAGGACCAACGGAGCTGAGAGGCCACCACTTTCTCAACAACCTTCCCAACAAAGGGGAGGTTGGAGACTGGACGATAGTTATTTAAAATGGCTGGATCCAACGGCCGGACAGTCTCTTCAGTAGGGGTCTCACCACTGCCTCCTTTAAAGGGGGGGAAAGGACCCTTCCCGGAGAGACGCGGTCACTATCGCTTGGATCCAGCCCCGTGTCACTTCCCTGCTGTTCGCGACCATCCAGGAGGGACACGGGTCCAGTACACAAGTGGAGGCACTCACTGCTCCGATGGCCTTGTCCACTTCCTCAGGGGTAACAGACTGAAAATCAATCCAACGATGTCGCTCAAGACCCTCCCCCGGTACCTCGGCTGGCTCTGCGCAATTGGAGTCCAGGTTTGCCCGAAGCCGAGCCACTTTATCCGCGAGAAATTGACCGAACTCCTCAGCCTTACCTTGTAAGGGAGTGCCTGTATCCTTCCCTTTAAGGAGGGAATGGGCTATCCTAAACAAGGTGGCTGGGCGTGACTCAGCGGAAGCTATCAGAGCAGCAATATGAGTTCTTTTTGACGTCTGGATTGCCTGGAAGTAGGCTCTGATGCAGGATTTTAATAAGGCTCGGTCTCACACGGACTTACTGGATCTCCAGCGGCACTCTAGGCGTCTTTTTTGGCGCTCCATCTCCCGGAGTTCCTCAGTAAACCAAGGAGCCCTCCTGGATCCACTGCTGTGGATCGGCCATAAAGGCGCAATCCGGTTAAGGACCCATGCCTCCGCCAAGTTCCAAGCAGCGACCAGAGTCCCGACCGAATCGCAGGCGAGAGTATCAGGTATAACACCAAGCGCTGTCTGAAAGCCCATAGGGTCCATGAGGCGCCTGGGGTGGAACCACCTAATCGGTTCCTCCTCCCTACAGTGGGGGATTGGCTCCCGAAAGTCAAGACTCAGTAGGCAGTGGTCCGACCACGACAGGGACAAGATCTCAATGTCCCTCAGACCAAGATCACAACTCCACTGCTCCGAGAGAAATACAAGGTCAAGTGTGTGACCCGCCGAGTGAGTCGGATCCCAAATTACTTGGGTCAAGCCAATGGCTGTCATGGAAGCCATGAACTTCTGTGCCCCATCAGAGTGCTCGCCGAGCGAAGGCAAGTTGAAATCCCCCAGCACCATAAGCCTGGGGAACTCAACTGCCAGCTCGGCTACTGACTCGAGGAGCGAGGGGAGGGCTGCTGCAACACTGTTGGGAGGCAGGTACATTAGCAGCATGCCCACTTGACCTCCAGGGTCCAACCTCACCAGCAAGGACTCACACCCGATAAGCTCCGGAGCAGGGGTCCTACGAGCAACTAAAGACTCTCGAATAACAACGGCCACTCCCCCACCCCTTCTCTGGAGTCGTGGCTGGTGAAGCACCTGAAAACTTTCTGGGCACATCTCGGTGAGGGGAACTCCTCCCTCTGGGCCCAGCCAGGTTTCAGTAATACATGCCAGGTCTGCCCCCTCATCTAAAATTAAGTCCTGGACAAGGGGAGCCTTGTAAACCACTGACCTGGCATTTAGCAACAGCAGCCTGAGACCAGGGCCCTGACTACTCACGCCATCTGGCCTTGGAGTGGGACTGGTAGGGCCAGAAGGAAGGATCTCTGTAACATAGCGAACCCTCCTTCCCTGGTAATGGCTCGCCCTAAAGTCCCCGCCATATCTTCCCCTCCCAGTTAAGATTGTAATGCTCCGGCCCACTCCCGTGTCCATAGGGCCCCCACCCTCCCCTTCAGCGATCGACATGCCTGGCAAGCCCTTCGAACCATACATTCTAAGGCTGGGGGTTAAACCGGGCCCCCCTAACACTTCTGCTGACCACTCAGTGTAGGAGGTACCCGGTTATGGTCCCAGCCTTCTCAGACATGCACACTCATACAAACAGACACTCCCCCACAACAATTTAAAAACACAAATACAACTATATAATAAAAAGTGGGTACATACATACAACACAGTCATACCCCAAGCACTCACCATACGTTAAAATGTACGGAGCACTGTGATAGTGCGTTAGCAAACAATGATATAAAAATGGAGAGAGAACTGCTCCGTTCCTCTCTCTCCTCTATGTCCTGGAGAGACGTCCTCGGCCACCAAATCAAAAGTCAGTAGTGTACAAGGAAGCCGTATGTAGGCAAGGGTAAGATGTAAGAGTCTAGTGTTCATAAGTAGCAACCGTTCAGTCTCACCCTTCCAAAGAAGGTCAGCGGGCCATTTGCATAAAAGTCTCCTTCCTGAGGCTGAGTAAGGGCCCCAATCTGGGGGGCCAAAGTCTGGAACTGGCCTGAGCCACTCTAGTAGAGGAGGAGGAGAGCGCTGTTTTTTTCGAAACCCAGTCCTCGCCGCTATGGCCGTCATCCTCTATTGCTCCTAATCCCAACCCAACCCCAGCCCTACTCCTAAACCTAATCACTAATCTAATCTAATCTAACGCTAACCTACACCCTAATCCACATAACCCAACACCACCCTAATTTAATCCTACATTAGCCCAGCCCTAGCCCAGCTCTAACTCCACCTCAGGTCCCGACCCTAGCCGTACTTCCTGCCACTATCAATCCCTTCTGCACCCCCGGGTGCAACCAACCGCTGCCCTTGTAACTATTTCTAAATATCTAACTATAACTACTTATACCTATAACTAACTATATCTAACTATATCTATCTTACCTAAATCTATAACTAACCAGAGCAATGGCAGGCAGCAGGCGGGAGGGGGAGAGCAGATGTTACAGGCAGGACATCAGGCCCAGGTCAAGGCAGAGGAGAGTCAAAGTGGCTAGGGAGATGGCAAAAGGCTTCCTAATGGCTAGGGCGGGAGGCAAAGGAGCAATGTCCGGAGGAGGCTACGATGACATGGGCCTCAGAATCAGGGACGCAGAATTATGCTGCTCAGGGCGCCATCCTCTTCTCCACCCGAGCAACCATACCAGTCAGGCAAAACTGCCAGGTCTTTTCCCAGGGGACCATAGGAGCAAGGCAGCAGGCAGCAAGGCGAGCAGAAATAGAACCGGGGGGGGGGGCGTCTGGGGCAGCTACGGCGGCGGCAAACACAGCCAGCCGTCCGATCCACCACTCCGCGATCTCAGCACAGTTTCCGACGACCCCCTTCTTCAAAGTTGAAATTGAATCCCTCAGGGCTCACCACGCCGTTCGGCTCAATCAGGCTGGCCAGGGGGAAGGAAGCGCCGCAGATGTAAAATCACTGTGATTCAGCAGTACGGCGCCGCCATCTTCCCTTCACACCGCAATCGCCAATTTCAGGCTGCCGCTGTTCCGCTGCTCGGGAGACGGCCGCCGGGAGCTACCAGATGAAAGCCAGGTCTTGCCCGATTCCTGGGATCAAGCTCCACCGGGGGAGTTTGCGATAGATGTGAAAGGACTCCGGAGACTCTCAGGATCTTCTATCTTTGGCACTGGCTTCTATAGAGCGAGAAGCCAGGCAGCCATCCGAGTCCCGCACATGCGCAGGAGAGAGTAACTGAAGATACGCTCAGTGACTTGTTGTAAGTCAAGAACAACTGTATCAAAGTAAGGGCTCTTGAGATGATCTGGTATTAGCTTTGAAAGATCCTTTAAAGAGAATTGAAACTATAGGCAACTGAAAGAACTTGATAGTATTCACAGCTTTCAAGTTTAATAAACAGAAGGTGAAGATTTTAACCCCCCAAAAATGAAAATGCTATATCAAATAGAGTTGATGAATAAAACAGATTTTAAGATAGAGAATATGGTATAATCATGAACTATATGTCATTTCAAAATAAGTATGCTAAGACATGGAATGTGTTTTAAAAGACATGTTAAGATGAAGGAAACTACAACTGCCATTGCTGGGGAGAATTCCTGTGCTAAATATGGACATCTTGCCTTGGACTTCTGTTCGGTTCTGTTCTGTTCTATTCTAGCCATGGTGGCTCAGTGGTTAGAATGCAGTACTGCAGGCTACTTCTGCTGTCTGCCGGTTGACTCAGCCTTCCATCCTTCTGAGGTTGGTAAAATGAGGACCCAGATTGTTCGGGGAAATGTGCTGACTCTGTAAATCACTTAGAGAGGGTTGTAAAAAGCACTGTGAAGAGGTATATAAATCTAAGTGTTATTCCTATTGCTATTGCTATCACTATTCTATTCTATTTCTATTGTATTCTACTTTATTCTTATTTTATTTTATATTTATACTTTTATATTTATTTTTATACCACCCATGCAGTGGTGGGTTCTGGGTCCCATCACAACCGGTACGGGACAGGGCTGGGCATCCACCTTGGGCACATAATTGCACACGCATGCGCATCTACCACCCTGACATGCTCCAGCTGCTCAGCGGAAGTTGTGCAGGCGCCGTACGCTGCATGCATGTGCGCAAATGGCCCAGTTGACTTAAATAAGGTAAGGAATGTGGGCAGGTGGGTGGGCCCTCCAAAACACCATTCCAGTATGGTAGCCACTACTCCCAGCTGCCACCGGTACCCACCACCGCACCCATATCCTATACAACAGTGGTTCTCATCCTTCCGAATGCCGCGACCCTATGATGCAGTTCCTCATGTTGTGGTGACCCCCCCAACCATCAAATTGGTGTCTTGGTTCCTAAGATCATCAAAAATATGTGTTTTCCAATGGTCTTAGGCGATCCCTGTGAAAGGGTCATTCGACCCCCAAAGGGGTCCCAACCCACAAGTTGAGAACCACTGCTATACAAGATGACTGGAATAGTTATGTTTTTTATTTTAGACAACACCTCTTTTGATAACAGATGCACCATTTAAACAGTTGTAAAAGAATAGATCTAAAGTTGTGTGGCAGGGGAGAAAACATGAATTAAATATAATGTGTTAGAAAATGCAAAGTAAAGAGTACAGTGCGTCTATCTGATTTGAAATTTTATTTTGCAGCATGTTGTTTGGTTTGGATGTAGGAATGGTTGCTTCTAAGAAATAGAAGGCTCTCAGAGTTAGAAAGATACTACTTGAGATTTGGGTGACATGGATAATTGTGGTAAAATGCTAAAATCTTTGGTTTATAATATACAGATCGAACAATGGAATAATCACTATTTGCAGATGCTGCAATTTTCTTGGCAAACACTGAAGATTTTGAAGACAGAGTAAAGGACTATCATTCATTAGATGGCAGGGAATAGTATTTAGAACAGAGATATATACTGTAAAAATAAACTTTTCTACACTTTATTTTCTTGTCCAATAAGTATGACAGTATACAGCATGGAAATTGTTGGTAGTCCCACCTTGGGTTCCCCTACTCCCTCTGAAATATGGATTCAATCTTTATTTTATTGAGATGTCTGTATATTAAACACTTCCATACGTCCACTATTAGCATCCAATTATACAATGTTGGAGGCAGGGATACATGTAATGCAATGTCATGGAAGGATAAACCGTATGTAATACTTAGAGAAATGTGAAATAGGAAAGCTGCTTTAATGCTGTTTTGAAACAAGATTGACTTTGCAAGCAAGGAAACAGATAGGCAGGCTGGCAGGTAAGGATTGAAGGAAGAAGCTGTTTATGTCTTAATTAGTATGTCACAATTCCATGCAATATTTTGAACAGAAATTCGTTTGCACAAAAAGTATCTTAATGATTTTCTATTTTGTAACTTTTGCACTTAGGCTGCTTAAAACTTCACAAGCAATATCAGGTCTAATATTGATTAGTAACCTTGATCTAAATGGCAAGATAATTGATTTAAATGACATGGCTGCAGAAAGTAAACTTATTTGGCTGTTTTAGCTATTTTGGTTAACAGACCTGGTCTAACGTAGTATGAGGCAGACACAGATTCAGATTCAATGAGTCACAAAACAAACAAGAAAACTCAGCTAAATATGTTTTTCTCAAGCAGCCTCAAAATTCCTGCTCAACTTTTTGTCTAGGCACCTGAGAATGATGAATGCATTTATGAGTCACTGGGGTGACACTGAGGTCTAATGGTCAGTAATCTGCAGGAACTGAAAGTTCACTGTAGATTCACCCTGCTGACAGACATTCCCTGATACTTGGTCACTGAGAATTTCCTACAATGTATGACGGTGCTTTTGGTTTTGTTTCTAATTGACCCGATAGTGTTGCTATCACTTTCTTCCAACCTTATACCCTCTAAAAGTTTTAGACTATACATGCCATCATTCCCAGGCAGCAAAGTTTGTGTTAGTTGGAGGTGATCAATGAGGGCAGTTGCTGCAGATAAAGGGATCGGTAGAGTCCTTAATGCTCTTCAAAGTCAGGGAGCAACCCTGATCTATTCTCTTCTATTGTTATAATGGGATCTGTAGATTAATCCATATGGAGAAACCAGGTTGTCAATGGAAGATCTAGGATAGGACTGTTACACTCCTGGCCCATGGGCCGGATGCATCACATGCTGGCCATGCCCATGCCCAGTTTACTGAAGGGGGGGGGAAAGTCTCCATAAGTCACGTGATGCTGCCGTGATGACCTGAGTTTGATACTCCTGATCTAGGAAGTGTCAGGGTCTGTTGCAGCTGCTGCTGCTCTTAGGAGAGCGCATCTGATCCCTGGTGACATAATATAGGGACCCAGCTATGGATGGAAGTTAAGGGGTTTCCTAAAGCAGGGACTGCAGGAGAAAGGATGGTCACAAAATAACACCACTAGATGGTGCACTGATAGAATGTTTAGGGCAGATACATTTTACTGATATATAAATGTTGTTAATAAATATATATTTTTCTAAACATTGAGAGCAAATCATGTCCCTGATTTTCAGTGATAAAGTACAGCATGACCTTGGGATCTCTTCCAGCTGCCTAAAAAGTGGATGGGGCCACTTGCTGTCCAGCTTCAAAACAATTACTTATAGCTATAGCCCATGGATAGTATGTGAGCCCCTCTCCTTTTTAAGCAGCTGCAGGAGCCTCCCTGTCATCTTCCACTTTTCCAAAAGCATTGTTCTTTACGTGAAGATTCTCAAAACATTTATTTGAGTGTAATCAGGACTGAATTCAGTAAACATGCTGCTCAGTTACGAGATAATTTTAAGAAATCTGTCCATTGCTACTCCTGGATTGAAGCCAATAAGCGATGGATAAATGGCACACCACCCACCTGAGGCTAACTGCCTGAACCAGCCTTCTCTGCCCCTTTCCCAGTTAAAGGACAGGAACCTATCTGTATGCTTTTCCTTTATCTAAATCAAACTAAGGGAAGTGGGCTTTGATTACAGTCCCCCCCCCCTCTCTTCACTAATTATTCTTCCTGTGGGAGGGGGTAATTAGCTTTATCTGGTGACCTCACAAAGGATGCCATGGCAACGGACAGGATATATCACATTAGAGAGCATTAGCATGTAGAATGGAGAAGAAAAAGAGGGGTGATGGAAAAGAACAGGCAGAAAATTGCTTTAGGCAGAGAATTCAAGCATCCACTTTTCCAAATCACAGCAGAGCCAACAGGACAGTATTCCATAACTAAATGTACCCCAGATGTTTTAGACAACCACTATCATAATTCCCAGCTGGACACTTCATTGGGGGGTAACAAGAATCACAGTCCAACACATCTGGAGAATATGATAAGATTCTCATATAACACTACAAAGAATTTGGGAAAGAATAAATAAGTAGGCTGCCAATGTTTTATAACGTATTACATATAACTTCCAAATACATATATTGTGAATTGTCCTTGCAGCTGGAGACTATGAGAATTTCCACTTTAGCCGATCTAAAGAGCATGTGCCTGGTAAAGTTGGCTTAAACACTGTTCTTGGTCAGTCTAAAACACCAACCTACCAACCAGGAGTGAGAATAAAGACAATCAATTTAGATGAGGCATTTTAATTATATATAATTGAATCACTGACATATATCTTAATTTTTAAATGACTTAAATCTGCAAGTGGAAGTTCTTCATTAGCTGTTGACCTCATCAGAGAGACCCCAGGTTTTGCAAGGGTATGTTATGCAATTAAATTGCCAAATTAAGCAACAAGCCACGAGAAACATTTCACATTACTATCCATGGCAAATGCAAACAGCTCTAGCAGTATATTGGGGAAAAAATAGCTTCTTGGGGAATTGGGGCATTGATGAAAATGTATTGCAATATTATTGTGCAAATATCCCTCCTTGCATATGTATGTGCGATATTGCAAAAAGTATGGAAGTAGGTCAAAAAAGGTGATCACATGACCCTGGGACACTGCAACTGTCATAAATACATGCCAGTTGCCAAGCATCTGAATTTTATTGGCATTACCATGGGAATGCATCAACAGTGGTAAGTGTGAAAACGGTTATAATTTTTTTTCCAGTGCCATTCTAACTTTGAATGGTCACTAAAGAAATGGTTGTAAGTCAAGGACTACCTATATATCATTAATTTTGCATATATTGCAAAATTAATTTTGCAAAATAATGATTAGGATCATCCAAGCAAAGATTAGACATCCAGATAGAAAGGTAGACACCAGATGGTTTTAGTAAAGATCAAGGAACAAGAATCATTACTGCTATTATGGATAATTGAGAAAACCAAAGAATGCGTAAAAAGCCAATATGCATCATGCATTGTGTAAAGAGCTTTGATTGTATCACTGATGTCAAAGTGTGAATGTCCTTAGGAAAATGTGAATCCCTGAACATTTCATTGCACTCTTGAGAAATTCATACAGAACCTATCGTCTGGATGGAACATGGTGAAATAGACTGGCTCCAGTTTAGCAAAGGAATGAAAACAATTCCTAGAGAATTTAACCCGTTTGCTGAATATGAAGTATATTGAGGGGAGCTAGATTGAAAGGCGATGAGAGTAGTTTTAAATTGGAAGAAGAAACATCAATATTCTTCATTATGTTAATGAACCTATTATAATAGTGGAAAATAGAAATGGTCAGGAAAATCTAGCTATGAAAATCAAAAACCACAGTGAAAAATTTTAAATGCAGAGAAAACCAAAATAATGATAACAGGTAAAGCAATTAATTTCCAAATTGACAATGAATATACTTTTAGGATCAATCACCAGCATTAAAGAAACCAGCAGCCAAGAAATATAACTATGGATTTGTAAGACAATAATGATGGCTCTGGAAAAGATATTTGAATGCTGTTACCTGTCTATACCCATGATGGTGAAACTGTGGCACGTGTGCCAGAGGTGGCATGCAGCGTCCTCTCTGAAGGCACACAAGCTGTCACCCCAGTTCAGCTCCGCTGCACATGTGCATGTGCATGCACCTCCCACTAGCCAGTTGGTTCTCGGGTCTCTGCCATGCATGCATGGGGGATGGGGCACATGTGAGGGGTTGAATGTGCATGCACAGGGGCGTGCAGGGGGTCATGCTTGCATGCATGAGTCAGGGCATGTGCAGGGAGGGTCGCGTGCACATGCACCGGGGATATGGCTAGGGCACTATGTGGGGGTTCATGCGTACATGCATGGGGGCAGGGGGCATGCACTTTGGGGGTTGGGGCATGTGCGCGTGCTTTAGGCACTCGGAACGGAAAAAGTTAGCCATCACCCGTCTATACTGCCAAAAAAACAGAAATGTGGAAGTAGTGATTTTCCTGTATCACTATAGGGAAGTGAAAATTAGACTCTGAAGAAACAGGATCAAAAGAGTATTGATGGTTTTGAGCTTTGAGTTGGATAAAACACCTAACAATACTATGAGTAGCCAAGAAAACAAACAAATGAATCATAAACAAATCAATACAGAGTTTTCATTCAAGATACAATTGACCAGGTTGAAATTACCACATTTTGCGTACATTATGCAAAGATAAGCTCCCTTGAAAAATCTGTAATACTGGGAAAGGTAGAATGAAAGAGAAAAGGATCAAAGGAGCAGCAAGATGGATGCATCTGATTACTATACCATTCTCCAATGGTATACCATTGGAGAATCTGAAGAACTATACTGCAGAGAGATCACACTGGCCTAGCCACATGGCTGATAAAACAAGCACTGATTTGACAGTACCCAATTAATCATTCAGTTGTTTACCATTAAACATATGATGTCTCTTTCACCCATTCAAACTCCTGGACCAGGTCACAGAGTTTATGGGGTTTATATTGGGGAAATTTATGATAGCCTAGACAATTTTGAACATCCAAAGCCTCACCTTTGATTTTAAGTAAAAAAGATTTTAAAAAATAAAAATAAAAACTCTTATACATAACACAATAGGCATGAATCGCCAATACAACCAAAAAGATCTAATTTGCTTCAAGTCCTGATTGAATGAAAAGATATAGCTATATCTGAACACTCTATATATCGATTGAAGTTTAAAGATGGAGGAAAGCGAAATTCTTAAAAGAGAATGCAGAATAGTTTTCATATTTTTTTGTTGCTATAACCCATAATCAAGGAATTCTTGCAGGGCTTTTAAACCAGAGTGAACATATTTGCCAGCCATGAAAATGGAATTAGTTTAGAGCAACAATCTTTCTTGCAGATTGTTGTGGGATTTGTCATTCATTTCCAACCTATAAGGAAGCAGAACTAAAATCAGAACTCCCTATCATATTTGTAATGAATATGCCCTTCCTCATATAACCTTCACAAATTAAGAAACTTCTGTAAAAAGGTACAGTAATTGCGCACACAAAAATTATGTACCATGTTTTCCCAAAAATAAGAGGGAAATTAACCCTCCAAATAAGCACTTGGAGTTATTTCCTGGGAGGTCTTATTATTTTTGAGGTGCAGGAGGCGGCAAGGGTGGTCACCTCATGGCTGCTTCTGTGTTGCAATATTTTCAGGAAGTGCTTATTTTTGGGGGATGGCTTATTTTAGCGCATGCACTCAAAAGCCCAATTGGGCTTATTATCCAGGGAGGTCTTATTTTCAGGGATATGGGGTAGATATATAAGTATTCCACTTGCAAGCATGCAGTTAAATAGCAAAAACAGCAACACACTTATCTTTTTATTTAGAAATTTCCTTTCTCATCATTGTACATATACTATAGAATACATGACAATATATAATAGAATAAAATGCTGCCCCAAATCATACCAGCTGAAAGTAAATTTAGGACTTCCTATAAACATTTATATGTTTATACATGCTAACCTAAGTCATAGAATGAAAATAGCACTCAAAAACAGCTAATGGATGCTATAAAGTGAAAATTATCCATAATCATCTCTTTTTATTCTCTGTCATACATGCTCACTGATTTTATATTCTTTTCACATCCCTCTATCTTTTCTTCAGAGCCAGCTCCTTTGCTACCTTGGCAACAGCCATCCCAACAGCCAGCCATCAATTTGAAACAGAAACAAAGAATAAGAAAAACAGAAGTTGGATGAATTTACAAAACAAAATTACACAAGGGGATTTATTTCTGTTACTTAATTATTGTGATAAAGAATAAGGCAACTCAATTTTCTTCTTTCCTACTTTTGTCCCTTAACACTCATCCCTATATCAATGGTTGAGATAAGTGACATGTAGCCTACAAACACATCTGAGATGGATGAAATGCTTGTGAATTTCTTCTGTTTATTTAAAAATGTCTTTAAGAGTATAAATATGGATTCAGCCATTAGTCTGATAGGGGCAGAGTAAAATATCTGTGTAGATGGGGAACATCAGGCATCAGCTTCTAGGAAGAACAGGGTTTTATTTCTCAATTATCTTTGTGTCATGGTGCATCTGCCACTGAGCTCAACTAATATGTTTCACTTTTATTACAAATCCCAGGCTCATTCGCATTTTAAAAAAAAATTCCTTAAAATGGACTTCAAAGGGATGGTGGCAAAAGAAAGCAGAATTATGCAGTCTATGAGTAAAGATAATTGAAAGTTAAACAATTAGAGGACAAACCACACTGCTATATGCTTGCCATTTGGAGTTGAGGCTTGCTTTCAGTCCCAATTTCCTGGTGAGACACAACTTGAGGAGAGGACCTGGCCTTCTCTCAAGAAATCAGTGAAATCTGTTTCCCCTATTTCATTTGGGCAACATTTCATGGGAAATATTCCTACAAAATGAGCATGTATGTTTACAGAGGGAAAATAGTTATAGTGTAAGCATTAAAAGATCTCACTCTGAACTCCAGTCAAATATTGTAGCAATGGGACTTGGTGAATGGCTTAAATGGGATGGTCTCAAGCCCCCTTTAAAACCAATGGCTGTATTTGTGCAATATGTTTAACTTGGTTACTGAGTAAACATAAATTGCCTTAAACATAAAACTTGGACTGATGTTCATACAAAAGTTTTTGCCACTAAAACAATAACAACAGCCATAATAACAGAATCACAGATTTGGAAGGAACCTTGAGTGTCTTCTAGTCCAACCCCTTGCTCAATCATTTCTGACAAATGGTTGTCTATTCTCTTCTTAAAAACCTCCACTGTTGGAGCACCCACAACCTCTAGAGGCAAGTTCTTCCACTGATTAATTATTCTGTCTGGAAATTTCTCCTTAGTTCTAGGTTGGTTCTCTGCTTGGTTAATTTCCATCCAATTTTCCAGATTTTACATGTTGTATGTAGTCATTGGTTGGGTTTTTTTTAATTCACCTGATTAAGCATCTCATCCAAGCCCAGCTATGCCACACAATTGTAAGACTGCTGTAACCAGCAGAAGGACTGCTTGACCAATTAAACCAGCAAACATGCCTGGCCTTGTAGGTAAAACAATAGTCGCACCCCTTTCCTTTACCACAAGGATGGGCAATGGATAACCTGATCTTATTGATTCTTGTTTGCTGCCTACCTTTGGTGAGAGTGGCAGCTATATAAACATGATTGATAAATAAATAAATCTTTATATACTAAAAATACTTCCAGGAAGAAACTCCACCCTTTTGCTTTGCCCTGACCTCAATAACTTCCCTTTTATTTACTTACCATTATTTCCTGCTTTTATTCTAAGGAGCAAAATACTCCTATAAAATAAAGCAAAATACATGGATTTTCCTTTATTGCATCCTCCAGCAATCCTATGGGCTTGGCTGATCCCATCCTCTTTACTTCCACCCACCGAGCCTTTCTTCCAAGTGTAACGCCTGGCAAACTATACTCTATCGTTGCTTGGATTCAAAACAGTTGCTCAGTCCTACCTTAGTATCAAGTCTTCCAACCAAAAAGAAGCCCAAAATACCTGCATAGTTCTGCATAATTATAAATATAACTACACAAAAAAGTTTAAGACATCATACGCAAGGATCTTATATGTTCAGAGGTGTAAGTAGCCCACAGAATGGATTTTCCATTATGGTTTTTAGAGAGGAATAAATTATTTTCACACACACACACACACACACACACACAATTTTTTAAAAAAGAAAAATAGTTACTACACAACATGGACTTATTTAAGATATTCTTTTTCATGTAATTTATATATTTCAATAAAATAAGAAACCCATATTAATATCTAGAACCTATTCAGATAAACATTCAGAATTATTACATATAGGTATGTAATATCTATTACATATTGGGGCACACACAGATACATGGTTATGCTTTGGTGCTGATTTTAAACAGCAAAACATCTGCAACAGTTGCTGGTTCTTTCCATACATCACATTTTCCCAAAGTGATATCTACTAAGGGATTCAATATATGCTCATTGTATGTGTGTGTGTATAATATGTAATCATATGATTATATATAATATATATTCTCATATGATTTTATTTATGATTCCACATTCACAAAACTAAAGATAAACAAAAGACCACACTTGATACAACATGATACTTATATTTTCATATATTTTCATATATTCATATATTCTTAGAACCTTAAGCCTCTAAGAATTCTAGAGTTGAAGTCCACCTATTTTAAACTTGCCATGGATGAGAAACACTGCTTTAAGGTACCAAAGTCTTTGATGCCCAAAGTAATTCAATTATAGGCAAAGTATTGGAGTAGTGTGAATCTTCTTTTCTTGTCAATTTCTAAGTCTCCTCTCCTCCTTGAAACCTTGTAATGTGAAGAAGTTAGCAATGTCTAAACACTTTTGAGAATCTAAAAGCTGTCTCTAAAAGTATCCCCCGTTATTATGTATGTTTGGGTTATAGAGTCTAGATGGAAAACAAAGAGCCATGCAGAAATCCATATTATTTGCAAACAACACAGTCAATTTTAAATGCTTGGGAATGGAACTACATTACCACCATTGGACAAGGAATCAGCTGCTCCAGTCCTTGCCAAGTTCCTAAATGGGAAGGGAGAGGCACATATTTCATACTTCTCCCTCCAGCAGCTGAAGCAATGAGGACTGGGAACTAGTTCCCATACCAAATCAGTATTCACCCATCCTTCCAGCTTGGTCATGCTAGATAATATTTCACTCACAGGGCCAAGCAGAGACTATTGCATAACCAGGTGCTACAATTTCCAGCCATAGTAAATTAAACAGCAGGAATCTATAATAAAGGCTGCAGTAGAGACGTGGCACTGAACCCCAGATTTCTATTCTCCCAGGAAGGTTACAGTCCAGAACAGCTGTTCCCAGCTGAGCCTAGGCTCATAGGGATCGTATGTCCTCATGAGAGTGGGGGAAAAAACAAATTTGACACAATGCAATACTCCCACATTGATCAGATTGTCTTGCAATAGGGAAGATTTGGATTCTTTCCCTTCCAGGGCAGTCTCTTATTTTTAAGAACCGTAGGGAACTTATTGCTTGAAGGCCAAATGCAAGAAAATTATGATAGAATTGATGTCTGAATAGGTCAAATTTCTCAATATGTTAGGAATGGCCTATTTTGCATGGAGCAATGGGGAGAGCGGTGTTACTGGGATAACTCATTCTCTATTAAAGGGGAATTAATTTTCAATCCTCTTACCAGATAACTCTTGTCAAAAGCATCATTACCTTTGCCTTAGGAAACCTCATCCTTCCCTCCCTTCCAAGACAAATTTATCTATTCAACTTCAACTACAGCCAATGATAGATTGCTTTGTTGCCAAAGCCTGGCAGGAATTCAGAAAGTAGATGGAAAGACAATCAACCATTTCCCCCCCCAAAATTAATAACAAACAAAATATTGAAACTAAAACAAGTGAATGTCCTATTTCTGAATAGGTATATTCAGCAAAACCTTCTACCACAATTATAATCATGTTACTAGAAATACTTGGATCACGTGTGTTGGTCACATCTTCTTTGCATTTAAGTGGATAGACATGAAGTACAGCATTCTAAATCACATGGAGAGTCTATGCATAGGTTCTTCCCTCAAAAGCTATTCTCCTCCACCTTATGGAAGCTAGTGGCAGAGACACAATGGCAACGGTATGGAAGATTCCCCTTTCTGCCTTTTTCAACTCTGCAAATACATGCTGGTTGCTAAGCACCCAATTTTTGATCATGTGACCATGGAGATGCTGCAACCATCATAAGTGCAAATGCCAGGCATAAGTCACTTTTTTCAGCCCCATACTATAACTTATTTATCAATGGGTATAAGTCAAGGACAACCTGTAACTGCTAAGAATCTTCAATGCTTAGGATCTGCAAAATAGTGCATTAATCCAATCACCGGCCTCTGCATTTTACATGCTACTTGATCAGAAGTTCATCCTCTCACACAACTGACAAAACTGTCTAGAATAAATTTATATTCTAGGATTTAATTTATGTGGAACAATAAAATGGCAGACTGTGGCCTAGAAAATATGTATCCAAAAATATGCCCATTTTTCTTTATGATTATCCATAGCCTCTCTTGGCCCATTTGGTTCTGTAATCAACTTCATTGCTTCCCATTGTTTCACAATCTATTCTCTACTCAATTTCTATTTTTCTGATTCATTTTCATGTGTCATGTTTCTACACAGCTTTTCAACTGTGCATTGGCTGCTTGAGGGATGGAGCACAGGTTGTACCTTGTTCAGGCACACAATCCTTGAGAAGCTTTGGAAAAGGTAAACTTCTTTCTTTTTTTACCGGAATGATCAAACTAAAATTGCCCAAATAGTGTATATAAGGAATGTTTTTTGAAAAAATCCCCATGACCACTAACTAAAAGTTTCCCCCAAAAAACGTTTTAATGGTGTTATATGAGGATACTTAGGTCTGATAGCAATGAGCAAAAAAGGAATAATCCTCAATGGAATAGATATGCATACTAGCCCAGGGACATCCATATGATGATCAGCAGTGGGTTTCACATTTTACCACTGGTTCGCCCTGCGCACATCCGTTCACTTCAAGGGCCCACCTGCAATTTCCACTACTGGTTCTGGCAAACCGGTCTGAATTGGCTGAATAACACCTCTGAACATGATCCAATAGCTCACCTTCTATAACATGCTTCACCCTAAACCTGGTTTTCTGATACTAAGATAAAAGGTGAATGTTGACCTTCAGTTTGGTGTAGTGGCTAAGGTTCAAGGTAAACACCAAGAGACGGTAGTCCTACCTTAGGCATGAAGCCAACAGAGTGACTTTGAGCCATTCTCTCTCTCTCAGCCAGAAAAGCAACGATGACCAACTGCTTCTGCAAGGAAAACTGAAGGGACTTGTCCAGGCAGTCCCCAGAATTCAACACTGACTTGAAGGCACAAAACCAACTAACTATTGAACCACAAACCCTCAGTTTAGCATAGTCTAAAAGGCTGTTTTACTCTCAGCCACATAGAAGCAGTGGGGTATGTAGTCATCAATGATAGTGATAACATCTAGCAATAATCATCCAGGAAGATGAGTACAGGTGGCAGCATAAGTTAGCCAGGATTGAGGTTGGTTTAGACAGCAATGAAATGTATTTAGCAATGAGAAATATGTCATGATAATCCCCAGCAGTTAATGTATTTGAAGCTGAAGTCCAATGACCCTCCTGTGCAAGTGGTAGGTGTCATGGCAACAGCCAGTCTCAGCCTGTCAAGGTCTGCTGGAACTGATATTGCTTATGCAGCATTCTTTCTTTCTGATTATTTTTAAACCATGTTTTATTTTCAAGGAAGAGTTGCTGAGCCATATACACCTTCATAAATTCTCATTACATTGCATTTGTTCTTCTGTTACAAGGCATGATTCTCTGCTATCAGGAAGAAAGAGAAAATGGTATGCTTCTCTGCCATTTATCCCTGGTTTTGCTATAAAATATTAAAGGCACCTCGCAACCAGAAATCAATCCACAAACCAGGAAATCAAGAAAGACCCCCCCCCCCTCAAATTGTGAAGATTGCTATCGCTTGGGTTTTTTTCACCTGGAAGCCTATGTAGAAAAGCAGCAGAGAACAATAGACAAGAAATTATGAAATGTAACCAAACCACCTTCCCAAAAGGTCAGGAGATTTTGAGCAATTTTTTTCTCGTACAGTGCACATAAGTCATCACTCATGGAAGCCACTGCCTGCCCTTTTGTTCATCCCATTTCATGCTATTAGGCATATTGCAGTCCCCACCTCCTCCTCAATAATGATTGTGCTCTCTCTGCCTCCTCCCCCATCTTCATGATATGAACCATCATCTCAGAATTGACTATGGACCTCCCATCTGTCAAAGCAGTCAGGTTACAAGTAACACTAGATAAACGGCTGATAATCCATCTGTCTCTGTGAATTTGAACGTGCACCGTCCTTCTTCATGGAGCCAACAATGGCTGGAGAAAGACAGTTTGGTCCTGGAAATGCATTTTCTTTCTGTCCTATCACAGACTCTCACAACCTATGAACAACAACCTCTTCCACATCCTATTTTGGAGGCATTCAGCGCATTCCCAAGCCATGCCACTGAAATTACCAATTTTCGGCTGTGTGATTTGCTTACATTGCAAAATTCGTGCATTAAGATTTAACACATATATTTTGTGTTCTTCAACCCCAAATGAACAGCCAGGACTTTTTCAGAACAGTGACATCTCTGTTTCACTGACAATATTCCCGGGGGGACTTGTAGAGGTCAAATGCATGTTTAAAAAATTAAAAATGTGCTTCAGGACATAAAGCTTGCACACCACTGCTGTCAAGCCACAAAGGACTTATCTAGTAATGAATACTATTCCAATAAATCACTAAGTCCGTTGAAATAAAGGCAGTTGCATATGCTGATCCTGTTTCTTTCTTAACTTCTTGATGTATCCAGTCTGTTTCCTTTTCCACTTTGTCCTCCTCCATTTACATCATTGCAGCTATCACAAGTAAGGAAGAAACTTTGAAATACTGTTAATTATCAACAGAGAAAGCATTTTCCGGGCAGAAAGTTTCTTCTACATTTTTAGTAGTTCTTAATCAATTTGATGGGATTAAAATGTTATCACAATACAAGGGAACTTTGATGAAACACTCATGGGTGAAACATGGTGTTCTTGTATGTAACTAGTAAAGAATGACCAAGATGAGGGTCATCTTTCATTATATAATTATCTCCCTGAAAATCATGTCCTGATTTTTACTCAACAGTCATCCCTCCATCAATCTATATAACCTCTAAGGACTTTCTCATTCTAGTTTACTCTAAGGCAGCAACTTATGACAGAAGTCCTCTTAGTGAGAATTTTCAGATTAAGAAATCTGCACAGCTATCAGGGAGATGGTATAACAGAAAACAACAGCACCAATCTGCCACCTTCAATTTAAAAACTAGAGGGGGGGGGAAATGAAAAAAATTCAGAAAAACAGAAATTTCTTTCACAGGTGAGGAAAACTTGAGAAAATGCCAAGCAGATTTCAGAACAGCATTGGTTGTTTTCACACTACACACTAAGCCATCAACTAGACATAGAAAAAGTGGACTACTCCAGATGTTGCTGAAATACAACTCCTATAGAAGGGAAAACTTTAGAAAAGTTGAGGACTTTAAAAACACTTTAGAACTTTAGAAAACATGTTCAATAGTAAAGAATGCTATATCATAATACAGCAATAATTGGAGATCTGCACATTGCTTATTTCTCTAGTACATTGTAGCTTATAAATTCTACAGGCTGGGCTCATATAATACACTTATCCAAAATGAATACATTCTATTGATTCTTAGTCTGTTGTTTGAACTGTAGGGGGTTAATTGGCCCTCTTCACATAACACATTAATCATTGCGGAATTAACCCATTTTAAAGATTTGCTCAATAGAGTGAACTATATTACATCCAAATAGCCTGATTTCAAACTTTAGATTACACCACAAAAAATTAAACCTACAAAAGTATGCCAATTAAAAATAAGTAGAAGTGAAATGTTTATTTTAATTAAGTTTAATCAAACTACCTATATCCCTACCCCTTTATTTTAGCTATTTTCAGTTTGGTTGAGAGAGGCTGATTTGCAGTTAGAACAACAACCTCTTCCCAAGTTTAGATTTTTATGGATTTAGGGTGATCTGAATGACCTTCCCGCCCAATGACCTTTTCTGCAAAGCAATCCAAAATTTAATAGAAAACTGTTTCCTCTTTATTCCAAACAAAATGATTTGGTGAGATCTTACAAGAAAGTCCTATTCTTCAGAATTTTTGGTTCCCAGCATCTTCAATTTAGATCCAGTGGCTGCAGATTTGGGTTGGGAGGGGAGGAGGCAGGAATCAATTAGTGAAAACATAAACATAACTATGACACATTTTAATTTTTATCATAAGGTTTGGGGTGTTGAAGGATTATTCATTATTAAATTGTGTTAAACTTAATAATTAGAACCTTCTGGCAGTGGGAGTGATTACCCAAAGAGAGGTTTGGCTCTTTTTCATCAGATGTATTGAAGCAAATGAAGCAGATGTACTGAGCTTGTCGATAAGAAAGGTCGGCAGTTAGGCGGTTCGAATCCCTAGCACCGTGTAATGGAGTGAGCTCCTGTTACTTGACCCAGCATCTGCCAACCTAGCAGTTCGAAAGCATGTAAAAATGCAAGTAGAAAAATAGGACCCACCCTTGATGGGAAGGTAATAGTATGCTTTCGGCATTTAGTCATGCTAGCACATATATACGAGGGGAACCTTTACCTTATTGAAGATCTTTATATTAATATAAACTAGACTGGATTTGGGGACTTCCCAACTGGAAATCCCAAACTAGAATATTTATTTCCAATTTTGTGATGCTCTTTTAAAGTATAAAATGTAAGCTCTCCTTTAAGGTGAACTTGACTTCTTTTTGGATGCATCCATGAAATTTACAGCAACAGAAATTCCCTTCTTCTGGAATATTCTTCAACTTCTCTACATTGTTTACAGTCCTGATATTCCCTGGGGATTTTAATACCACCTGATGCTTCCACCCTAAGGGAGAAATTTCATGTATTTCCTGCTTCAGAATGGCAGTAAAGTAAATATTGGAGTTATTTTTATTAATGGCAATATAAGAAGCCCTAAAGATTACAAGAAAGGTCACAAAGTGAATTAGATGCAGTTTGGTGATTATGTGAATACAAGAGTAATTTCCTTTCATGGCACAGGAGCTATGGTGGTGCAGTGGTTAGAATGCAGCATTGCACGCTAACTCACTCCCACAGTCTGGAGTTCGATTCTGACTGGCTCAAGATTGACTCAGGCTTCCATCTTTCCAAGGTAGGTAAAATGAGGATTCAGATTGTTGGGGGCGATATGTTGACTTTGTAAACTGCTTAGTAAAGCACTATGAAGAGGTATATGAATCAAAATGCTATTAATTGCTACTTTGGGGAATGTCCACAAAGAAGTTAGGATGGGTCCATACTACTTATCTCTTTTTATTTTAAGGAATGATCTATCTGAATCGGCTTCTCAGGAATTTCCAGAGAACTTTCATCAGGTATGAAAGATCTATTCACGATTAGCTCCACTAGCTAATTAGCCTCAGATGATTTATTTATTTATTAAGACACTTGTATACATGGAATATTAAGCTATAATGTTAACCAAATGATTAGAACAAGTTTTCCTTTGGATAAGCCATTCTATGGCTTAAAACTCAATGAACTTAACCACTGATTGAGGCTAAGATGTCATGAACATAAGAGCCTTCAGCTGTAATTGAACAGAATTGGAATTTGTATTATAAAACATAAAAGGGAGTGTACAAAAACTGAAACAAAAGCTAAACATGGATGAGCGAAAGAAACAAAAATCACATCGCTTACTAATCCTGCAAAACATTTGGAAAACAAATAAGAACATTTTATTTTTATGTATAAGGCCCGTGTACCACTCTAATCACACTCATTCTGAATGCCCTTGTTTCCCTTCTGCTCCATTGTGTTCAATTCTCAGAGACTGCCTGGAAAAGTCCAGGCAGTTTTCTTAACAAGATTTTTCAGGAGTGATTTGCTATTACCTGCTTCCTAGGGTTGAGAGAGATGACTGGTCCAAAGTCACCCAGCTGATTTTGTGGTTAAGCCAGGACTAGAATGCACAGTCTCCCAGTTTCTAGCCTAATGCCTTAACTCAGGGGTGTCAAATTCAAGGGCCAGGGGCCAAATCCGGCCCATGGGGTACTTAGAACTGGCCCATGAGGCCATCCTGGAAACAGCAAAGGACTGGCCCACGATGCCACAGAGGGTTGCAGGAGGCCATCACAGCCAAAAACAGAACTCGGGAGCCTGTTTTCTCTGGCAGAGCACTTGGGCCACCACAGGTGCCTCCGACATAAGGGACGTTGAGCTGGCCATTCCCATCCTGGCTACGTCTACCAAACACAACCTTGATGTGGCCCTCAATGAAATCTAATTTGACACCTCTGGTTTAGCTAATATATCACATTGGATCTTTTTATTTGCAGTAGTACATTTAAAATACCCATTCTTCTACCTGTATATCTGCACCTTAATATTTTGGTATAGAAACACCAGATGAAATAAGCCAAGTAGGGAAGCACATTGATGAATATAGATCTTGCATAAACAGACAAAGACATTTATCTACTTTTCAGTTTACCAGGAGACTGACTAGCACAGTGGTTCTCAACCTTCCCAATGCCACGACTCTTTAATACAGTTCCTCATAAAAGTGATGTCTCAGTTCCTAAGACCATCGAAAATATGTGTTTTCTGATGGTCTTAGGCGACTCCTGTGAAAGGGTCGTCTGACCCCCAAAGGAGTCCCAACCCACAGGTTGAGAACCACTGGACTAGCACAAGGTCACCTTTGTGCATAAGGTGGGACTACAGTGCAGTCTCACAGTTTCCAACCCAATGCCTTAACTACTACACTGCCTCTAAGTGGCATATGGTTCCCCAAATCTATAATTTGAGTTAAAAAGCAAAATATTGATTAGCCTTATTCATTTGAAATTCAAGTCTTATATAGAAAAGTTAAACATAACTCTCTTTTCCTCTATTCTACTAATAGACCCTGAAATTCAAAGCATTATTTGTTAACATAAAAAGGAATTTTGAAGCAACCTGCTATCTTATTCCATTTTAATGCACAGTATTGATGTCACTGATTGATTAAGATTATTTCTAGCACCCAGTGTGACTCAGACCATCTTTAATTTAACAACCTCCATAGACCATAACATTTCTACCCACAGATCAGGTTTTTAACAGTTTAAACTGTATCATCATATCAACAAGATATATTTCTTGAAAAATATAGCTGTACGGCATGTAGAAGTTGACAGGAGATGCCAGGAAACTGGTGCATCAGTGACTACCCTATGCATTTTTTTCTGATATGATACAGTACTTTACATTATTATTAATCATTATTAATGATTACATACATAGGGTATATTTCATACCCATAAATATAAGTGTTGTTCAAAACCAGGTTTCAATAGAAGAGAATATTTGTAGCCCAGGATTGAATTATGAAGTCAGAGACCATTAAGGATTCCACTCAACCAGGTTTGTTAGTCTGCTTCAAAGGCTAACTATATTAGCACTCAAAAAATCCATTCGTGAATACACTTTATATTCCCTTATCATAGGTAATGTCTTTCTCCAACCTACGTGACTTTTTAAAAGGCAGTCAACATGTGAATCTAATACAGGTACTCCTTGACTTACAACTTAAATCGAGACCAAAATTTATGTTGCTAAGCAAGACAGTTGTTAAGTGATCTTTGCCCTATTTTACAAACTTTCTTGCCACAGTTGTTAAGTGAATCATTGTAGTTGGTAACTAAGTAACACAGTTGTTAAATTTGGCCTCCCATTGATTTGCTTGTCAGAAGGTCGCCAAAGGTGATCACATGACCCCAGGTGCCAGTTGTCAAGCATCTGAATTTTGATCTCGTGACCATGGGGATTCTGCAACAGTCATAAGTGTGAAAAACGGTCATAAATCATTTTTTCAGTGCCTTTGTAACTTCAAACAGTCACTACCAAATGAACTGTTGTAAATTGAGGACTAGCTATAATATAAAGTTACCTGAATAATCTTGGATTTAAGAATGACTCCTCCTCTAAGAAATATGCTCCTTGGTAGATGTTTAGAATTAATTCTTACAGGATTATTTCAACTACATTGCAACTACAATTACTATGAAAAGGAAAATATATTTCAGTTCCATATATTAAACAAGTCACACTTTTTTCTGCTGAATAGCCTAAATGGAACAGAATGCCGTTCATTCCGCATAATTTTTTAAAAATGGAAGTTAATTTGCAATGTGATCAGAACATTGTCTCTTTAAAATACATTTCTCAATTTACCAATAAAATTGGCAAAAGAGTTTGTGAGATGGGAAAGGAATATTTTGAGCCATCAGGTGTTAAAGAATCTTTCTTCCCACCAGTTCTCTGCAAGAATGCAAACTCATAGCTGCTTTCAGCTTTAAAAATAAAATTCTCTTCAGAAGAAGAGAATATATATTGCAGCATTTATGTGTAGTTAAGCCTTCATTTGATTATTAAAATGCTTTCTTAGAATTCTGATCATATTTTCAGAATCTGATCTTAAACACCAGAGATAATACTTTTCTGTAAGAGTGCCAAGCAGAGTCAAAAAAAGCGTATTTGTCAAATAAGTTATTACATTTCCAGCTATGCAGAAGTTAACCGCCCCCCTCCCAGGGGCTGGATTTAACAGTTGTTTCTCACCCATCTCCCAAAAATGTAGATTTCCAATCTCAGATTCTTTTCTCTCATCTGATCTTCTGAAATCTAATTCCTAATTACACTTTAACTACTTCCAAAATGCATGACCTACTCTTTATATAGCAAACTACTTAAAACAAGAGGCAATAATCATAATCCTTTTACATTTTTATAAAGATTTCAAAGAGAAATCATAATACAGTAGTATCTGTAACAGTTGATACATTATGAGATAGATGTTTCATGTATTTGAATACTAGTCTTACTTAAAACTGAAAAATTGCAAAGGGCAAAATATTTATAGGTAGTTTTTGCTTATCAACTCTGTTTAGTGACCATTCAAAATTACAATGGTGCAAAAGAAAAAAATAGCTTTATGACCAACCCTTGCATTTATGACTACTGCATTGTACCCATGGTGATGTGATTGCTATTTGTGTGCTTTGCAACTTGCTTGCAGCAAGCGGAGTTAAGTAGAGAAGGTAGAAGTAAAATCACAAGTTGCAGTCTTGTGATGTTTTCCTTAACAATTGCCATGACTTGCTTAATGACCAAATGGGAGTGAGGTCATAAGCCTCTTGCAGTCATGTGATTTCTGCTTAGTGACTGCTGTAGTTGATGATGGAGTTGCTGGTCCTCAGTTGTGATCACTAGGTGAGGACTGTCTGTATATGCATTCAGGCACTATGCAGAGAATCCCAAACTGTGAATTCTGTTTCTGAAAACACTGATCTCTCTTCTTTCACTCTGTGGAACCTATTCTGTAGGTAGACTAGCCTCCTCGTGATGCATCCCAGGCAACATGACTTTGTCACAAACTAAATAATTTACACATTCTGGCTGCTGGACCTCACAAGGATCTTCCAGCAAGAAAAAGCATGAATATGTCATACAAAATGAATAACCTATTCTGGTTAAATCAAGTATTTTAAGCTCAGTTCAGGAAGCTCCAGTGTCATTCTCCTAACCTGATCAAGACTAATCTATCAGCTACATTGATGGTTATAATAGACTACCATTATACTGGACTTCAGAATATACTGTGTAATCAATACTCGGCAGGTCTATGGTCTCTTGCTTTGCATTCAAAGCCCCAATTCAAAGCTGAAGGAACAACAGTATGGGACAATGGAAAATGAGCATTAGAAATTCTCCCCCACTAATCAGTCCACAGATGTCAATGTCCAAGAAGAATCATGCATTGGTTACTGCTTTAAGACAGGTAGCTGCATCCTACATGCAGCACTCCAAAGCAGATCCACTTTCTTTCACATCCATGTGTCATGGGTTCTGAGCCCTTGTCCCACTAAAGAGAATGATCCCATCTTTTTACTTACTCATGCCTCTCAGGTTGAGCTCAGGCCCTTTGGGAGAGCTGGTCTGCTGCACATCACATGACTCTTCCTTCTGAGGAAGGCTGCTCTTCTCTTTCTCACCCTGCCACCTGGTAGGCAGAAAAAGCACAACCAATCAATTTCTCTTCGTATTCATAATGTATCAGGGCTGTGCACATATTTAATTTGTAAACAGTCTGGAGTCAATTCACTGAATCATCAAATCAAATTCTTAAACTGAAGTAATGATTTATTTCAAATCAAAAGAGACACCTCTTAAACAATTCAATTCAGACCAATTCAGGCCCTTTTTATATATGCGCACATGGGTTCAAATCAAATTATTATGATTCTGATTATTTGATTTGGACATCCAAATTGAATTTTCCAAATCAAATTGTTAATTTCAGTCAGATCAACTTGCCAACCTAAATCAACAATTCAAAAGGGAGTGGACCCAATTTGCATAGGCCTCCAACGATCTTAACATAATGCACAGAAAGGTTATAATTATTAAGCCATAATTCTGTCTCTTTCCTGACACCTTAATAAAGCAAAGACCAGGTTCTTCTAGGAGGAACCAATTTCTTTGACCTAAGGTGCCAAGTTACACGAACCAAACTCACATATCACATGTAATGAGTACAATAAATATTTTAGCTGAATGAACTAGCACTGGCATATGACAGCTGTTGGCATATGTCAGAGCAATTCTGAAATTGTTATGATACATATACATCTTCTCCATGAACATATAATCCGGATGCCACAGCAAGCTATCTACAGTGGTCAGGCAATAATGCTATCCGAGAACCTGGGGAAGCAATAAAACAATTTTGCTACAAGCATTTGTCTATGCAGATCTATTCAAATGAAATTCTTAACAAGTCTCACTGTGTTAATGAATTTGGCCCTAAGTGATAGCTTGTTTTTAGTGCTAGAGTCTAAAAATTGAGTTTGCTTCTCCCACCTTGGCTCATAAATTATTTGTAGCATGCAAATGCTAAACTTTCTCAAGAAAACTAGGGCTAAAAGGATGATATATTTCCTACAATACATCTTATTTAGTAATATTAGGATAATGGAAAGCAGAGCTAGAATTTTTTTTTCTATTCACCTTTACTTTATTCAAATAATAAAGGCAGGATAGAAATCTAATAAATAAGTAAGAAGAAAGATATATTTAGGAATACATACTCTGTGACACTTACCGATAATGAAAAGGGGCAACCGTGGCCATAATGGGATGGTTATGCTGTGGCACAGAAGAGAAACTGATGGGTGCTGTATGCAACACAGGTCCCTTATTAAGGTTGCTTGTATCCAGTGAGATTGTCTGAGGATTATCTTCTTGCTTGGATGTTCCACTTTCCTTCCAGTTGACTTCTGAGGGTGATTGACCTTTTTCTGGACAGCTCTGAGGCCTCTTTGTGGTAGATCCCTCTGAAGTCTTTGACATTTGAGTCTCATTATACAGGTTGAGATAGGAAGGGCTCTTCCCTGGCAGATGAGTGGTCTTTGCCGGGTCAGCAATTGTGCTGGGCTTTCCAAGGACCTTCACAGCAATGAGGCTGCTATTACTTTCACCTTGTTTAGAGGTGTTCTTTACTTTCTCAGGTGTCTGAATAACAGCTTTCTTCACTATCTTGGTGGGTCTGGAATTGGCCTTTGGTAAGCCCCAGGGACTGCTGTAGCCAGACACCAACCCTGAACTAAGGCTAGAGTCCATCTCCTCTGTCTCATCATGGCTCCCAGATATGTCTGCTTTCTCTGGTCTAGGAGTTGCAGCTGCTGCAGCCTTAACCACAAGCTTCTGCTTTGATCCTTTAGGAGCTCCACAGGTTGAGCTTCCCTGTGCCTTCCCTATCCTGGGAGATGATATCCTTGGTGAGGAATATGCTCCCGCACAGTTCTGTTTAGGGGGCAGTTTAGGAGATGCTGCCAGAGTATGTATCTTGCTATGAGATGCAGATCTAGGAATAGGTATAGAGGAGGCATAATGGCTGCGTCCAGCTGCATTCACATTGGCTGCTCCATTCATCATCAGCAAAACTTGGATGGAGGAAGATCAATCTGAGAAAACACAAATCAAAGTATATTAAGTCTGGAGCTTCAAAGCCAAACCTGTTCAGCACAAGGATTGTGTACATCTGCAAGTAAAAATCTCTCCAACCTTTTAAAATTTAGTTTTACCTTTACTTTTTCATATTACTTACCAATAAGAGAAGAGATTGTTAGCTGTGTAACCCTGAAATTGCTGTTTTCTGCCTACATAATATTGACATCAAGCTCACTATCTTAGACAATAAAAATAATTTTTGAAGTATGCTAAATTTAGTTCTTGGTGCTTTTATTTATCATTTAAACAACATTAAGGGGAAAGTATGATTTACAACTATAAAAAGAGTTTAAACATAGCTTTTTTAAAAATTAAGCTTTTCAGTAAAAGATGAATTGCTAATAAATATTTGCTTTTGAAGTATTTCACAAAACAAAGGTCATTTAAATCAAATCAAATATGGCTTCTTGATTTCTCTCAAACTGTCAGTTCCACTATTCTTCAATTTTATAAACATATCAACCTTTTCCTGACATTTATATAATTAATCAAATTAATACAATAGGTTTATTCCTATTCAGTTTACTGAAAAACAAATCAAACCTAGTCACTATGTAATTTAGCATGATAGAAGGAAGATATAAGAAACTAATACTTCTCTATGCAACTATTGGTAAACTGATTCAGTGGTTTATAAACTGAATCAGTTTATAAACCACTGAATCAGTTTTACCAATAGTTGCATAGAGAAGTCTTAGTTTCTTATATCTTCCTTCTATCATTATGTAAAGAAATAATATTCCATTTAGGTAACAACATACTAAATCTGGTTTATTTATTATCATACTAAATTAACATGGGAAATCAATATTTGAAAATAGACTATTACTATTATAGATCATTTACAATTAGTTTCATAGTCTAACATATGTTGCAACTTAATAATTCAAGTCCTAACCAAGGACCTATGAATTATTAAGGAATCTGTTCACAACAATGTGAGATCACAACTGCCAAGTTTTTAGCTGGTGTTGACCTTCATTCACACCACGTTCTTCCCAAAAACCTAGAATGTTGTCATATATTGGTATAATGTATGTGCAGATCCAAGCAGTGTGGCCTGTGCAATGGCAGATAGAAAATGTGTCAATGTGCAGATTTTATAGGTGCCGTACAGGATTATTTTGGTATGGCACCCACTGTGCTGATAACCACTGGGACAACTGTGGTGAATTTATGCCCTCATCTATCAGCTTCAGTTTTCAGATCTTGATACTTGTGACCTTCTCCTATTCTCCTATTCTATTTCCTTTTGTTCCCACACCATTTATCCACTTTTTCTTCTTTTCAATCTGTTACAGAATCGGAATAGGTTGAGTAATTATTATAATCAATATGCAGGACTAATTCATACTTTGTAGTCATGCACTGTGACAGATCTCATCCAGGCAGAAGATATTGTACATAAGTACAGGTATCTTAAAAATTAAGAGTTGGCAAAGGAAATGGATACTGTATACTTTTATGATAGGACACAAAAGATTCTGCTACAAAGTTTGAAGGATGCCTATTCTCCATTAATTATGCAATGGCCTGAAATTTGTTTTTATCTCTTTCTATATTCGAAAATATTTCAACCAACAATTTACCAGTGGAAGTCCTGACTGGAGAACCATTTATAAATTTGGACAACACACAATCGCTTATGTTTAATTTCCCATTTTTCTTTTTGTTCTACAAACTGATTCCGCTATTTAAAATTTAATTATATAATACAATATTACTACACATTTTATTATTTTATTATAGTTGTAAGTTTTTACAGCTTCGTTTTTCTTTCATTGCCTAAAAGAAAGAACTAGAGTGGCTCGGCTGCTGCTGCTCAGCGTAAATGGGTGGCCAGCAGAGATTAAGAGACTCAAATCTGCACATAACTTGATTTGTTTCCCAGCTGTTTTTGAATTAGCAAAGGATCATAAAAGTCTAATCATTCTTTAAAAGAAAAATAACTGCAAATATACTGCTTTCCAACTTGCAACAGAGAAAGAAAATAAGTTGTCCCCAAACAACAGAAGTATAAAATAAAGAATTTAGTCTTAAGATACAAAAGAATTTGGCAAACATATCTCAGAATGTGAGACTTTTACATTCTACATACAGGAAGGAACTACTTTCAAACTAAAGGAAGGAAATAGTGTTATTTATAACATGTTTTGGGAACACTTATGGGAGGGGGGAAATAAACTGTGTTTCTGAATGGCATCATTACTAATGAGATGTTCTGAATGTTATGAAAAACAAATATATTACAACTATTTGTTTTATATACCACTTTTTCTCTATGGGCTTAAAACAAAATACACAATGATTTCTTTTCCCATTTTCTCTTTGATAAAAACCATATGAGGATGGTTGGGCTGAGAGAGAAAGAGAGAGAGTGCCCCAAATCACCCAGAGCCTCCCAAAGTGAAATTGAATATCCTTGACCTTACACGATCTGTTCAAGCTTCCATTGGACACATTTTATAATGTAATGTAATATAATTATAATATAGTGTTATAGCAGCATATGCACAAAACATCTAGAACTCTTAGTAAACTATCACTTGAATATGAACAACAATATAGAACTGCAACAAAGAAGACTATGCAATCTTGGTCTGCATTAACAGAATAATGGAATTTAGAGTATATGATTTGAAAGGAAACCAGATGCTTTAGAGCATGAAGCACTCTATTCCAATGACAGTAGGTATATCAGCATGTATATGTTATTTATTATTTTATAATTAACATTCCTATGCCATTTTATTCCAACCAATTTACAGTTGGAGCACAGTGCCCAATTTTGAAAATCATATTTTTAGAAGGGACAAAGAGCAGGTTCAAGAAAGAGCTACCAGAGTAATATGTTTTCAGTAAACCTAAATCCAATATGGAACAATTAAAAGAGTGGTTACACCTAATTTGCAAAAGAGAAATGTGAGAAAAGATATAACAGTACAGGGCAGCGTAATCTCATTCTCCATTAAAACTGCAATCAGGGCAAGGAGCAAGAGGTCAACATTAAAAGATAATTCGGGATGAATATTAGATAGAATTTCAGAGAGTAAAGCAGGCGAACAGCAGAATAATCTGCCTATGACAATAGAAGAATCCACAAACTAGAATTTTTTTCAAATGGATGGTGGATTAGATTTTATGTTAAGCACAACAAAAAGTATTAATTCTCCTGAAATCCAAACTCATATTCAAAAAATAATTGTCAGCAGAAGCATCATATTTTCAGTGCAGCCATATATCTTGCTTTACTTGAATCGGAGAATTTAAACTGCCACTAGACACTAGTTTTTATTTTGTTGTGTTGTATTGTTTTATGTTGTGTTGTGTCAACATGACTGTCCTCTGAAATATCTGTCCTGCCACTCATTCTAATAAAAACTTTCCATATTTCAACCCAGCATGAATGTAAAATAGAGGAAATGACTTGGGAAACAATAGACACACCTCATCCTTAACTCTATACACACCTCATAGGTTGCAATTCTGTACGTGCAGGAATTCAAAATTCAAGTTGTATTTCTCACCAGATGTTTGCTGACTAAAACATCCTTCTTTCATACACAAGATCCTGTATTGCCTGCCAAACTGTTACTTCAGAGCTGGAAGGCAGGCTCACCAAAACTATGCTTATTTATGTCACTAAGCATTTAAACATTTCTGGTAATTAAACCTTCCCCACCCTATTAAACTTCTCAGAGTGTAAGGAATTTATCAATGGCTCCCTAAGAACCAAACTATACTGAGAAAATAAAAGAAAAAGAAAAGAAGCATTTTCTATATTGATTTTAAATTTCCCCTTATCACTGTTTCAGACTATTCCTCCAGCTGCTATCTTGGCTCTCAGCTGGCTCCATCTGGAAGGGCAGGAAAGAGAGTTAATTCCTCAGAGGAAGTTTGCTCTGGATTTTATTTTAATGTTTTTTTCCCATGATACTTCAAGGACACTATTCTCAGTAGCTCATTTCCGTGGGAAGCTGCCACCACCTTGGAAGTACAATTCTGGACAAGATACATATTACAGAAATTTGATTTTCCAAATGTCAACTGGCCACATTATGTCCCAGTCACTTATTTCTGTAACTATTCCCATGGCATAATCACATGAAAGCTGAAGACTTTAGGTGATAATATTCTACACTAGCTGATAACTCGGTGTTGCCTGGGTATTTCTAATGTTGGATTTTCCCTCTTAACAGAGGGAGCCCCCTTGTGGAGTACTGTGAAGCCTTTACCATGGCAACTCCACTGTGCTGTACAGTAGAAGCCATTTTACGGCAGTATGGTAGAAGCTATTTTAAGGCACAAGAGGCTTACCAGAACACTTACACTGAGGGATGTTAGGGGTGTCTTACCCCCACAGAATTTGTTTCCAGAAAGTAGATCATCTGTAACCAAATTTGGTTGAAATTGCTCGAGGTGTCTCAGATTTATGCTGGAACATACACACACACAGCCATTTTTATCTATACTAGCCAATAGCCCAGCATTGTCTGGGTATTTATTTATAGGGGAAAAATGTCCAGGCCAAACGTAATTTCTAATGTTGTATTTCTCCCCTTACCAAAGAGAGCCGCATTGAGGAGTACTGTGAACCAGGGCAACTCCACTGAGCTGTACAGTAGAAGCCATTTTATGGCACAAACACCCCGAGGGGTGTTAGGGGTGTCTTACCCCTACAGTATTTTTCTCCAGAGAGTAAGTCATCTGTGTACCAAGTTTGGTTGAAATTGGTCAAGCACTCCACAATTATGCTGGAATATACATACATACATACATACATACATACATACATACATACATGCACACATGCACACACGCACACATGCACACACACATACACACACACATATATCACCATCATCATCATAAAGAAAAGATAAAAGATATAGAAGATTAAGACACATGATTTATGTCTGACCTTATTCCCAACTACAGATCCAATTCATATGAACCATCTGGATTCAGTGAAATCTCTCACAGATATTGATGATAGAAGTACCTTTTATATCACTTACTTAATTAACAAAGAGGATTTATACTTTTCAGAACTAAATATCACAATTTTCTCTACATTCATTGGTCTTGGATATAGAGAACAATGTATTATTATAGAGATTATATAATCTCTATAATAATACATTAGTACAATAGTATTATTGTACTACTATATTATACTGTATTATATTATATTATTTATTATAAATAATACATTATATTATATTACATTATAGAGAATATATTATATTACAGAGAATAACATATTTCCCTTATAGTTAGCCTAAGATACCTTGCCATCTACACCAAGAACAAGTTGCATCGTCCCTAATATTAAAGAAAAAGAGATGGACAGTTTAAAACTTATTTTAATACCAATAACAAGACAGTATTGTCCTCCGAACCCAAATATTAGTTTTGGAAATGTAAACCAAGTCAACCAAACATATTTCTGTCTTCTAACAGAGAGAAATGGTTGAAGGTGTCTTTCCTATTCTCTCAAAATGGTAGGTAGGGACAGTAGGCACTCAGGAAGAGCATAGAAAAAAAGATTGTAGCACGTTTCTACCCTCAGTAGAAAAAAGATTGTACCTACTGTAGTTCATAGGATAAATGCGGCACAAGGAAGAAGCCAGCACAGAAAAGATATACCGGATTTTTCAGAGTATAAAACGCACCAAGGTTTTGAAGAGGCAAATTTAAAAAAAAGGTTTTGCACTCTGCAAACCTCCCCCAAATGACCTGTTTTTCGTGAAAATGTGCCCATTTATTTTTTAAAAAAAGGCATAAATAGCCTTTAGGGGGCTTGCAGAATACTCCTGGTGGGGTGCCCCTCCCCAAATGAGCAAAAAATGGCCAATTTTTCATGAAAATGGGTCCGCTTTTTGTCAAGAAAAAATTGCATGAATAGCCTTTAGGAAGCTTATAGAGTACTCCTGGGGGCTGGGGGGCAAAATTGAGCAAAAAACAGCGCATTTTTCACTCATTTCTGCATTCCCCAGCCCTCAGGAGCTCTCTGAAAGCCTTCTTCAGGCTGTGCACAGCCATTTTGGTGAAGGGGGCAGGGTTTCGGGAGGCAAAAATGCTGTATTCAATGTATAAGATGCACCCAGATTTTCAGCCTCTTTTTTGAGGGAAAAAGTTGTATCTTATACTCCAAAAAATACGGTAATCACCACAGAAAGGTAATTCTAGTTAAAGTGGATGAATGTAGCTCTGCCTACCCTAGATATAAAGTAGTCATTCTGATAGGCCTTAAAATTGTTGTGTCTAGATGGTTCAGGGTAATGTATTTATTATTTCAATTTATATGGTGACCCACCTCAAATCCATGACTCAGGTTAGCCCTGAAAATTTTACCTAGTTGGGTAATGAAATGTCTGTAGAAAAACAATCAAGTTCAGAGAACACAAAGGACTCCACAGTTCAATCCTGAACTACATATATTCTCTAATATTCTCTTAACAACAAATTCAACATAAACACTGAACCAGCTTTGCCATACATCCAGATCCCCAAGCAAGCCCAATAACAGAGCAAGCCAGATAACAGAGATAACAGAGCCACATCTTTAAATCCTTGTATAATGCCAGCAGGGCCCCAGCACTGATTTGATCCTGATGGAGCATGTTCCAAAGGATTGATGCCATTTTCAGACTCATGGAAAAGTTTCTTCAGCAGATTTTGTTTGATTTGTGCTTATTCAGTCAACATCAAGATTCCCACAGAAATAACATTAATGTGTTACTTAATACTCTATGAAACGTTGATTGTAGTAGCAAAATTACAGACTTCAACTGATTTGTTTGTTTAATCTAGCCATGTAATGAACACCATTTTATGCTCCAAACTTTATACTGAGTTTTCAATAGCATATTGGGTATCATCCCATGTGATGAGTCCATTATCTGGCATGATATATTCAAATGTTTTTCTTGTCTAACCATGTGGGTTTTCTTGATAAAATGCAGGATGTTTTTAATGTTACCTTTCTCTCACATAGTATGAAAGGATGCTTTTTCTGTGGTCACAAAAGTAATAATCCAACTCCAGCATCTTCCTATATCACTGATGCTCAAAAGAGGGTCCTGTGTGTTTTAACTGGGCACTTGAGATGACCTTCAAACATTGGGTGTACTGGCTGGAAACATATACTCTTGGTACTGCCAGTACATTCCTTGCTCATGCCACTCAGGAAGACCCCAGCCACAATAAGGCAGCGTAGTATGACTTGAGAAGAATATAAAACACATAGAAGAATCTCTTCTAAGAGTCTAAGACTGCCCTCATTTTACCCTTTCTCCTAAAGAAATGCAAAATGGCCTCACTTATCACTCTTTCCCTGAAATGGACCTCCTCTGCACCCTAATTTTTGAGACCTCTTCCTGTTTAATATTCAATTTTTCTCTTTATCTCCATATATATATATAGAATCTTTGTATGACAATGGAGCAATTGTGCCTGTAGAACATTTTTGAGAAAAATCTATAAATGAGCAGGACCTGATAAAAGAAAGTTGCCTTGTTCCAAAACATGGTTAAATATCAGACTTTATACTTCATTTACACCATTACGGTAAATCTGTGTGACATTTTCCAAAGAGATAATAGAAATTTTACATTTCTAAATTTCAGCCAAAAGCATCCACACACTTCCAGATATTCTTGTTAGCGCCCAGTCAAAAGAAATGGCAAAAATCTTCTTATATTGGATGGTGTATATTTTCTCTTACAAACATGCCTTTATAGGGATAAGTTCTCTTGAATGCTCCAAGTGAGTAACAAAGTTAATTTTAAAGAAACAAAAACAAAGCTTTTACATAGTTTTTAGTATTTTGCTATGTTCATTTAAAAACAACAACAGCTAATGAATCTATACCATGCTACAATCCACACATGTCTTGGTCTTCTTATTACAAGTAGAACATACCAATTGTTATTATGATGGTTGGCTGTGAAGGGGTTTCAAGCTCTACAGCCTTGATGCTTATTTTTTTACCCCACTCCCTACCCAGATGTCTTAATCTTGAAAGAAACAGTCTCACAACATTAAGGGAGAGCAAATCTCTAGAGCAACATTGATGCTAATAACAAATGACATTGGGTAACGTTCTGTCCAAAGCAACAGCAAGCCTAAGCTTGTTAAGTACCTTCCCCCATCGATCTACTGAAAAAGAGCCAGCAAGAGACATGAATAGGTACTTTTTATAGTGCAACTATTTATATAAAGGTGTTGTGAAAAGAGGTGATGACTAATTTATTTGCTCGTTACATTAACCCTATTGCCTCCCCTTCTATGTATCACTGAATGCTCTGTGCTGGAGTTTACAAACATTGAAAGTAATCTTGTCTATCAAAGTGACATTATTTTAAATAAGTATATAACAAACAGGTTCTGTGCAGACTAGACAAATGTTTTTTTAAAAAAATCCAACCATTTTGATCTCTTTGGAGCACAAATAGTTAAGAATTACTATGATTTGTCCACAGACAAAATGTGTGAAATGAGACTTAAATTGACAATGCGTAGGATGCAAATGTGGAGATATTTTGAATATTTTAAAGGTTGACATACAGCTGTTAAAATACTGAAAGAAAAGGCAGCAAACAAACAAGGAACTGTGGATACATATGCTGCCTGCAGTCAACATTGCATCATTTCCAAAGAATCACAAATAACAGTAATCAACACTCTATTTTCTTCTCATCTGAAAAAAGAAACAGAGGGAAGTCGGCATGCATAGGCTAAATTCTAATAAACATTCAGTTGTCAGAAAGTTCAAAAAAATGGTGAGCTTTTCATTTCCAAGAGCCCTGAGTTTTCAGTCACCTATATTGGTAGTGCTGAAAGAACAGCTCCTATGGGGTATTTTAAAGACTTCATTCCAACAGTTAAAGGGTTTTTTAAAAAAAAATTCCAAGCAATTTGCTGTATGAAATACCTGTTGATATTTTCCAACCTTATATTTTGTAGATTTGAACCTTTTTTATTCCTTGTAATGAGTTACTCAGAATCTGTTTAGCCAAAGGAAAAAAGCAAAACTGAAATATAATTTTAAAAGCTTTCTTTTATCATAATAATTTCAATAATGAATCTAAGCAGCAAAAGAGAATGGACATGAGCCACTGAATAAACTTTGTAAAAAAACCCTAGACATATGGCATATGAGTAGCTTTTAAATATATGACAGCTGCAGCATTTGCTGCCCTCCCAGGTTGTTTGTCATTACTGTGACCACAATCACAGGTTCATAAAAATTGATTTATGTATATTAAAATGAATGCAAATGCCTTCTGTACAAAGAATCTCTCCATTATTATGGCAAGGTTTCTAATAGTTTTACTAAATATCTGTATTTTCTGAAGATTTGTTTGATGATATATTTTTCAAATGATGTTACTCTTTCCCCATTTTTAATTACAGGCATTAAGGCAACTATAATATCAAAACAATGCTTGGAAGCTGTTGGGATCTGGATGGGGAACTGAGACTTTAGCTGAAACCTGGCAGGGCTGTTTAGTTTGGAGTTTAGGGCCTTCTGGATCTGGGAATTGACCATGATTGCTGCTGGATGGAGTTGCATTGCTCCAAATAGATCTGTGTGCAATCTGGGGATTCTTTTGGAGTCATTACTCCTATTGAGAGGAGGTGGCACTTGCACCCATACCTGGGTTGGGAAGTACTACTCTCAATTACCCTTGCACTGGTCACTCACCCAATAGACAACTACAATGTGCTGTACATGGAACTGCCCTTGAAGAGTATCCAGAAGCTTCAGATGCTTCAAAATGTGGTGGCATGGACAATTGTGTCTGCTCCTACAACTGCACATGTCTGTTCTGCAAGCTATAATGATTGCCAGTTTGCTTTCAGGTTCAATTCAAGGTGTGGTTTTGACCTTTAACCATACCTGGAACAAAGCTGGGTTATTGGAGGGATCATTCCCCCTCCCAGTTACATCTCTTTGACCAATCAAGTCTGGCAGGAGGCCAGATATATTACACTTTTGTCTACTAAGCAGCTTCATCTGATAGTATCCAAGAGTTAAGCTTTCTCTGTGGTGACACCTGCCCTGTGGAATATCATCCACTCCAAATGAGACTGGCTCTAACCCTAATGATTTTCCAGAAATCCCTTGAGACATAGTTTTATCAGAAGGCTTGGAGATCCCCATGAAAGTGAGCAGCCCATTATATATGCTTTATCTTTAGTAAGATCTTGAATGCACTCTTCAGTGCTTTTAATTATATTTATTATATTTGTTTTGCTTTTACCAGTACGTGTTTTTTTTATTATTATTCTGTTTTATTGGATATCACCCAAAGCCATATTTGTGAGATGGGTAACCATAAAAATTTAATAAATGATGCTGAAATCAGCATTACTTCAGATGATTCACTATCTTATTATATACAGAAAATTTAAATATATAGAATAATCTGGCTGTATTCTGTACATTGTCTTTCTAATGTTAGAAGAGTTGTAGAACTAAAAGCAATAGGTTGGATCCAGTCTTAGTCATGCTTACAATAAACCCAATGAATTGACAGGGCAGGTAGTCATAAACGTAAATCTACTGATTTGGATGGAGCTAGTCCAATAATCATTAACTCTAGATCTTACTCTATGAAATCACAGCTTAAGACAGTGATCAGGAAAAGAGACTCCGATTATACAATAGCTTATCAGGCAGCAAGTCATGTAATTAAAGCAAGAATATAGATATTTTTCATTTGCTTTGCATTTTATGACCATTATTTCCTTGCTCATGAAAGCTCTAAAGTGATTTAAATAGCTATAAAAAAATCAAGATTTTCTTTTTAAAAATAGCTGTAATATGTATATTATAATAGCAATAGCTATAGCACTTAGATTTACATACTGCTTTGCAGTGCTTTACAGCCATCTCCAAGTGGTTTACAAAGTCAGCATCTTGCCCTCAACAATCTGGGTCCTCATTTTACCCACCTTGGAAGGATGGAAGGTTGAGTCAACTTTGAGCCTGGTAAGATTTGAACTGCCAAATACTGCCAAACTGCAGGCAGCAGAAATATATTATATTATAAGGATGAAGAAATCGTGCTTTGGAAAGGTGCTGACAACCATTATTTGATTTCTAGTGTGTTGATCACATGTTAGTAGCTGCAGCATCATAGAAGTCAGGTAACTCATTTGCAGAAGAATATATCTTTATGAAGTAAGAAAAAGTGCCATAAAGACATTTAGAGACCAAACTATCAAGATCTCAGATCCACATTTGATTCCAGTGATTCCAGTCTTTTTCTTTATAAGTATACTGCATGTATGTTTTTTAATTGCAGACTATTTCTTCAGATGAAGCAAATGCAGATGAAATACATTTATGACCATCATTTTAAGACAATCAGTTTGGCTCATTCTGCTCATTAATCCAAGGATGGGAAGAGAAAGAAGATTTGTTTTTGCTATTTGTGTCAGCTCTTCTTTGCGTTAAAAGCGTCAGCACAGAAATATATGTTGCTGTAACATACTGATTTTATAAAAAGGTGTTTTTACATCCAACATGGCTGTAAGTTAGACTATATAAAGCAATCAGACAGACTGCTTTGCAGAAGCTGCTGCAACAATTGTATATTTTATATTTATATTAATTTGAAGTTGATTGAGCTGTGTTCTATGATGCACAATATATATATATCATTGTGCATCACAGAACACAGCTCAATCAACTTCAAATTAATATTATATATTTAGTATGGGCCTTGAGCAAAAGGCTACTTCAGGGATCTGGGCAGGACTCACATAGAAGCAGTAAAACACCCAAGGCAACTTTATACTAAATGTATATAAGATCTAGAAATGCACTTTGGGGCCTCTGAATTTGTTCAGGAAGGAAAGAACTGAAGTAACTATATTCTGCATTTATCTGCCTTCGTTTTTTCACTGTGTTTTATCTATTCAGTTCTTGCAACTAGTCAAACGATAGTCCTGTTCCCATAATATTCTTAATTGGGCTAACCTAATTAAGGGTTGTGGGAACATCAGAAAAAGGTTAGTTGACTTAGGCAACTAATTGGGAGAGGTATTTAACTCCAAACATGTCATCAGAGTTGGAAAAACAAAAACCTGTACAGCTAATCCTACCCTACTCATCAAAGCAGAAAAAAAAAGTTGAAGAAATAGAGTGGCTTAAAAAACATTTTCTTTAAGAGCACAAACCAGAATATTAACTTATTGAGTGAGCAAAGTATACTTACTGATGCTTACTTGCCCAATTGGGAGATAGCTACCATATCATGAAATACATATGCCATATTAGATATTTCCAGGACAAAATGGATGAAGCTTCTCTATTTCCCAAATAAAAAATGTTACAGAATATGACTGAATGATGCCGGAAGTACAAATAGAGCTGACGGGTTCACTAACTAACATTAGTTGAGATTAACTGAATAGGGCCAACGAGAGCACCACTATAAATATCTCCAGCATGCCCCATCCCATTCTTTAAGGCAGAAGTGAGCAATCAATCTTTCCTTGATTTGGTTCACACTTTGGTGGGGCAGCTGTCACAACCACAATAAATAGATTCATATTGCATAACTTATTTTAATGACGGTCCATTTTTTTAAAAAAAAGTTACTCAGAGTATACTAACCATTACTTAATGTTTAAAGCAGATTTTAAAATATTAAATAACCATTAAAACAACAGGAAATCCTAATTTCAGCATAATGGTCAGCTTTACAGGTCAGAATATGTCAGGACTGTGTGTCAGCTGCATCTCTGCCTTAGAAGCTTCTTTTGATAAAGGGGTTAGTTTGGAAAGCAAGGATATATGGGACAAAAATAATTTTACATCTTATCTAGGATTTTTAAGAGATGGGGATGAGATGATTCCTCATGTTCACATTTTCTGGGGTTTAATGATTTGGAAGCAGAATGAAGCTAAAAAGAATCTACTCGTTCACACAATCCAGTCACTTAATTTTTCCTTATAGCTGCATTAGTAAGCTCCGAATGAGAAAGTGCAATCTTGGCAAACCCAATAGCAGCTGTTCATGACTTCGTGGATGTGTTGAAATGCAGTCCTGTAATTTCCTGTCATCTGGTTGGGAATTATTGCAATTGTGGCTCAACATCAGGTGAGCAAAAAGTGAGTCATATTTCTCAGATATTCCTATTCTCACCAACCTCTATCTGTAAGTAAGATAACTCAACAATCTCAGTGAGTTTGATCACACTTAATATGTCAGTGCGCTGTGCGAGTTTCCAGCATTTTGGACTAAACTTGGCATATCCATCGTTTCATATCTTCACCTCCAGCCCTTGGTTTGTGGGACAGCTGTGATCTATTTATTTTCATTAACACTGTGCAATTGCTTTCTCTTTTAGTTAATTGGAATGGGACCAAGTAAAATCAAAGCATGGAGCCAATTATCTAGGTCAAGTCTGTATTGGGGGAGGCTTAGCAAATTAGATTTCATTCTCCTAGAAAAGTGTGGCCCAGCACTAATAGGGACTCTTGCACAGCAAGTCTTTGCTTTTCTGTTCTGTTGAAAATGTCATTCACTAATTGCATGGCCTACATTGCTGATAGACAGTTCATGGTGAATAAGAGCAAATCCATAATACAATTTTTTTCAGTATTTTTATGCAACATTTTGTTTTCAACAAATTTAAAAATATTTTGATTTAAATTTCTTGCTAAAACTGGAGGGTACGAGGTACAATCTTCACATAAAGGTAAAGATTCCCTTGCACATATGTGCTAGTCGTTCCCGACTCTAGGGGGTGGTGCTCATCTCTGTTTCAAAGCCGAAGAGCCAGCGCTGTCCGAAGATGTCTCCGTGGTCATGTGGCCAGCATGACTGAATGCCAAAGGCACACGGAATGCTATACCTTCCCACCAAAGGTGATTTCTATTTTTCTACTTGCATTTTTACATGCTTTCGAACTGCTAGGTTGGCAGAAGCTGGGACAAGTAACGGGAGCTCATTCTGTTGTGTGGCACTAGGGATTTGAACCGCCGAACTGCCAACCTTTCTGATTGACAAACTCAGCATCTTAACTACTAAGCCACCACGTCCCTATAATCTTCATATAATGGAACTTAATTTTCTCTAGTGTAAGATAGATAACTTAAATAAGCACAATATTTAAATTTTACTTTGCAGAAACTCCATATAAACAATAGTGATGAACATAGACCATGATTTGTTAAGACAGGATAACAAACAATTTAAAGGGGGGGAAAAGTTTCCAGTAACTTTAACTCAAACTGAAGAAATAGGAGCACATTGGTTCAAAGAAATGTTTCATTTGTAAAAGCTAACTTTTGCCTATTTGTGATATTTGTGAAATTCCAACAAGGCAGCCCTCTTTGCTGCCAGCTGCTCTTCATTTTCTTAATGAAGCTTTAGCACTTGAGGCATTGCTCTGGAGTTATTACCTGACAACTTTAGATGTGTCCTCTTACATATTTATTGTACAACTTGCACACAACATTCAAAAAACCCTTCAGTTCTGTTGTTCCAAAGGTGCTTTTTCCAAAAGGCATCTGGACTTTCTTGTTTTTTACACTTCTCATCCAAGAAAGCTTTTTCAGTTCTAATTGACTGGTGGGAAATGGAAGAATTTATATTCTTTGCAGTCATCTAGTTGTTAGCACTCTGAGGATTGGTTGTTAGGTTTCTGAGGTTGAGACCACTTATGGGTTTATCTCAGGGATGAAATCAATTTACCTTCACTACCGGTTCGCAAATGCGAGCATGTGCATGCGCAGAGCATCAAAAATGAGACGTGATGATGTCTGGGTGGGTGGGAGGAGACTCCTGCTACCCCCGCTACTGGTTCACCTGAACCGGAAAGGATGGTTGAATTGCACCATTGGTTTATCTGTATTTTTAAAAAAAATAGTTTTCCTAATGAGTTTTATATTAAATTTATTTTCATGCTATGAACCCTCTGTTTAGCATGCTTTATAATGAACTTAATTCTTACATGTCTTCTTGATTTCTTGAGAAGTAGTGTTTTCCTTTCAATGAGTATTAGTTTTCAGATTCTGCAAGTATACTTTCCTGGTTTAGATAACAGATAAATGGTTAAGCTTCAGAAACCAGACTTTTTTGGGGGAAAGCTCCAGTGTAAATAAGGACCAATACTATGCAATAAGGGAAGATGTCTGTATTGCAATAATTGCAGTAAAATATAGTCATACCAACTAAAACTTGCTTTCTTACCTATTCCCAAGACCAACATGTAACGTTGGTCCTTCCAACAGCTTTACTATGCTTCAATAGTAGAAATCGCTATCCTAGTGCTATTAGACACACACAAAAAGAGATGCTTTAATATCAAAGATGATTTGTAGCCTTTAATCAAATCTCAGCTGGTAGAAGCATCACCAGCAAAAAGAGGACATGAAATTTGGAAAGTCAAACTGAACTTTTCCTGGAGTCTGAGCCGTATATATATATATTTAATGCAATTCTACAAATGGTTTGTCATTGCTTTTTTTTTCAGAATCCTCCATCCCATTTTCTAGTTTAACTAACATCTCTATAATTTCCAGATAGTAAACATCTAGATACTAATCAAAGCTTTTTTTTTAACTTTCTGATATTTGCCAAGGTCAAATTTTATTTCCTTTTTGGGGCGTGTTATACGATGTTTTCTGTCCTCTGAATCCTAAGACAATGCTGTAAAGTCAAAAGGAAGTGGTTTCTTTGCTGCTTTTTGTGGCTGTGCCATGATCAGAACAATCTGCAGGCTGCTAAGTCAGCAATCTTCTTTCTCCATCTCTTCCGTTGTGGGCAGCACTGGGTGTGCTGCTTTGGCCCACTTAGCTACAGTGCCAATTAGGAACTGGTCTGTTTTCTGGCCTAGCCAAATGGGCAAGTGCCAAGGAGCTTCAGCTATTTTCCCAAGGGAGACTGCTATTACCACAGCAACCACTAATTCTATGAATGGAGCTAGGACCCATATCCTTTTGCAGCTAGCTATAAATCAGAGAATGTCATAGGCATCTGGAACAAAGGACAACCGAGGAAACCCAGAAAGGGTATGATAGAGCAGAAGGATGGTGCTTGCAGAGATCATGGCAAAGGAAAGAGGCCAGACTTTCATACACAGATTAAAATATCTCGAACTGTATGTCTAGTTGGATTTTAAGCCAGTGGATGTCTCTATCTCATAATATTCATTTTCATTTTATAAACATAGGCAATTTAGACATTTAGACCTTCTACCTTTCAGAGATCAATCCTGAAAGCCCAGAGCCTTGGGCACCCCTGAAACATTTTCTCATAGAGCCCTCTTGGAATATAACTATTGAAAACTGGTGGCCTAGTTTTCCATTACTTTAAAGTAGAAGACACACACAAAGTATTGTGTACTGTATGTTGTAAAATTGTTTAAATAGTTAAAAAATACAAATGTGTGAGTGCAAACCCTCCAAGCCCTAAGAAAATACAGAAAATCTTAACCATCTCTCTCATGACTCCATTCAGTAAATATTGTCATCCCACTCATCGAATCCAAGGTCCCTTCCAAAAACGTTGATCCTCGAACCAGAAAGATTTTCGACCTTTTCTGCAGCACAATATACTTCTACTATGTAGTTTTTCGGTTAGCTTGTATGTCTGGAGACACTCCCTCACTTTAGCTAAAAATGCAAACTATAAAAGCATGGCTCAAAAATCAACATCTTTTCACCCTTGGCCCAAATTCTGGCTTTTGTACAGAATCTTATCTTGCTAGGATAACAGTTCTTTGGAAACCCAAAGCACTCTTCCTCTCTCTCTCTCTCGCTTCTGTAAAACTTCACTTGGCTTAATAAAGGGATTGCCTCTTATGGACTGTAGATATATATTTTTCTCACGGCCCACATGGCTACTATTGCTTTTTCAAATCTTGAGAAACATTAATAAAATACAGATCAGAAAGGTTATCTACAGTTGAACTATGGAAAGGATTTATACCAATGCTCAATCTTAGTTCAATGTCAACAGAGAGAAGAACTTACAACAGCCTTCCGCTACCCTCTGTCATTTGGCCACGTTGGATCATCCCTTCCCCCTTACTGCCACACAAACACCAAAACTGGAACCAAGTTGCTAGGTTCAGGAGCAGTGGCTTAAAGCATTTCATACATACATATACAATTAATACCAACAATGTGAAATGCTGGGCATAGAAAGGATTGTTCCAGTCATCATCCCTCAAAATTCACAACAGGCCCATCTGCTCACAAGTAATCCAGTGTAATCCTCTGACTGAAGCCACATAATATACTCTCTTGATTTTGTAATGAGGAGCCCATAGAGTCCCTTTTCTCCTAATTTATATATCCTTTTTCTGAAAGCTGTAAAACAATTATGACAAACAGAGGACAGAAAGGTGAATGAGACAGCTCGAAATGAAGAATGCTCCCAGCAAAGGAAGATCTGTTCCAAGTTCAAATTAGGGTAACCACAGACATTTACCGCATTGGGTGTATGACAGTGGTGGGTTCCGGATCTCATTGCAACCGGTATGGTGCAATGGGGCCCGGGGTCCCCCACATGCACACGTGCAGCATGCATACGCACACACATGTGCAGCACGCACACACGTGTGCAGTATGCTCATGCATCCTTACCTCCACAACGCCTCTGCGAAGCCTCTGCAATGCTCCAGCTGCTCAGCAGAGCATTGCGCAGGCACCGTACACTCCATGCGCATGCGCAGAAGCACTGAAGAGCTCAAATACAGGTAAGGAGCTCGGGCGGGTGAGTGGTCCCTCCAGAGCACCATACCGGAACGGTACCCAGTGCTCCCAGTAAGCACTGGTATACCCGTACGGGGGCATATTGCCTGCAACCCACACTGGTGTATGAGTTACACACTGTATCCTAAACTTCTCCTCATAGTATTCCTAGGAATCTACTTAGGCTAGGAGTGATTTGGTCAGTGGGACTTCATGATGAACCTGTCTTTGCACCTGGCTCTCTTCACATCCAAACTTCAATAGCAGATTTAGCAATAGCAGATTTTTATATACCGCTTCATAGGGCTTTCAGCCCTCTCTAAGCGGTTTACAGAGTCAGCATATTGCCCCCAACAACAATCTGGGTCCTCATTTTACCCACCTCGGAAGTATGGAAGGCTGAGTCAACCCTGAGCCGGTGAGATTTGAACCGCTGAGCTGCTGATCTAGCAGTCAGCCTGCAGTGCTGCATTTAACCACTGCGCCACCTCGGCTCTTAACTTCAGTCCTCTTTATGGGCTTGGAAATGAACCATTTGCCTCAAGTTCTTGTCATGAAGCAGAAAGGCAGGAAATCTACTGTTAATATCTTTTCTAAGAGAAGGATGGAAAAGCAGCCTTGGAGTAACTATACTTCCAGACAAACCTTAAAAATATTTTCCTTCCTGTAAAAAAAGCATTTTAAAATACACACTCAGGGATTAGGAGCAAACAGATAGCATTCCTAAAAACCACATAGATACAGGAGACAAATGATATATCAAAGCCCAACTTTCCATTTTACCTCCTGGAACGTTAATATTTGTTGCACAGTTGATCCAAACCAGTTCTGATTTCAAACTGGGACAAAGCATTAAGATGGTGAAGTAAGGACTCAAATCCTGATGCAATTTCCTTTGAGTAACAAAATCAGAATTTGGCTTAATCTGGACTTCCAGATACTGAACCATGTGCACAGAGTGGCTTTTCACTCCCTTGACTTCTGTCACACCAGCCTGTTCACAACAGGAAATATAAATTACTCAAGAAAAAACTGTTGTTGTGCAACTGGCATAATTTATTTCATAAACACAGATGTGATCAAGGGAGAAAGCAGCTTTTAAAGGAGAACAAACTTCTAATTCAGTCCTTGCCTAGGCAACAACACTGATATTCAGTTTTATAAACCACAAAACCCATGCTGCCCTCTTGGTCTCAAAAAGATGTTCCCTAGTACCAAGATTGTTTACTAACAATCCACACAAATGCTGTGAATGATTTCCTTAACAGTTCTTTCATGGGGATATTGCAGTGGTGGGTTGCAGGCAGTACACCCCGGTACGGGGATACTGGAGCCAGCCCAGAGCACTGGATACCGTTCCAGTATGGTGCTCTGGAGGGCCCACCCGCCTGCTTGAGCTCCTTACCTGTGTTTAAAAGCTTCTGCACTGCTGCACACATGCAAGGCGCATACAGCGCCTGCATGACACTCCACGGAGCAGCTGGAACATCGCGGAGCATCATGGAGGCACTAAGTTGCATGCATGCACTATGCGTACTGGTTGGAATGGAATTTGAAACCCACCACTGGGATACTGTTACCTTATGTTTAAAAAAAAGCCAGTTCAAAGTTTGCAAATCAATCCGCAGGTATTACATTTCTGATGAGTTTCAGGAAACATCACTACTAGTTCAACCCAGTTTTAGACTTGTTAAATATTAAAGTTGCAGTATATATTCGCTATATATTCAGTAAACCTACTTGTCATCTTCTACTTATAACAATCTACTCAGCACTTGATTGGCCCACCAAAATTTGTTTGTTTTTCAGATTCAGGCAGCATATCTTTTTTCGGGAGTGATGGGAAGGCAGTTTAATAATGTCTGGAGGCTGTGCATGATTCCCAAAGGTGGACATGAAACACAAAATCAACCAGTTTTACAAGATCAATAGACCCTATCTTGAACAGAGGAAGAATTGGGCCCAGAACATTAACTAGCATTGTAGCCTATGCAAGTGCCTGCTAGGCTAAAAGAAATGTGATCCTGATATTTAAAATTGAAGTTAAAAGATAATAGTCAAATATGGAAGGAATGAAGATCCTTGGGTGGCTCCTGAAGCAATCAATTTACATAAAAAGATTAGCAATAACTTGTCAGAATCGTAGCAGAAGCCAAGGCAAAACAATCTAGTACTTAAATAAGTGGATTCTTCCACCAAGAATCAACTATATTAAAGAATCAAACCCTGGTATGGTGATATTTGAACCAGCAGGAAGAAAGCCTTTGGATCAATCACTAATCACTAAAAAAATTTGACTCCCAGGGAAAAATGCAGATTGAAGCTGTAGAGCCAACAATTGCGGCTAAGAACAAGGAAGGATGAGTAGATTAGCTCCTTTGACACTCTCTCTAGACAAAGAGAGGTTGTGAGATCACTCAAGCTGTGCTCCATATGGTCACTTCTCAGGAGGAGACTGCAAAGCAGCAGTTTCTGAAGGGTGGGAGAACCAAGAGCCAAGATGATATGCCATGCTTGCTCCAGCTGTAATTGGAGCCTTCAAAGAACATTAAGTTCACACTTCACTTACTAATTGCTTTTCAGAAATTACCTATTAACTACTTTAAATGGGCAGATGCCTTCAAAATGACAAGGCTAGAAACACCAGGTCAGTGTCTTCCATTCTTAATATATTTGAAATAGCTCTACTAATTTAAAATACACAGCAAAAAACCAAGCAAGGTATTGGCTATATAAATTTTTAAACAGATTAAGGCCTCTAAAAATATTGAAATATTTTATTTTGAATATTACAATTTTGAAATTGATTCTAAATAATAAATTATTTTGGTGGGAAAGAAAAATTATTTCTGCTATTACAGACAAAATAAGAAATAACAAGATATGCAACTTTATAATGGCATTCAGAGACATCTCTGAGGAATTGCACTCTCATACAAAATTCGAGAATGTGAATAAGAATTAGTCAGTTGACATACAAAAACAAATTGGATGAGGTTCTAAAAATTAAAAAGGAAATAAGAATGCCATTTCCAGAATGCCATTCCATAAGAATGCCATTTCCAGAATAATTTATTCTTGCTGGACTTACAAAATAGGCTTTTTAAAGTTTTGAAGTAATTTGAGACAAGAATTAATAATAATCTAAATAAATTAAAAAGCAATATTTTTTAAAAAAAGAAGGAATACAAAGTTGGTTTATTTGATCAGTGTTAAATGGTATTTGTTACTTTGTATGATTCATTTTGTATTTGCTGACATCTGCACTGGAATGATGTGGTATTGGATTTGCTTACAGTTACTGTAATGTAGTGTTTAAATCTTTACAGTTACTTTATATATTTTAATGTGACAGCATCTAAATTGACTTAATATCTAATTGTCTTTCTATTTAAAGTAAGGAATATCTCTGAGCTTGCTCTCTTAAAAGGAGATAATATCCATCTTTGTCATGTTAAATTTCAGCCTTTTGATACATGGATACTGAAACTATACTATGCTTTCTAAATGGATTTGCTTATGGTTCAGAGTTGAGATCTGGATTGATGAATTCTATAATTTTAATATTATTTTAGGACTCTCTTTGGACTTTTTGTGGACAGTTGGATTGGGGAAGACATTACTCATTGGATTTGCATATGGTTAAATTATGAGATGAAGAGTTTTATATTTGTTAATTAAAAGGAGATATAAAGATAGTGATATTGTTTATATTTTTCTTGATAGTGGAAGGTCACTTTCTTATGTTTTTTTATTTTTTCTTGCATTGTTCTTTTACTATTATGATTAAATCTTTTAATAAAAATATGAAATATTGAAGACTTTCAACAAGCCAGAAACTGAACAGAAGATGGAGTTTGGTAAAGTTTTAGAAATAAGCCAAATTGGCCGACTTAACATGTCTGTCCTGGTTAACTGCACTAATCATTCAGGAGATTGAAAATGACAGCATAATTTAGGAGGGTATTAGAATAGTACAATTTCTAGAGATGGTATCTGGGGCAAGACTAAATTTGCACAGGAAATAGTTTATCTCAGAATATTTTATCAGTCAGATGTTCTTCAGATATACTCAGTAAAAGTATTCCTATATCTCTGAAGAACACCAGATCAGGAAAGTCTGGATTAGTATCTTTCAGCAATATCTAGATTAAGTTATCCTTGAATTTATTTGTCTCTAAACACTGACTTTAGGATCGTTTTCTCCATTTCACTCGGCTTTGCAAATTAACTACTACTAAATCTAGAATGGTGATCTGATGTTTTGCTTACAAGCACAGATCTAACTCTGTGCTTGTAAGCAAAACATGACTTAGTCTACATGGAGCCTGTTGTGTGAACCCAGAATATAAACTTTGTTACTAAGTAACTAACTTTGTTACTAAGTTTATAAGCATTGGGGTAGTTTACAGCTGAGCCTGTTGTGCAAAACCAGAATTAGTCTAGATGGTGCAACAAACCATCACTTTCCACAGCAAATAAACTCAATACGCATTTTAAAGTTGTTTAATTGAAAATAGTGACGACTTGCTTAGAAACTTTTCATATACCTTCTGCTACTGTATAACAGTTTACGCATGCTATAAATAATAGAAAACCCTGCTGGAAGAGCATGTTCTGTTCTATATCAAGAAACAAATGTAGGATCATGAAAGCGGTGAAATTCTAGGAGCTGTGAATACAGAGACACAAACATTTGGACAAAAGCAGTTGGGAAAGATTTTGGAGAATCAATGTTAATGATACTCCAGGGAATCCCTCAACTGAACTGGGGCATCATAAACTTTCATTTGGAACAGCACAGACCTGGCTCGTCTTGCACTTTTGGCTGTCTAATTTCAGCACAGAAAACATCGCATCTGCATCCACTCTTAGGCAACTCATTTTGGTGGGCTCTTTCCAGCACCTACTGGCTGTGGATTAGGGGAGCCGAAGTCCACTTTATATCTGGAGGAGGGAAGGCCCCCAGGTGAGAAAAGCTAGGCAGCAAGCCCCATCCGACCCCTGATCCCTTTCAACTACCCCCGCTGGATCAAGGCCAAGGGAACGACGCCCCAAGATTACCTTCCCGCTTCTCGTGTGCCAAGCCACAGTGGCGCCCCTCTCCCTTTTCCCTTGCCCCAGCTCGCACTCTCGCTCAGGGTATGGTGTGGTGTGAGGATTTGCGAGTCAGTGGGTTCCTTCACTCACACACTGGCCTCGACTGCTGTCCAAAGTCGACGCTCCCCAGGGAATGTCTGGAAGCTAGGACCAGCTAGCAGGGAAACACAGCTGCTGTTGGTGTCTCACAGCAACACCGAGACGGCCTTTGGTGGCTGTTTATGGACGTTGACCCTTGGGAACGTCTGAATGAGGCTGAAGCACTCCTTAAACCTTGTCAAACGACATTCAGTCCAATAGACGTTGACTGTTCTCCCCTCCCCTTCCGGTTAACACTGTTTCTTCAGAAATTCAAAGTGTGGAGTCCAAAGACCTTTTCAAAAGCAAGAGTCTCAGTACATGCATAATCATGTTCCAAAGAGAACATGCCTCTTAAATCACATCAGAGTACATGCATAATCATGTTCCAAAGAGAACATGCCTCTTAAATCACATCAGAGTCCCTGTAAATAATCAGTGTATGTGTAATATCAGCAGGAAAACCGTTTTTCTAAAGTTTTCATTTCTTTATTTTTTAATTGCATCGCATTAAAATAGTTTGGTGTCTCCAACCTGCTATTTTCCAGATGTGTTAGGATACAACTCTCATCATTCCTAGCCAATGTGATCATTCTGTTCTGGGTGTTGATTATCCCAAACAACCTGCCTGCATTAGTTGGGTGAGGCTGTTTTTATTCCTTATCTGAAGTCCCAAGTTCTTCAGCAACAGCTTCCATTTCCTTCTTTGGAACAGAAATGCAAGATATAAACCAGCAAAAGGATGAACGATATTAAACACATGTAAATCACGGATTAAAAGCAGAGCCAAGGTGGTGTCCATCGTATTAGGAGTAGAGGAAGAAGTCTAAGTTAGATCTCTAAACAGCAATGGCATTAGAATCCAAATTGCCTATTAAGAGTTTGAAGGATCACAGGAAGGGATGTGATTGAAGTTCTGCTGCATTTTAGTTGAGCCTCAGCTGGGATGCAGAGACTCAGCTTCATGACTGCCAGAAGTGACAGTGAAATCTTCCCCCACTCAAGTGGCTGTGCAAGAAAGCCCAACAAAGCCTTGGGGCCACCAATCTGAATCAGCTGGAACAGCAGGGCAAGGCATGCCATTTTCTCCAGGACATCCACCTCTAGCAAACAGGCAGCACCTGTTTCCCCAAAGAGGTGATCTGCTCTTCAGGAGACTTTGGTGTTGGACAGCTCTCTAGAGACACTGCTATGCGACATAAAGGCTTTGCAGGATCACAGAAGTCTGCAGACCTGTATTTAAGTATGTTTTTTCCACTGGATTTTATAAATAGTGTTTCATATATGAAAATACATAAACAGCAAAATTTCATATACTTCCATTGGTGGAAACTAGGTTTACATTGATACTAAAGACTGATTTCAAAATGCTATCATCTTTTAGCATTCAGTGGTGTTTAGTACTGTATGTTCACAGGTTTTTATAGCCCTATTCATGATTATTCCTATACTAAGTCTGAATTTAAAAACAAATTACAACTGAGCAATATCATCATCTGTTCATAATTCTACCCAGGTATGTGCAAGTTCCTACTTCTCGAGACTCTTCATCAGACTAGATTCCCCAAATCCAAGAAATGGATATATTGCTGGAAAATGGCAATGTCATATACTCTAAACCACAATCTTAAGGAACAATCCCTGCTTAAGCAATATGCAACAAATAGCCAATCAATTAAATAAATCTTCCCCACCCCCATTTGTACAAACAGTATTGGGGGGGGACTACAGAAGTCTTCGATCTCTCTGACTGAGGAACCAAATTCTAAATTTCATGATTATGGAGGGTTTAGCTATTATTCTATCGTTGCTATTGTCTCTCCACCTCATAAGAGTAATTCAGGGATAATTCAATTCAGATATTCTGAATTTTAGCACTTATCAACCTTAGTCTATATGCCAAATGGAAAATATTTGTGGGATCTGCAGACTAAAACTTGTACAGGGCAGTAATATCTAGTGTATTGAAAAGACTTGTGATTATAAAGAAATATTTCAATCCATGTTTGTAGAATCAAGAGTCTTTTAATAATGATCTTCTTTGAAAGAAGGGGGCATGAGTTTCTAACTTATCAACATGCTATCTCTGCCAGTTCAAAATCAGTCATTATGTTGTAATGAGATATGTGAAGTAACCTCATATTTTATCAAGCACAAAGTTAGATTAATGCAAGGCATATTTTTCAACATTAGCCATTAAATCAACCATGTTATTTAATTAATTAAACTTAAATTATTTTTCTGCCAAATAACTACCAAAACTAATTCAAATGTGCAGGCAAGCACATTATACAGTCCTCCAAAATTTGAAACACACATCATCAAAGTACTCATCAAAATCTCGCTCAACTTGAAAACCAATAGACCAAAAAATATATGCCATATATTTTCTCATTTGCAATCATTGATCCTAAATGTTCCTTGAGTTTTGCAGAAATATTTAATATATTTCATTTTATGCAGGAAATATTTATTTCTTACTGCAAAATGTTGAATGTATTATTATGTAGAGAAATAGTTTTCATGTTCTAGAGTCCATGAAAGATAGCTAAGGTATGACACAATGCAAACAGTATGTATGGATTGTAGAATATAGGAGTACTGTAACTTGCATATTGTTGTCAGTCCTCTCAAACAAGATGCAACATGATGAACTAATTCAGCATCGGTTTGTCAAAAACACATCATGCCAGACTAATCTTATTGCATTCTTTGACATAGTGACAAAATCAGTGGACCAGATGAATAATGTCGATATAATTTACTTGGACTTCATAAAGTAAATCATGATAAAGTAGACCATGACCTACTATCAGATTAGACAGCTTCACCACCAGATGGATTTGTAACTGGCTGACCAACAAAACTCAATGTGTAGTCCTCAATGGAACTGCATCTACATGGAGGGAGGTATGCAGTGGAGTACCCCAAGGCTTTATTTTAGGTTAAATACTCTTCAACATCTTGATCAAATGACTTGGATGGTGGGATAGATGGTGAATTCATCAAATTTGCAGATGACACCAAGCTGGCAGGAATAGCCAACACTCCAGATGATAGACTAAAGATACAGAAGGATCTTGACAGACTTGAACATTGGGTGAAATGAAATTCAATGGTGAAAAAAAGTAAGGTTCTACATTTAGGAAAGAAAAACAAAATGCACAGGTACAGTATTTGTGATACCTTGCTCAATTGTAGTAACTGTGAAATGGATCTAGGAATCCTAGTGGGCAACCATTTAAATATGAGCCAGCCGTGTGCTGCAGCTGCCAAAAAAGCCAACGCAATTCTAGGCTGCATAAATAGAGGGAGAGAATCAAGATCACGTGAAGTGTTAATACTACTTTATAATGCCTTGGTAAAGCCATACTTGGAATACTGCATCCAGTTTTGGTCACCACGATGTAGAAAAGATGTGGAGACTTTAGAAAGAATCCAGAGAAGAGCAACAATGATGATTAGAGGACTGGAGGCTAAAACATATGAAGAACGGTTGCAGGAACTGCGTATGTCTAGTCTAATGAAAAAAAGGACTAGAAGGGACAGGATAGCAGTGTTCCAATATTTCAGGGGCTGCCACAAAGAAGAGGGAGTCAAATTATTCTGCAAAGCACCTGAGAGTAGAACAAGAAGCAATGGGTGAAAACTAATCAAGGAGAGAAACAACTTAAAACTAAGGAGAATCTCCTGACAGTTAGAACAATTAATTAGTGGAACAGCTTGTCTCTAGAAGCTGTGAATGCCCCAACACTGGAAGTTTTAAAGAAGATGTTGGATAACCATTTGTCTGAAGTGGTGTAGGGTTTCATGCCTAAGCAGAGGTTGGACTAGAAGACCTCCAAAGTCCCTTCCAACTCTGCTATTCTATTCTGAAGCCTTGACAAGAAAAAAAAGTTGTTTAAGTCATTAATCCATAGTGTTTGCTTGCATGCTTACATGTATACATATATACCTCCTTACATGATACCACAGCAGGGGTGGGTTCCTGCCAGTTCTAACCTCTTCTATAGAAGAGGTTCCACAAATCTACAGTGTTGTTTAGAACTGGTTCCAGCTCCCTCCCCCCGCCCATCCGCACATCATCAAGATGAAGTGTGAGAGGAGGAATTCTGGGAATTGAAGTCCACAAGTCTTAAAGCTGTCAAGTTTGAACACCCCTGGGGGTTTTTTTCTAAAGGGTTAGGGGTGCAAGGTCTTGTAACTTGACAGCTTTAAGACTTGCACACTTCAATGCCAGAGTTCCTGAGCCAACATGACTGAAGGAGGAATTCTGGGGGTTGAACTCCACAAGTCTTAAAGCTGTCAAGTTTGAACACCCTGGGTTTTTTTCTAAAGGGTTAGGGATGCAAGCGTCTTGTAACTTGACAGCTTTAAGACTTGCGTGCTTCAAATGCCAGAGTTTCTGAGCCAATATTTTGGTTGCTAAGCAAGAGCGTTGTTAAGTGAGTTTCACCACATTTTACAAGTTGGCTATGCCCACCCAATCACGTGGCCAGCAAGCCACTCCCACCCGGTCACATGGCCAGCATGCCACTCCCACAAAGCAGGCCACACCTACAGAAGAGGTTCTAAAAAAATTTGAAACTCACCACTGTACCACACATAAGATGATGCATTGTAGCTATATTATATTATTCCATCAATCATGTGTTTGTGGCCATACCTGTATATATTAAGCTCTTTCACTTTTTAATCTAATCTTATTTTCCTGCAAGTTTGTACAACAGGACTGTTTCCTAATTGAAACTCACTTAAAAACCATGCCATATTAATATCAAAATACTGTATGTGTTTAAAAACATCTCAGTTATGTCACAAAAATTTCTGCATAGTTCCAACTCTTAGAAGGATGTTATCAGCATGTTAGAAATGAATTATTAGTTTACCTACATCATTTTTCAAGTCGTTTTGGTCTTCCTTTCTTTGTACTTTATATAATTGGAAATGTTGCCTAGAATATAACATGCTATTACTTTCTCTATCTCTTTAATACCCCTTCTGTCCCACATCTCAACATTTCTTATTCTGTAAGTAAGATTTACAGCACAAAACGGAGTTCAAAGACATTTCCAAAGACATATTGATGGCCCATTTTATCCTATGTCTGTTTGTTTTTGTTATTTTACCTTGCATTAAATTTTAAAATTTAATTTCTAACGGCATCCCTTGGAAAACAAGCTTTTGAAATCAAATTCAATCAGCAGTGATGAATTGCATCTTCCACCATTTTTATCCAAGATCCAAGAAATCTGGAAGTTTTGCCCCAGTACATCTGGAAAACATCTCAGTAAGGAAAGTTTTGAAATTTGATACACATTAATAATACTATATATAAAGAAAAAAATCTAGAGGGCATCAATTAGGCAGAAACTGCATTTAAAACTTAATCAATTGCATTTTCCCCAATATTACGTGTGTGTGTGTGTGTGTGTGTGTGTGTGTGTGTGTGTGTGTGTGTTGGGTTTCTCCCAGTTTGGTCCGAATCGGGCGAACCAGTAGTAGCGGTGGTGAAATGTTCTGCCCACCTTCTGCATGCGCAGAAGCATCGCACATGCATGCACCTGAACTGATAGTACAAAAATTTGCAACCCACCGTGTGTGTGTGTGTGTGTGTGTGTGTGTGTGTGTGTGTGTGAGAGAGAGAGAGAGAGAGAGAGAGAGAGAGAGAGAGAGATCAAGACCCTCATACCAGCTAATGTGGGAGGGACAGCAACATGTCTGACACAATGTCTACATATTAATTCAATTGTATAAAACATATTATTTATAGGGCAAACCAACTATGTGAGCTATGTGATTATAGTGAGTTAAGCAACCAGAATTGTTTCTCCTTATTTAATCCTATGATTACATATACCATATGACAAGGCACATCACAAAAGGAGGACACCAGTTGTTTCTCTAGAGGCCACCCAGGAAACATGTCATAGTTTATTTTTATTTTTTTCAGAGAGAGTAGGACTGGAATAAATATTTCTGAACTGAATTCCATGTTTGTGATCCATATTCTGTTTTCCTGTGAACAGAACAGGTTCAGATATATGACCCTTACCAAACAGAATAAAATCAGATTTGCTGGATTAGAGTCTCTGCCATTTAGCTTTTCAGCTTTCAGTAATAGCAATTCACTCCTCACCCACAAGTTGTTCCCCAGATATATTAGACTTCAACTCTTATCACCCCCAACCAAGGGGAACAAGGAATTGTTCCTCTGCTTTCATCACATGTTATGGTCAACAAATGGTTTGTACAAAATCAAAGTCAACCTCTGCAAAAACCCAAATAAATGAATGGATAAAGAGGAACAAAGGGAAAGATGAATCAGAATTCAGTGACTGAATGCTAAACGTCTGTTTTTGCAAAGCTGAGTGGATATTATGAACTGCACCACAAATGCTTTTTTATCTGTTTGTCAAAATCTCAAGGATCAGTCTAATGCAATGCATTCAGTTCTCAAAGAGAATGTATCCTTCCTACAGGCATTCCAAACTAATCAGTATAGTAGTTAAATCAGCCTATTACTTATATTGAGTTCTAGCAAAAAAAAAAACATTATTCCCCCTGCCTTGACTCCCCCACAACAGGGAAGTGCTCATATTTATCAGTTAATTTTAATAGTCTCTTTTAGAACAACACCTAACTAAAGAAGTTCATCCCCATGCAATCCTTCTCCAGTCCAAACATCGTCCAGATCAAAGTCCCAGAACTGACCAATCTGGAAAGATGTTCTCTCTACATATATGTGTGTGTAAGCTTGACTACTGAGTACAATAGATTTTATTTTGAATAAGCACTGGATTCCACATGCAAGTCTATAAATAAGCAGCAAAACAGACTTCCACTCTAACTATAATACAATTACTGTTGGCATTTCTTTAGTCTTAATTGGATCAAGGGCGAAGACCTGCAGTGTCAGTTTTTCACAGCCTGTAAGAGGACAAACAATGTGCGTCTTTTTTAAGGCAAGCCAGGCACACTCATACTATCTCTGCCTGTCTTAAATGATTAACTCTCATTTTAGCTACATATCCTCAAGAACCTTGTATTATAAAGGTTTTGTTGAATGCAAACGATAGAGAAATGTCAGGTCAACTTCTAATGTAGCAGAGTGCACGACATTGCTGTCAAGCAGAAATGAGCAATGAAAACAAAACCTAATGGGGACACAGGGAGCAGGCAACACATCACTTCTGAAGAGATGGAAAGAGATATTAGAACTTACTGAATAATATCAGTAACTAGCCTTACCTAAAACAAACCCAATAGGGTATTATAAGCCTTATTTCATTTGCAGTGAAAATATAAGGGAAGAAGGTAGAAAAAGAAAGGACTTTGGGAAAAGAGTGTATTACCCCAAAGCATAAATACATAGAGACAAAGAAATTGGGATTAACTTCTGTGAAATAAGAGGTATACACAAAACACCTTTCTTTAATGAATGACAGCATACCAAGGGGTTTTCAGGTCTGAAGATGTATCTAACAAGCAGATCTGTGTGCTCTCTTTTTCCCTGAAACTTACTGGTAAGTGCAAAATCTTCAGGAATTGTTTGAAGTTAAGGATATATAACAGAGCTAATGCTACAGTGTCAGCCATTTGAAGAAAGCCAAATAAGGAAACAGACTGCAAGCATTTCAGCAATGCTGCTTTATTGTTGTAAGGTATAACCAAAGAATATCAAAAGCTCATCTGTGTTTCTCTCTGCCCCATCTTACACCAAATAAAATCTGGTTGGAGTTATTTTGAGTTTCTTTTTACCCTTTCTATTTTCTCAGGATTGAGTTGCTATTTCTCCTTCCTTAACAGCTCATCCATAGCTTCACCAAAAACATCTCTATATTCCTTGACTCCCTCTGGAATCACCATGCAGTCAGAGTTGAAGAAGCATCTTAGATAAGAAGCAAAACGTCTTAGAAGCGTCTTGGATAACAAACAGAATGTCTTCTACAAAGTCCCAAGAAAGTCCAGTTCCCTCTTCAAAAAGCACCTTTGGGACAACCATGACTGGATGACTGCAAATTTCCATAGACACTTTGGAATCTTGCATTACAAATTAGCTGTGAGCAGTGTAGCTGATGAGGAAAAATAAGGTTAATGAAGACCCGTCAGAATCATATTGATGTTAACTAGGATGCTCTTAATGTTATATCTGAGCTTTTCTTAAAAGTGATAGAAAGTTCAAGGACAGAAGATGGAAGTATAACCAATAACATCTTAATCCTTCTAGCTAAGTCTTTAGCCTTACCCAATTTATTCCTCTCCAATCATGAATCTCCCACAATTCCCAACCAACAGAACTTTAATTCTGGGAGTCCATCTACATTTACAAATTTATTTTTTGAAATGAGAAGGATAACAGCTTCTTTCTCATCTACTGGTGAATACATTAGTTAGTTCTGGAATATAGTTTGGGAATGTAGTAGATTCTGCACCATAAGAAAAACTATAAAAACAATTTCTCTTTGGAAACTCTAACATATCACAAATGCCAAAGTGATAATAGTAAACTATTTATTTTACAGGATCAGAAACTGAAAGGTGGCTCAATGGGAATCTTGCAGATTGGTTTCAGAAGAAAAGCAAAATTTTAAAGTCAATAAGGCCATTTAAATAATCTTAGCTTTTTTCCCCTAATACTTCATTGAGTTTTAATCTTTCAAGGATGTTCTAAGCAAGAAATAATGGGGATCGTAACATCAGAAATATTCATATAAACATCAAAATGACCCACCTAGGAATTTGCTAGAACCTAAAGTAATACTGTACATACCTCAGAGGAGCCTGTGCCTTGAGCACTGTTGTACTCTTTGTATTTATCCAGCAGTATTATTAGTAATTTAGAAATGTCTCTTGAACTATTCAAGGCCAAAGATTATATTGATGTACTGTCTACATGTTGAGGTTTGATATAATGGACACGATCAGTAGGAAAAGCAGGTTACATTTCATTAGCTGTTGGAAGTTCCCTTTTGGGTTAGTATATCTGAAACCAGGCATTATAATCTGTAAACCACAGGGAGAAGAAAAAAGAGAACAGAGTAGCTGAAACAGTTCCATTTTTGCACTGCTGTAGTCTCTGCTCTCAGTATTTGGAGGTCAGCAGAGTGAGTGGATTAACTTCAGTTTCTTTTCTGAGCTTGAATAATACAAAAAGCACAGACAACCTAAGAAATTAACAAATATCTACGGTATACGTTTGATTAGAAGCGCTGAACCTTAAACACAATTTGCACCAATAAGATACAAATAAAATGGTATTTCACTCATAGAACTGTGAAATAACTGGCCGCTGGGGTCATTGATCCAGCCCTCTGTTTAAGGGCAGGAATTCTAATTAAAATGTCCCCAACTCATCTAGCAAAGGTAAACTCAGCATCTTCCTTGGTAATTGACCCACTATCATCCTATTCTCACTGCTAGAGAGCTTTTTGTAACATTAAAATGACCTGGTTTAGTCTATTTTATGAAGATGGCACTTGTCAAAATTTGTTCAATGATTTATGTGCAATCAGAGCGAACCACGCAGCATGACACTCCTTTCTTAAGTCAGCTTTATGGAACCTGACACCCTTCAAATCGTGTTGGTCTATACCCTCCCACTAAACATGGGAATTGTTATACAACTCACCTGGAGGGAATCAGGTTAAGAGATTGCCTTAAAAAAATTTGAATGTACAGTAGCCCAGATCATGGACCAGGGAAAAATATGCTGCAGATTTCATCAGTAAAGTAAGGTATGAAAGGATGAGATCAAACCTAAACTTATTGTCTACCAACTAATGTGACACTTTTTGTCACTTAGATAGCCACACATAGTTTATGAAGGGGCAGGGCCCATCTGACTTCATCTAGAGCGGCAGTCTAACTTAAAAACTTTTTTAATATACCAAGCAGAACAGAAACTCTTTGGGAGAACTTCAGAATATCTCATACTGTGCTCTGAGAACTCATACTGTACTTCCAGAAATATTGTCCCAGCCACTTACTTAATATAAATGATATACAACTTTAAAAAATCCAATTAATACCTGCAATGTTGACAGCAAAATAACATCTGTATATTGCAAAAACATGTTCTCGAGGCATGAAATTATATTCAAAAGAACCTAAACAGTCAACAGATACAAGGATACAAGGCTTCTTTAAAATGCTCAGAACAATTTAGGCACCTATTGTCCTAAGAAGGATTTGTTCTAAAATGATGCTGCCACCTACTGGGCACTGATGATTCAAAGGAGGAAAGCAAACAAAGAACAAAACAACAATTGATTTTACTGATACTGTACAGTAACCACAGATGAGTCTACTTAAAAATTCTTTAAGGATGAATTTATTCATAAGCATTAAAATTATTTTAAAAAGTACTTCAATGCACTTCCATCTCATTCAGTTCCAATGTCTGGGTTTAATATTGACAGTCAAATAGTAATGTACTCTCAGCAATAATATGGAAGTGGTTTGTCTTCTTCAAATTTGTTTACTTCCCTGTCTAGCCTACAGTCTTGAGGTTTCCTGCCAATTTCCTATACAAGTACTGATCAGACCTGACTCTATTTAGCTTTTTGACCAAAGTCAACTGAAGATACTACCTAGCATTCTGTGCAGAGACGTAAGCCTTAATTCTCTCCTTTCCCCTCTAACCTCACTTACTTTTTATACATTTGCAAAGATGTACAAACACTGAAAATGGCATTGCTTTTCTCTGCTTATTGTACTCTGAACCACCCAAAATTGCTCAGGAGTTAGGTGGTGCTAAATTGAATAAAATATATACCATATTTTTCGGATATAAGACGCACTTTTTTCCCTCCTAAAAGTGGTTGAAAATTTGGGTGCGTCTTATACACCGAATGTAGCTCTGCCCACCTGCTGCCCCCACCCTTTGGCCTCTGCCTCCCAGCAATTGCCTCCTTGCAGCAAAAAGCAAACACCCTGTTTTGGTTTCAGCTTCAGCACAGCCTGATTAGCACAAGCAGCTGATTGTTGGTTGGATTGGCCTCCTGACCATCAGCTGTTTAAGACTGCAGGGATTGCCACCTCTGCATGCCCGTTTTCAGCATCTGCATTTGGCCTGTGTGTGCCCAGTTTTTAGCCTCTGTGTGCGCCATTTTCCACCCATTCTGATCCCTGCCACTCAGAACAGCAAAAAATGGGGCAGATGGAAGCCAAAAACGGGATGTGGAGGCCAAAAATGGGGTGTGTGGAGGCAGCAATAGGCTATGGCAATCCCTGCAGCTTGAAACAGGCCGATCCAACTGACAATCAGCTGCTTGTGCTAATCAGGCTGTGCTGAAACTGAAATGGGCTGCTTGCTGCAAGGAGGCAAATTGCTTGGAGGCAGAAGCAGATTTTTTTTTCTTGTTTTCCACCCCAAAAGCTAGGTGCATATTATACTTTGGAGCGTTTCATACTGCAAAAAATACGGTAAACCCATTCTCTGGGTTTGTATTCTGTGAGAGGATAGGCTGTGTACAAAATGGCCAGCATCTGTGCTGCTGTTGCATCATCCCTTTAAGGCTCTCCCTAAGCAGCACAGCAACTGTTGGTTATAAAAGCTGAGTGGAGAGGCAACAGGGGGCACTGGGCATGGTTATTGGGGAAAATAAAGCAACCTAAAATAGATAAAGGTACTGTTCTCCAGCAGTATGATTTGCAAGGAGTAGTAGCAGATATAGTAGGAGTAAGGAAAAAGAGAAGTGAGCAGTCAGTACTAGCCTGTGAGTGCTTGTGACTGTTGCCTAGGCACTGGTTTGTTATGTTGGCTGTCTTATGTTTTGCAGTACACATGGTATGCATAAAAAGAATTCATGACATTTCCTCATAACTAACCAAGCAGGCTGGTTTATGCCTGTAAATGACAACTAACCATATTTAGAACTACTCATGCTTATGTTCACATCTGAGTTCAGCAATTAAGCACTTATTTGGTGTACTCCCAAAGAGGCTTTTTCAAGTGACAATTGAACTTTCTTGTGTTTCTTTGAAGATGTTTCACTTCTCATCCAAGAAGCTATTCAGAGCTGAAAAAGCTTCTTGGATGAGAAGCAAAACGTCTTCAAAGAAAAACAAGAAAGTTCAGTTGCCTCTTGAAAAAGTATCTTTGGAACAACTATGACCTGGATGATTGAGAATCTCCAGACATTATTTGACGTAGCTAAGGGTACAGTGCAAATCCAAGCCTTGTGATGAACACAAATTTGTCTTGCAATCTTTTAAGCAGAGTCTATTTTAAGATTAAACCAGCATGGGTCACATTGGGTAGACAGACTTCACTGCCAATTTCCTGTGTGCCAGCTGGGTTTTTTTTTTAAATTAAACTATGCTTGGATCTGGATTCCAAGCAACCCTAAGATGAAGCCCTCCAGTGATGGTTATTACATCAAGGGCTATTGTCATTCTAAAATGCAGTGGGGACATTTGTTTTAGATACAGTGAAATAAACCAGACAGCTGGGCTTTATTATCACAGGTGTCAAATATTTCCACATAACTGCCTTGCATTTCTTTGAGGAAAGGCAGAATAGCTAAGTGTATGTGATATAGAGGACTTATACTTCATTTAATTTGCTAACTCTCTGTAAGATATCTTGTATTGTAGATTTCCCTAGGTCTGATATATTCTTTTGGGTGGATAAGCTACATATGCTCCAAACATTTATTGCACTCTTATATGACTCAATAAGAACTAAGTCCCAGTTGAGTATGTAACTTTAAATGAATTCATTTTAATGAAGAGTTTTGGTTCTCCTTTGCTTTTTCCTTTTTAGGTGCCTTTGAATCTTGATTATTGGCAATTGCCTAGACAAATCCCTTCAGTTTTCTTGGCAACATTTTTGGAAATATTACTGTACTTTCTTCCTGGGGCTGAGAGAAAGTGGGCAGTTCAAAGTTGCTCAGCTAACAGACTTGGAATTTGGTCTTCTCCTTTCTAACCCAGTGTCTTTAATCAATACAGCAATATGTAATTGCACATGTTAACCATGATTTATCAATTATCCATTGACCAGGATATATTCAACAGATTGGTCATAAATTTAATCACTCTGGCTGGATTAGTATTCTAATTTTCAAATCATATTTGTCATAGCATGAACCCAGCCATAACTAAACAAGTGCTAGATTAACATTTTAGAGGAAGTAAGCAATTTGATCTTGGGTAAGTTTTCATCCCGCGTAGCATAAGATGTGAAATATGGATCATGGCAGAATGTTGATCTCTCCCATCCATAAGATTTAGTGACTGATTTCCTTTAGTAGCTGCAAGTCTTACAAAACTAAGTTTGAGCAAATACTTTAATATATATTATAGCACATTTATTTTAAAACCTTGTTCTATCTAGGAACTTAAGGAACAATCCAGGAGTATTAATAACAATAGCACTTAAGACTTATATACCATTTGGCAGGGCGTTTTAGCACTCTTTGAGCAGTTTAAAAATCAACATATTGCCTCCAACAATCTGGGTCCTCATTTTACCAATCTTGGAAGGATGGAAGGCTGAATCAATCCTGAGCTGGTCAGGATTGAACTCCTGGCTGTGGGTATGATGTGCCTACAATATTGCATTCTAACCACTGTACCACCAGAACTCCCTAAGACCTAAGTACTATACACTACCTAAATATTTTGCCTGTTTGACCTAAAGCAAGGGTGGTCAAACTGGCAGCCCATGGGTCAGATATGTCATGCGCAGGCCACGCCCACCCCAGCTCCATGAAGGGGAAAGTCACGAAACGATAGTGTGATGCGGTGAGTTTGACACCCGTGGCCTAAAGAATGTGTGTTGTTTTTCAATATAGTATGTGTGGGTGATTATGCAGGTTCTGCAGTGGCATCTATTGATCCACCTAATTTGCTGAGTCTCAGGGGTTCTCCATCACTTGAAGACCCCCCCCTCCCCCATTATCTGATTTCATTTAATTTACTGGCTGCTGAGGGTAGAGGCTGATTTAACAGTAGTGGCTAAAAAGGATTTTAAACTGACTTGTAATTAACTCATCAGGGGAAAAGAAAAAAGAAGGCTGTGCTTGAAGGAAATACTGTGAGGCATTTGCTCCCTCTCCTGGCAATTCATGGGAACCCCGGGGGGAAAAATACAAAGAGATGGTATTTTTCTGCCTTTCCTTTTCAAGCATTTCTGTTCAAAGATACATCAAAGTCCAGATTTCTCCAGCCAAATATGCAAAATATGTTGAACTGCAACTCCCATAAACCCCACATAATGCAGCATTTGCCTTGGAGTTAATGGAAATGGGAGATGGACCTGTGAAGAACAACATGATGGAAAAAGGCAGCTCTTTGGAGCTCTGCAAAATTCCCATAATCCTTCCCCGTTTGCTATAATCAATGGAGCTGCTGGGAGTTGTAGTTCATTTTGTAGTCCAACTGGAAGCTCAGTGTATTCCTTCTTTATTCATTGACCTCTTTTGTTGGTAGTGGAAGCAGCGGCTCTGATCAAGTCCTTCATTTGTTTGGCTTAGATTCCCGTTTCAACCCAATGCAGCATTTTAACTTAAAGATGGATACAGGGCAGTGGTGGGTTGCAGGCAGTATGGCCCGGTACGGGGGTACCGGAGCCTGCCCGGAGCACAGGATACCATTCTGGTACGGTGTTCCAGAGAGCCCACCCGCCTGCCCGAGCTCCTTACCTGTGCTTTAAGCGTTTGGCGCTTCCATGCAGTTGCATGGCACATACGGCACCTGCGCAATGCTCCACCAAGCAGCTGGAGCGTCACGGAGGCTTGCGGAAGCATCACAGGCAAGTACGACAAATGCGCGCACTGTGCGTGGGTGCGCATCCGCATCCATGTGAGTGACGCCGGGGCCGTTCCTACCGTACCGGTTGGAATGGAATCCGGAACCCACCACTGATACAGGCCATTCTCAGTCTTATTGCTCCCTTCTAGATGCGGTGCTAGATGAGAACAGGCTATGCAGGTGCTAAAGTAGGAGGGCTGCATATCTATTCTTGCTAATCTGGAGGTTTCATATTGAGAAATATCAGGGTGGGCTTCAAAAAGTTAAGCAAGGGGTTCTCTGCCCAGTTGCTGGGTGGGCATGGCCTAGCCAGCCTCCTGCACCACGGGGGGCAGGGATGTTTTGCCCTCCCTGCACTCTGGAGGCTTTCCTCGAGCCTCCAGGAGGGCAAAAACGGCTTCCCCAGGCTCTGGAGGTCAGAAACAGGCCTGTTTCCAGCCTTTCCGAACTTCCGGTAGGCCCGTTTTTTGCCCTCCTCGAGCCGCTGTGCATACCCTGCACTTATCTGCATCCAAAACAGGCCGCATGGGGACTCCTGGGAGGGGAGGGGTGGGCGGGGCCAGCCAGGAGTGGGATTTGGGGGTTCTCTGAACTGCACAGAATCTTAGCTAGGACTTAGTTAGGACTCAACCCCCTGCAAACCCCCAGCAGCCCACCCCTGAATATTGTCCAACAAGTAATAATTCCCATTCAATTATCCATTGCACTATGTCTCCATACCAAGAAAAAAAAATCAAACAAAATGCAATTCAAAGTAAGGTAAGAAAAACAGCTGTTTAGTAAAGTTGGTTTCCAGACACTGGGGGGGGGGGGCAGGAAGTGTGATATGTATAATCCCCTCTAACAATCTTCACTTAAACCTGTCTTCTCAGAGGTCCATTAAGTTAATTGGGCTTACTTCCAGGTAGCTAAGTAAAGCATTACAGCATAATCCTGTTAAATGCAAATTAATCCTCAAAAGAAATCTAGCATAGCAGATTGAATAGATTGCTGAAAGATCCAGATAGTGAATCTAATCAAAACATTACTATTGGATTATAACGACTTAAATAAGCTAATAAATGTGTTTCCAGGAATTCTGACAACTGTAACAAATTAGAAACAGAAGAACATGGATGGAAAGAGAGAACAGCTCAGTCCTAAAGCTTCTCATTTGCAAGTATTTTCACTCACTTCAGACAGGCAACACTTAATGAGTAAGCAGTTTTTAAGCTTGACTAAATGCCTTTCCCATTGAATTATCCATTGCACTATGTCTCCATACCAAGAAAAAAGAATATCAAACAAAATGCAATTCAAAGTCAAAATAACATGCAAGCTTTCCGCACTCCAAACAAGATACGTTTTTACAAAAGAAAAAAAGGCTGCCATAAAATATAGCTGTTAATAAAACCACACATTGGCATTTAGTTTCAGTATTCTGTAAATGTGAGAAAAGCAGCACTTCCATTTCAACAGGTTTATAAAATCTTGCACATTCACGCCTTCCTTTATTTATTTATTTATTTATTTATTATTTATTTATTATTTATTTATTTATTATTTATTTATTTATTTATTTATTATTTATTTATTTATTTATTTATTTATTTATTTATTTATTTATTTATTTATTTATTTATTTATTTATTTATTTATTTATTTATTTATTTATTTATTTATTTATTTATTTATTTATTTATATGGCTACCTAACTCAGACAACATGACAAAAAGTTAAAACAAGAAAAACACCCATGATGTGTAGGTAACACAGATGGCAAACTGATAAAACAGAAGAAACAATCTTGGTAGCCTCATTCTTTCAGCTGCAATGTTTGGGTAAAGGCGTCCAAAAGTATGAACTCTTCTAGATGGAGGGGAGAAAACTCTTGCTTTTATCTTTCTTGAATCTTTTCACCATTGAGTTTCAAGGGAGGACTTGGCTCCAGGTGTTTGGAGAGAAATCTATTCATTTCCTCTACACAACTTACGTTGTCTATTCTGTCTACTCTCCGCCATGTTTTCTGAGCAGCTCTACTCCAATTTTCCAATATCTCCAAATAGGAGATATATACTTAAAAGACCACAATAAGGAAATCGGTCAACTTTGTCTAATCTATAAATGAAACAGCCAACTTCTTTGAGCTGATGACTATTCAAGAAGGAGGCAGGGGAAATATCTATGAGACTTCACAACGTCTTGGCAGGACTCAAGGTCCATGCTCTTTTCCCTCTGCAGCCACTAGGCCAGAGGTGGTATTCAGCCAGTTCTGACAGATTCTGGAGAAGCAGTAGTGGAAATTTTGAGTAGTTCAGAGAACCGGCAAATAGGCTGGCCCCGCCCTTGCTGCCTCCCAGCTGATCTTTTTTGGTTATCCTGAACAGGAGAAAGGAGCTGGAAAGCAGGTTAATGGGGTGGGGACGGAATGGAGATTCTGCAGTAACCTTCCCCCAGGAGTGGGGTGGGAATGCGGATTTTGCAGGATCCTTCCCCTGCCACGCCCACAAAGCCATGTCTTCAAAGCCACGTCCACTGAACCGGTAGTAAAATTTGAATCCCACCACTGCACTAGGCTAATAGGATACATGAGCATCAAGAATCTTCCTGAAGCTTTCTGGGGTAGAAAAGTCTTGTTTGGCCCAAGGGATGACAGAAGAGGACCCATCTGAATGATCACTTCTTGTGGGCATAAAAAGCTTTGCCTGTCCCTCAGGGCTGAGCAGCATGCGGTTAAGCCCAAAGCAGATGGGACTAACTTCACTGCTGAAACCTCATCTCCACTGCTTCACTTGTCTTGTCCCAAAGGACATCCCATCTGCCATGCCACAGACCTCAGCAAGAGGAAACACCTTTTTCCTGTTCTGTCCACCACAGCAGGAACAGTTGCTTTTTCAACAGGAAAAATTCTGAATCCTAACAGCCTATTTATAAATTTGTCTCCTGCATCGGGGCTCGGCTTTTCCGACAGTGGGAAAGAGCCAGATAACATTTGGGCAGCCAGGTGACGTTTTTGCCCTGGGATTTTCTGGATGAGATTGACGGAAGAGGTTCCCAAAGAAAACTGTGCAGAGACTAAAAGGTTTCCACTCCCACACCCATGAATTCATTGCAAAAGGACCAACCAAACTGGACCTGGTGTAACTAGACATGGAGCCCTGAACACAATTCAAGGGACTATTCAGAGTTCAAAGTTTAAATTATTTATTGGCTGATTATAACATCAAATGGAGTGCAAATCAGCTATCAGTAATACATGTTTTTAAAAGGCACATTTTAAAAAGCACTATTAAAAGTGCAACAAAAGTATCATTAAAATTAAATCAAAGAGTATCCATCCTGTACCCTAGGATATTTTCCAACAGCCTATCTGTTTTTTTAAAAAATGTTTTTGCCTATTGGTAAAAGAGCAGAAGAGAAAGGGATTCCTTGATCTCTCTTGATTGGAGGGCCAAAGCTTATAATCAGCCACTGAGAAGTCTCCTGCTTACCTTTCCACCCACTGATGGATTAAAGCAGGGGTGTCAAACTGGATTTCATTGAGGGCTGCATCAGGGTTGTGTTTGACCTTGGGGAAGGGGGAGGCCAGAGGCTGTGGCAAGTTCAACTTCACTTGGGGTGGTGGTGGGGCACCTGTGGTGGCCAAGTGCTAAGACAGGACTTCCCTCAGATCCTCCCACACTCTCATTTCCTTCCTGCCTCCCTTCCTTCCTTCTCTGCTTTTTCCTTCTCTCTTCCTTCTCATTTCTTATTCCTCCCCCTCTTTCCTTATTGTTCCTTCCTTGCTTTCTTCCCATCTTCTTTTTTCTTTGTTTTTCCTCTTTCCCTTTCTCTTTTACCGTCTCTTCATGCATGCTCAAAGGCAAAAAAGGAAACATTTCTCCTTTTGTTTTGTTTTTAGTTTCTTTAGCTAGCCCTTTGCCAGCGAAAACAGAGGTCAGGGGGTGCATGTCCCCCCCCCCTGAGCTCCATTTTCGCTGGGACAGGCATTGTGGGCCAGTCCTTTGCTCTTTCTTGGGCAGCCTCACAGGCCGGATCCAGCCCACGGGCCTTGAGTTTGACACACACACACCCAAGGAACTTAAGAGATCTTCCCAAGGATTATTAAAGCCTCATCACTCTCGGTCATACAGATTGCAAGATTTACTTGTCAAAAAGACAAAGCCGAAATCCTTTGAAACCCTCTTTTTGAAATCATCAGATCTACCTGGCAAGTTTCAATATCTTTAGATAAGCAGTATTGTTCTAAAGAAGTGCTTTGGTTTATCCTGGATAAAATAACCTTTAATGTAACTTAATGCCAAACATAGGCATTCACTAATAAGCACCGAGGTCTCAGTATCTTGTAGTTTGCATAGCACAACACAAATGCCACCCTTTTGTAAGAGGCAGAGTTTTGTCACTTGCCTCTTTTGCCCACCACACCCCTACCAGTAATACAAAGACCTGCATTCAGTTTGGTTATAGAATGTGGTAGCAGAAGGCAAAACATTATAAAGATTATCTGAGATATTCAAATCCTTCACTTTGTATATGCATGTTCCCTTAAAACCTAATCTCGAGTCCTTCCGGAAAAAGAGCTTCAGCTACCGCTAATCAAAAATGTTGTGCCAAATAATATTGTTATGAATTCCTAAATACATTTTGTGTGGAAACAAAATATGAAAACAGTGAGAAAAGTTGAAGTGGAAAGTTATTTTATGTGGAGCATGCATGCGCTCCCTCTCCCTCTCCCCCAACAAGACTTATTCTTTATTTCTTTTAACTCCATTTCCTTCCCTTCAAGGCAGACCTGGCTGACAATTCCCTTGCCCTTCTAGAAGTCTTTCAATGAACTCTGACCCACCACTTAAGAATTGATGTCTAAGTAAAACTGAAAGCTAAAAGGGCTTTTTGTGCTGATCTAGTCCAATAATAACCATCATCTGTGGAACTGTAGTTTTTTTTTTTTCAGGATCCTCTTCCAGGAATCTATTCCTTACTCTTGCCAAGTCGAAAGAGAGAGAAACCTTTTTCCATGATGTGCAGGCCAGGCCAAATTGGCTTGCTTAGCTTCTGAACTTCCCTGCCATCCTGCATAATCGATAGTTAGATGCAAGTCTGCTGCAAAGAGCTACTCTCTTCTTTGAGCTGAATTGGCAAGTTTTGTCCCGCTACCTGCATCTCCCTCCTTTTGACTGGAAAAAGCTCCTGTAGCGTCTATGCCAGCCAGGACTTCATCAGAGTCATTGCAACTGGGAGTTCCATAACACGTCCCACTTTATGCAAGCCAGTTCCGTTATTAAACCTATCATAGGAAAAGCAGCCCGCGGAGCAGCAATTTTTCCAGAGATTGGGGGTCTCACAATTTCCCTCCCCCAAGACATTAGAGCAGGGTGTCAAATTCAAGGCCTGCAGGCCAAATCTGGTCCACAGGGTGCTTAGATCTGGCCTGTTTCCATCCACCCTGGAAACAGCAAAGAACTAGCCTGTGATGCCTCTGATGCCGTGTGCAGCCCTTGCAAGCTTTGTTTTCACTGGCAGAGGGTTGCAGGAGGATGTCGCAATGAGAACGGAGCTCACGAGGGCCGCAAATGGCCTTCACAAGCTCCATTTTTGCTGGCAGAGGGTTGCATGAGGCCTTGCAGCTGGAAATGGAGCTCAGGAGCACATTTTTGCTGGCAGAGGGCTCGGGTGACCACAGGTGCCCCTGACATGAGTGATGTCAAGCTGGCCATGCCCACCCTGGCCCCCTGAGGACAAGCACCACCCTGATGTGACCCTCAATGAAATTGAGTTTGACACCCCTGCATTAGAGCATACTATATAAACCTAACTAGATGTACACAAGGCTCAGCTGTTTTCTAAACAGGGCTTTAGGACCATGGAGAAAGTTCCCACAAAGATTGTACAGATGCCATCAATGTCTTGCCTGAAAATGATCTTGCCAAAGAGTAGAACTTTTCATTCCATTTAAGAGCACTGCTGGGAGTTCTCTTTGAGCAGTGATTTGTATAAGGGCATTTCCTCACACACATTTAAATGTACTTGGCTTTCAGGTTATAATTATCTCACCCTGCTCTCTATTTCTCTCACGTCTATAAAAATTCTGTTCTCTTGCCCTGCTGTTCACAATAGACTATGGGATGGCAAGCATTGTGTATGAATGGATGGGTGGGATAGTAAGAAGCATGTGAATGAATTGAGGGGACCTATGAAATGTTTTTTCTATATGAAGCTACTCTTTTCCTGGCATGGTTCCACATCACATTTACCATACACATGCACAGAAACCCCAAAGGGGCATCTTTAATATTTTGTGAAAATATATATCTAATTGTGCCCCATGGATTGCATACCATGAAGCACGACACAATCCATAGGGAAAGGGACTTTCTCTACTATTGAATCTATGTCCTTCACCTATCCTAGAATCACTTAAAGTGACTCAATCTCTATGTTGCTTCTATTAGATCAGTTTTGAATTGCTGCCAAAAGATGTTGTGTTGACTTGTAAGTATGCCAATCCATTACAGAGATGGTGATTGATTGTATCTTCTGATTTTGCTTTATATCCCTTTTCAGCATATCATCAGCTAGGCAAGAGAATATCTATTGCACTGCAGCAGAGATGAGGTGGGTCTCCTCTAGATTTCTGGTTATCTTTTCTAGTCTGGCTCATTTGCAAATTCTTCTCAACCTTTTGGGCATCTCTCATGATGAAACACCACGAAATAAAGAAATATGGGAAGATACCATGGCAGAAATAGCTCTGAAGAGGAGAGAAGTAGACCTTCTGTTAGGTGCTCTAGAATGGGAGGACTGAATCTGACTAGCTGATGGTCAACCAGTCTTCAAGGAGAATGAGAAGGGAAGCAATTGGAAGTGACAAATACAAGAAAAGTGGCAAGTAAGGAGCAAAAGCCAGCTTTGGCATTCCTTATTATTCACTGGTCATTCAACTGGCATTTCAAAACAAATGAATCAGCAAAATTTTTGCCCAAATAAAGTTGCAGAGTTCTGCTTTCTCCTCTATGTTTGAAGAAATGGAGAGAGACTTTGGTGTCAAAACAGAAACTGGAGAAGAAAGTTGGATGAAAGGAAGTCATGAAACAGTGTCTTAATGAAAAGCACAAAGGCCGAGAGAAAAAATGGCTTTGATTAATGTTAGTTACCACCAGAAGGGACAGTATCACACCTCCCCAAATTATGTCAAATTGCACTCCCTACAGGTCTCCTGATTTTGTTCCCAAAGCAAAGGGTAGCAGATTTTACATGCATTTAAGCTGCTACTTGGCAGTGAGAAAGGGGAGGGGAACTGTTTTTTACATTTGCATAGCCCATAAATAATTAACATTAATAGAGCTGAGGATGAAATAAGGAAAATCTACTTACTTAAATTTATATGCCACCGAACCCTCAACCATTCTAAGCAGTTCACAAATCAAAACATCAAAATAAGTATACAATAAAAGATAAAAATGAAGAATAAATGATGACAAGAATAGCAAAATAAGCAAACAAAAAAAAATTGAACCCAGACAACCTGAGAAGGAGGGGAGCTGGTATAAAATGATACAAAGATGAGTGTAGAGGAGACAGAGTTGGTGTGGGTTAATTTAGATAGTATTTCTTTGGCCAGATTATTTGACAAAGCTCCAAGTCCCTGCACCCTGGAGGACTCTTGCATTAGTAACCATAGACATCTCTTTTTTCCTTCCTGAAAGGACATATGGCAGAGAGGATACTACTTCCTCCCTCCTTCCCTCCTTCACAGACTTCACCAGAGAAGCAAGCAATCTCTTTTGAAAATTAAAGGCAAGAGAGAAAGAAAAGATATCCACCCGATGCATCCCACCTTTGGACTCAGGTTTCCTTTATCTATGGCTATGGCATTTCTTGTCCCCCAACATTATTCTCATACACCTCTACAGTATCAGTTAGTAATGGTTGCTAATGAGTAAGAGAGAAGAGGCAGAGGATGCAAGAACAGTGTGCTGTGATGAGAGAGGAAGAGAAAAGGAAGAGCATATTGAAAAGGAAAATGTGAGGATCAGCTGGGAGGAGGAACACTCCAGAAGTTCCAGTTCCCCAAATAGATATTTTGCTTATCTATCCTTCAACCCTGGCAGTTGCAGTGATGGCCAGCCTACCTGTCTGTATCCTTTGATCAGGATCTGCATTTTGGAATTGAAGGGAGGGTCCCGGCCTGCTGCTATTGTCATGGGACTTTTAGAATAAAGCTTCCTTGGATGTAATATAATCTACCTTTTGCTCAAACTTGTAACAAAGGATACACCCACAGCAGTAATGATATCTTCTTTTCTTCACTACCGGTTCAGTAGAGGGAGCATCCGTGCATGAGCAGAAGTGATGATATCTGGGTGGGTGGGCGGACCTTCACACCACCACTACTACCGGTTTGGCCGAACTGGTGCGAACTGGCAGAATACCACCTCTGACCTACAGCCCCTCAGACTCATGTCCATCCAAATTCTGCTTACAGAATTCGGTGAATAAAAGTGCATCAGCATAGCTCCAATCACAAGAAGGGTTCTCATAACATTTAGATTTTTTTTTCCTTGCAATTAAGTGCCATTGAATCTAATCCCGCTTTCTCTAGCAAGAGATAACAGGAGCATCCTATCTTATACATGACAATTTCTACATATTTCTCTCTAATCTTCTTTGGTCTAAGCTAAGGAAAAAAATGTGTTGTGAAGTGCGGTAGTTAAGGCACTAGGCTAGAAACCAGGAAACTGAGTTGTAGTCTTGTCTTAAGCAGGTAATTAGCTTGGGTCAATCATTGTCTCTCGGCTTTAGGAAGAAGGCATGGCAAGCTACTTCCAAAAACGTTACCAAGGCAGGGACCAATGCAGGCAGTCATTAGGAATCAACATTGACTAGAAGGCGTATCATGCTGATAGAATGCTAACAGATGTCATTAACTTATAGGAACTTTTATTCTAGGTCAGGGGTATCAAACGTGATTTCACTAAAGGCCACATTAGGGTTGTCTTTGACCTCGGGAGGTGGGGGGAGACAGGTGGGTGTGGCTGGGCTGCACTCCATTTTTTGCTGGCAAAGTGCTACAGGAGGCCGTCACAACCTAAAACATAGCTCAGGAGGGGCATGAGCAGCCCTCCCAAGCTCAGTTTTCACTGGCAGAGGCACCGCAGCCCAGTCCACTTTTCCAGGGTGGCCCTGTGAGCCAGATCTAAGCACCCCGTGGGCCGGATCTGGCCCACGGGCCTTGATTTTGACACCCTGTGTCAAAATAGTGTTCAGGGAGAGCCTTTATTACAGTGGTCTTTCTCCCAGGAACATCCAACAGGCTCTTACTGCTTCATCTTTTTGAAGGGGCACCTTCAGAAGGACAAGTATTATCATAAGCTGGGCTTATGGGGAGGGGACTTTCCTCCTTAACAAACCTTGTGTCCACTAAGGCAAAAAAGAAAAAGGAGGAGGAGGCAAACAGAAAACAAGAGAGGATTTCAAATGAAAGATGATGTCATCTGGAACATCTATAAAATTCCAGGAACCAAGACGTGGTGATTGTACAGCCTTTTCCAAAATACCTTGCCCTGCTATTTAAAACTCTGTTTCAGCTTTCCCAGTCTGGTGTCTTTCAGATGCACTTACTTAAACCTTTTGCCATCTTAAAGCTTCCACAAATCACATAGGAGCAGCAATATTACCAGATGTGAGCAAAGTCATGTGCTGGGAATGTGGGGAAGCTGCTTCAGCACAAGGCCAGCTGCTGTTCCAATCAGTTTCTCCAGCGCTTCATAGGTAATACGGCTGTGTAAATGGACTTTCAATCTTGGGACATGGGTGAGCATCACATGGAAGTATATTGACCTTCCTTGCCTTTGCCTGTACTGTAATCTGAGACAGCTTTCTTCAACCCCTCTGCTCACAGGATTTCCCAAGTTCCTTCTCTACCTTAAGGGAAGGCACCTGGAATGTTCAACCTGGATACCAAAGAGATGAAACTGTAACAGAAATCCATTGGGATCAAACAAAAGTGGCAAAATAAGTGAGCAGGCTTAGCAGCAGAAAGGAGAAACATTCTACCTTTGTATGTTCCAAATTGTGGTCACTTTTGGCTTCCTCCTCCCTTAAACAAGGCTATTGTGTACTACGTACTTTTCAGAGTTTCATCATGACAGATTTCGCGCCCCCCCCTCTTCCCATACCCCAGAAAATGATACTGTACCTTCTCCCAGATTTATGGGATCCCTTACAAAAAATTAGTCACCTTGGAGTGTTCACAAACTGAGTCTAAGGAACAAATGCTAGCTGTCTTGTAAAAAACATTAGAAGAGACTTTTCAATCATCACAAATCAAAGTCCTCTAGCAGTTTGTAAGGATCATAAAAGATGGAGCATCTGGTCTTTGGTCTGGCAGGTGGGGTTATCAAAATGTATGCCAACTTCCTCTCAAACCCACTCTTTATCCATTTCTATGGGTGGTCCTTTGACACACATTGTTTTCTTCTCCCTGCTGTTTTACTTCTCTTTGTCTGCGCCTGCTATGCGTCTGGGCTGCCTCTTGTTCAGTCTGTTGGCAAACCGTCTTTTATCATAAACCTGGCATGTGTCTGTTATGTACGTAACAACAAACACCAAATACGTTTGGTAAAGCAACAGAGTTCAGAACAAACTAGCAATAAAGTGCCCTGGATGCACACACGGCAGCAAAAGAAAAACAAAAGGGCATTTGATTTTCCAAACAGATGAATTCTGCTCATTGTTCACTAAGCATGTTCCTTAGGATTTATCGGCTTCCTCAAAGACTGGAAAGCCTTTTGATGATCACATACCTTCTTCCCTTCCCCCCAACCATCCTTTTAGTTCTTGTGAATCAGTTTGATCTATTTCCTGGCACACTATGACCAGAAATGACTTAACCTTGTGTCATGCTCAGAAGCTCTCAGAAGACTTCCAAGTGCACTGACGAAGACTTAAGTTTGGATATTGAGAAAACGGAGCCTGCATGCTAAGCCCTTCTCCCTGCCCTTGTCTTTTGGGCCAGGGGGCTGCACCGCTGCTCCCTGAGACATATAAACCTCCAGAGATGTTTGGCATACAATGAAATCAACTGCAGAAGACAAACACCCTCATGTCTAAGGAAAAGATGATTCGGCTTGGCTTTTTCCGGGAAAGGACCCAAGACATTATGTGCTCTCAACCAAATTATGATTTAGTATTTATAACTCTTAAATCAATATTTTTTGTTTCAGGAAAAGAAAGGGATAATTTCAAATGCCATTTCCTGGGAGTTACAATGCTCTTCCTCCTCCTCCTCTTCGCTCAGCCAGAGTCTTCAATGGGCAACAGCAACAATGGAGAAAGGAATTACATTGGTAGAGAAGGGCACAATGCTGGCCTGACTAACAATTCAGCTCCCGAATAACTGGATCTTGGTCACAATTCTAGATATGAAGCAGCCACAAGAACAGCATCTTTCTTCCCTAGACTGGCTGATTGAAACCACCCACTCTCCTTTTGTGCACTGTAGGGGAAAGCTTGTAATGAGAGACTCAAGGCTGCTCTAAGGGGAGCTTTTGACTCTCCCACACTGCCTGAGATGAGGGGCGTGTATAAGTATATGCCATGAAGAAGAATCGGCCCGTACTTTCTCTGGGCTGGGGAGGTCACCCTGGGAAAAGTCGGACTCACACTCAGCAGTCCAAGGGAAAAACTGCGGAGGGCAATAAGAAAAACGCCTGGGGGGAGGAGGAGCCCTCTTGCTAGAGCCCTGCATGCTTCTCTGCAGCCCTGAAGTATAAAGGAGGCAGATAAAGACACTTAGGTATTGCCCAGTTTGCCATACTGGCTGAGCACCATGGGCGCGGGGGTCACAACTCCTCTTTGGGGTGAGAATCCAGGCGGGGAGCGCCGGGCGGAAGCGAAGAAGCGAGTTGGGTTCTTCCTCAGCTTTGTATCTGCAGGGGCGGCCGGGCAGGCCGGCTTGCCTCGGCCTCCGCCAGCCCGGCTGGGCAGGGGAGCCTTCTTGGCCGGCCGCCTCTTCCCAGCACCGCCGCCCCGACCTTCGTCTGAGTCACACTCGCCTTTGGCGGCAAGCCGCCGGCCGGGCGCCCCGCTTGAATCTTCGCCCCTTGGCAGGCGGAAAGGACCATATGGCTGCCCCTCCCGCCGCACCCTCCGGGCCGCCGCGTGGAGAGCAGCATCTCTCGCTGAAGCCCCCGCCCAGGCCCTCAGGGCAGCCCCCAGCCACTCACCCGGCTAGGCGGTCTGCGCGCAGCCCGCCATCCCTTTTTCCGTGGTTCTGCGCGTCGTTGCTGCCGGTCTCGAAGGGGCGTCCCGTAGCCCGCGCCGCGGTCGCCCTCTGCCCCGAAGTTCTCCCTGGCGGGGTAATCCGCGCTGCCCCCGAAGGCTGGTCTGGGCTGGAGAGGAGTAGTTGCTGACGCCGTCAGGCTTCTTCCTTGTCCGACGGGCAAGCAAGCAGGCGGGCTCCCTCCCTCCCTCCCTCCTCTTCCCTCTCCCGTTCTTGGCAAGCTGGCAAGTGCGGCTCCGCGGTTCACCCCGGGACACCAAGTGGCCGCCGCCTTGCACGAGGTGCAGGTCTCGGGGTGCCGGCTGGGAAGGGCGGTTACGTGGACATATTGGCCCCGCCGGCACACGCCGGGCTTGGACGCTGCTGTGGGTGGGAGAACGCCAGGCTAGTGTGACGCGACACCCACCCAGCCGCTCACACGTTGGCGGACGGTTTCCCCCTTCCTCCCTTCTCCAGATTTCTTTCTCCGCTCCCCCCAAACACACATACATACACAAACACACACACCCTCTCTCTCTCACACACACACCCTTTCTCCAGAAAGTCTCACAAATTGTGGCTGGCGGGCGGGCGGGAGAGAGGCAATCTGTTTATCTTTGTGTCAGATTTTCCCGTGGGTGGGTGGGTGGAAGGGGAGGGCGGAGAGAAGCCGGGGCCAACCCCTTCCTTCCCACGACCGTGTCGGAGAGCCGGGTTCAGAAAGCGCCGATCCAGAATCTTTGGGAACAGAGGCTACCGACCCAGCGTTTGCGCGTGTGCCCGCGCGTGCGCTCGTGCCCGCCAGGGCCACCTCTCCTCCAAGCTTTCGGTTGTTTCCAGTTCGGGGGCAACAATGCCAATCTTCCGCCAGAGAGAGAGAGAGAGAGAGACGGGCGTGGCGCACGGAAAAGCTGCGGCGCGATTCCCTGCTTCTGAGGAGAACCGCGTGTCTCGGCGCACGGAGTCGGACAACCAGATCGCTCTGGGAAATTTCAGTGAAGGAGACGGAGAAAAGGGGGGAGGGGAGGGGCAGCTTTGTTTCAAAGGTCCAGCTGTGGAGCTGGTCTTAGCCACACACACCCCACACACACACCCTCCAAATTCAACTCCAGCGTGGGAAGTGTTGAACCTCTTCCCCTTATCTTCGTTTTCTGGTCTGAAAGGAATTTCTTGGGTTTTCAGAAGCCTTTTTAAAGAAAAGACTGCATATATTTTTGAAGAAACTGGGCTTAACTGATCTCGACTGCCAGCTAAAATTCACAAAGGCGAGTCTGGGTCTTCCAAAAACGCCCCAGCGTCGCTGAACGATGGACTTGCTGGACTGTCGGATTAATAATTGACAGGTAAAACTGTCAGACCCGATTCATAGGCTCCTCCTTCTCCTCCTCGCTGGAAGTGGAATTTTATTCTTTGAAGCCACATTCTCTACAAGAGACATTACCTGTCAATTACCTGCGTGCGTGCCTACCGTCCCTGTCCTACTGTCCCCATTTATTTGTATTCATTTCCTTCGTTCATGTCCATGTTCATACTTATACCTGCTATCTTGTACATGTTTGACAAACTAATAAATAAATAAATAAAATTCAATTCTTTCTTTGCAATGATAATAGTAAAGGATTGTGCTAACTTTTGAAGCAAAGCAAGTTTACTTTAGCTTGCCATCTGGCAATTCCATATAACGGGTGTCTCAAATTTTTCCTTCATTTATCCCAAACCACTTTATCTAATGCAGGTAAAACATTTTAATTTAATGTAAATTCATCTGTGGAAGGATAAAACATACCTTTTTAAAAAAATTCCATTCAATACGGCTGATTCTCGGATACTGCCTAGACAGATCCCTGCAACGCCTCCGTCCTAGTGCTTCTTGACCTCTCAGCGGTCAAGGTATCCTCCTGCCACGGTTGCGGGAGATGGGGGTGGGAGGCACCGTTATTCGGTGGTTCTCCTCCTACCTCTCGGACAGGTCGCAGTCGATGTTGGTTGGAGGGCAGAGGTCAACCCCTAGGCCCCTTAAGTACGGGGTGCCGCAGGGCTCGGTCCTGTCCCCCCTCCTGTTTAACATCTACATGAAGCCGTTGGGTGAGATCATTCGGCGGCACGGGATAAAATACTATCAGTATGCGGACAATACACAGTTGTATCTGTCCGCCCCGTGCCAACTCAGTGAAGCGGTTGATGTGATGTGTCAGTGCCTGGAGGCTGTTAGGATCTGGATGGGGGTAAACAAGCTTGCCCTCAATCCTGACAAGGCTGGTGGCTGGTGTGTTTCCCTCCCAAAAATTGGCTGTGTATTCCATCTCTCAGGCTGGGGGGTGAAATTTTACACCCCTCAGACAGGTTTCGCAATTTGGGAGTCCTCCTGGACCCACAGCTGACTTTAGAACATCATCTGTTGGCTGTGACCAGGGGGGCATTTGCCCAGGTTCGCCTGGTGCACCAATTGCGTCCCTACCTGAACCGGGAGGCTCTCGCAACAATCACTCACGCCCTTGTGACCTCAAGACTGGACTACTGCAATGCACTCCACATGGGGCAGCCCTTGAAGAGCATTCAGAGACTTCAGCTTGTCCAGAATGCAGCCACGCGAGCGATTGTGGGTGCACCCCGGTACACCCACGTTACACCTATCCTCCGCGAGCTGCACTGGCTGCCTATCGGTCTCCGGATACGCTTCAAGGTGCTAATCGTCACTTATAAAGCCCTTCATGGTATTGGACCTGGGTACTTGAGAGACCGCCTGCTGCCAATCACCTCCCAAAGACCCATCAGATCCCACAGACTTGGCCTCCTCCAAATTCCATCTGCCGGCCAATGCCGGTTGTCGACCACCCGGAGGAGGGCCTTCTCTGTGGCTGCTCCAGCCCTTTGGAACGAGCTCCTTGCGGAGATCCGGACCCTCACCACCCTCCAGGCTTTCCATAAAGCCGTTAAAACCTGGCTGTTCCGACAGGCCTGGGGTTGACGAGTTCCCTTCCCCGCTCGAATTGGGTGACTGTTGATCGTTTTTAAAACCTCTCTGTATCTTGTTTGTTGGTTGCTTTTTGTTTTGTATTACTCCCTCCCTTGGGTTTCTTAGCCGCCCTGAGTTCCTCCGGGGAATAGGGCGGCATATAAATGTAATAAACCTAAACCTATAACCTAATTTCCTTTAGATGTTTTTTCAGAAATAATTTGCCATTGCCTCCTTCCTAGGGCTGAGACAAAATGACTGGCCCAAGATCACAAAGCCAGCTTGGTCCTAAAGTCAGGACTTGAACTTATGGTCTCCTGGTTTGTAGCCTGATGCCTTAAGCCAAGGATGTCAAACGTCGTCATGTGACATATCGTGACTTTTCCCCTTTGCTAAACCAGGCGTGGACATGGCCAGTGCATGACACATCCAGCCCTCAGGCTGCGAGTTTGACAACCCTGCCTTAAGCACTACACCAAACTGGCTCTCACCCAACACTTAAATGGAAACAATATTGTTTGGAGACTACTCTTTCCTTATCATAGGATTATTTTTAATGTAGAAGGATTCAGACTCAGGTATTGGTTTCGTTTAGTTGCTGCTAAGCCCAAGAAAATGATGGAAAGAGACATTGTCCAGAACATCTGGAAGGGACAAAATGGCTTGAGATCAAGTGGACCAAGGAGATATAAAATAGATCTGACTAGAGGCAAATGATTGAAGAAAGAAAGCTGCCTACAGTATGAAATGCTTTTATTTTCTCTGAGTATAGCAATAGCATTTAAAGATACGGTATATACCGCTTCATAATGCTTTACAGCCTTCTCTAAGTGGTTTACAGAGTCAGCATATTGCCCCTAACAATCTGGGTCCTTATTTTACTGACCTTGGAAGGATTGAACTCCTGGCAGTGGGCAGAGTTAGCTTGCAATATTACGTTCTAACCACTTCATCACAATGGCTCCTAATATACTTGCTTCTTGGTTTTCGGACAAGAAGTTTAAATCACATTTATCTCCATATTGATCATCCCATCCATTTCTGGAAATCAAGACAAGGTGCAATTGCAATGTACTTATTTCTCGAGATTAAGTACAAACTGTAATTCAGTCCCACAATACAAATCTGCACACCATTCACAGTTATAATCCTAATTTGATGATTTTCTTGACCAAAGTAAAACAATAGGTGATGAAAACAACAGGACAAGATTATCATCCAGCTAAATCCTTGTTTAGCAGATAGGATTTCAGTCAGAGAAAGGTCCCTAATAAGAGAAGTTGTAAATAACAGAGATAAGGAGCATAAAGCAAATAATAAAAAAGAGCTTGGTAGATTGTCTATGTCATGCCTCAGTAATATAGCTCTTATTTTGCCAACAAAGCTACCAGCGTTTGATTTATACCATAGGCCATTTTTAAAGGAATGTAATGTGTCAGCTCTTGAATTGGTGTGCTTTTGAATTAAGGGTAGCCATAATTCAGTGACCAAAGACAAATTGTGGTGGAGTTATTACCTATACCAAATTAGTCAAAGATGATAGAGGAAGAGGGAAATCAAAAGGCACTTGAGAGCAGGACTGAAGCTAAATTGACTAGACAGACTCCAGCATCATCAGAATTGACATGCCACCAGTCCATTTTTGAAGATGACAATGTTATTAGAAGAATCAACTGCGTTCACCAAAAAGGACCCATTTTTTTTAAAAAAAAAAAACCAAAATGAGCAACTTCAGGATATCACTCTGATTTTTATTAGTATTTCATGTGAAAGGACTGGCTGAGTGAAGGCTTGTGTTTATGAAAATTAAGAAGATGGTTTCAGTATGTTGGGTAACTGGGTACCCAATTGGATAATCCCAATTTTTGGCCAGTAATCCTTTCAGACAAAATTCAATACTCTTTTTTTCCCGACCCCCAATTTTCCTCATTTTAAATACTCAGAGAAAATGCCAGTTGCAGCCTTTCCAGTAAAAAGAGGCTCTGGCAACATTAATGTTCTTGTCACCTCTTGCATACAAATTTGCAATGCTGTTTAAAAACTACTTGGAAGCTACAGTTGGTGCAAAATGCAGTAGATCTCTTGGGAGTATGTGGAGAGTCACTTTTTTCATGTAACACTATTGCTCTGGGCTCTGCATTAAGTACCAATAGGCTGGATATACAGTTCAAAGTGCTGGTTTTGCCTTATAAGGCTCTACATGGTTTGGCACCCAAATAGCTGCAGGAGCATCTGTTTCAAACCACCCATCTGGTCTATGCATTCCAAGTAAGGATAGGGAAGGTTCTCCCCTGCAAGGGGAGTTTGGGAGGGGAGTAATCAGAAGCCAGTGCTCCTCACTAATGAACCAGCCCTCTGGAATAGTCTACCTATTATGCCCTCCCTTCTAATAGGACAGTAAAAACAGAACTATCTCTGAGAGTTTTTAATATCTGAGGTTGTGAGATAGAGATTGGATCATAAACACTGAAGTGTATTGTCATAAATATGAAACGTCAATGTTGGCATTATATATTGCAACTTTTAGGAGTTTTGGACAGTCAAATAGTATAAAGTAAAATAAATTTAGAAATGAAAAAGAAGGGGAAAAAAACCCTTTTGTTCAACAAGCCTGGGTCGCTGCCAGTTCTGCGACCAAGGCCAAATTACCACTACCGGTTCGCCTGAACCGGTGCAAACCGGTAGAAATGCACCTCTGCTGAGAACCCATCATTGTTGCCTTGTACGTTGATAATTTAGAATCCATATTCTGCCTCAAAACTCCTCTTCATACACTTCATGAAACAAACGGTCTTCCTCATCTGGTGCTTTTTAAGTCTGCTCAATTGCATACTTTTCTTACAAGTTCAAGCCAGCAGAATCCTACCAATTTGGAAACCATGTATTTGCAAGAAAAGATTGAAGCGAGATCAAGCATCTTTGGAGTTCCCTTTGTCCTGGTATCCTGTATATTCTGTTATCCAGCATCTCTGTTGGCCCATGAGAAAGCTGACTACTTTTCTTACCTCACTGGATAGCTATGAAAAAAAGACATCAGCATCAAGTCACTGCATGGCATTTATTAATAAATTTAATCTTTGACGTGAGGATGAAAAAAAAAAACAAGGCAGCATTTTCTTTTTATGTTTTCCTGCCCTTGTGTGACCCACTATCCATTAGCAGTTTTAATTGCTCTCAAGGAAATTCTGTACTCACTATTAAATCAGAATTCAGTAATAACTTTCACCCACTTAGTGATAAGCAGCTCACACTTCCTTTATTCCACAGTGATCTAGTAGAAATGCTCCCTGCTGCATTGCAGGATCCTGTATCTATGCCAGAAAAAAGAGACTCAGAGGGCCCTCATCTAAGGCAACCACCTCAGTACTGTAGAAGTTGGATTTTATAGTAAGTGGACTGACTAAGGTGAATCCCAAGAGTCTTATCCTTTTTTTATGATCTGTGTCTGCAAATAGGAAGTTAGGGTATTACTAGGCTGGTCTTTTAAGTTTCCTGCTTTTCAAACATGTTGTTTTCAGCTGCCCAGCTTCATGTGAGATGGCTGTATAAAAATAAATAAATAAATAATACAACAATTATTTACTTATCTCTGTTCTCACTGGGCTTCATTGGAATTTTTGGACTAACACCAGCCTGTTCCCCACTTCTAAGGGATGTGCATTGACCAAAGATGTGAGATACGCATTTATTATGTGAATGATATAAATAAATATAATTATTATTATAATTCTAAAAAAATTGAAAATGCTGAGCGCCCTTTCCCTGAATGGAATCTGATACCACTGAATAAATAAAATAATTAAAATGTTGCCCCTTTGCCATCCAGAATAGCTCATTGTCCTTAGAACTGTCATCGTCAAGAAGCCATAATTTTAAAGGTTACAAGAACATTAAAATGCGGAAAGGAAAAAAACCACACATTTTCTTGCCTTTGCCAAATAAATTTAATAATAAAGATGAAGAAAAAATAGGAATGTGCACAAACACCGTGTGTATGGGTGGTGGGTAGGAGGCAGTTAGGATATCTAAACCAGATGCGTGTCATTCATCATGATGGTTCAGCCTCTTCCAAAATGAAACACTAGAAGTAGCTGGGCATTTCTCTATTGCACCATCTCTGAGCAAAGTGCTCAGGTACACTGACACCTAGTGGCAATTTATGTTCATTGCAACAAGCACAAATTTGAAAGGGAAGGAAGTAAGGCGCTGGGAAAGGCGGAGTTTGAAGGGTTTGCTTAGCTGGGTTGAGGGGTTTGCTTAGCTGGGTTGACAGGGGTATAAATCAGGGCTACAAAAATATCCTACGGTCATTAGATGATTGTGGCCTGCCTGACCAAGGCCTGCCTGTAGTTAATTGTATGAGGAAATAAAGCCAGTGGGAAGCAACTTCATAAATCAGAAACAGGAATGCAGTTGTCTTTGAAAGTGGTTGAACTGCATTGTTCATCAATTCCAGGCATAATTGCTAAAGCTCAGGGGATTTAGTTTAAGAATGCCTGAAAGGCCACATGATCGGATCCCATCCAATAAGATGGCCTTACATTTCTGTTCAAACATAAGACTTGCCAGACCTGGAAGCCATCTTTTTACATTGAGCCTTCAGGCCTGCCACATTTTCTACTGTGGGAAAATGGGAGGGGGGATTAGCTGGAGTATGAATGATTTATATAGTCAAAGTAACGTTCTTTTCTGAGAGTCAAGGACACCTTGCCCTGCAGCTGTGATGGTGTGACTGGGTGGCATCTCCAGTTTTGGATGATGACTGATTGGACCATGTGATGGGCATGTGGGTGCTGGGCATTGAACGTTCATTTGGGTGGGGAAAACCTGGAAGCTTTCAGATTTGGGTTTTCCCAGATGTGCCAATATGGCATCTCTAATAAAATTGAGGAAACTCAAGCCTTGGAGTCTTCTTTCATTGGGGGTGTTACTTGAAACCCTGACATTAACCCAAATCTGAAAGTTAAACAGGGGTTACTCTAAGTAACTGAATATTACAGCAATGGGAAAAGTGCTATTGTTACAAGGTTGTGTGCAGAAGCTAAGCTCTTTTTTTCAGCTCTTATGTTCAAAATCCAATAGCGCACTGTATCATTTGAAGGCAGAAACACTGTAAAAATGTAGTGCATATGCCTTAAAGCAGGCTTAAAAGAGCTGAGCTGATCAAACGCCCCTCCAAACATTTAAAACCCTGGATTTCCTGCTCTTGCCCCTCTGGGTGATCTTTCCCCTCCCACTTTGTCCTCAGACTACAAATGCAAATCTCAGCTGTGGCCATTTGCCAATTTTATTAAAATCTGTTAGCCTGAAAAAGTTCTATCAGATTCTTTCTGATTTTTGATGTCAGATATAGCAGCCCTGGTTGCAAAGTTATGCTACTACTTTAAAATAAGTCCACTTAAACCCAGGCTGAGTTCTTTTAGAAACTATGCATGGCATAGGAAATCATTAGCTGAAAAAAACTAATTGGGATTTGACAGCTTTGTTCAAACAGTTCAGGAATAGCCTGTATTGGTTCCAAATCATAACATTTAACTGAGCCATTCATGCTAAATAAGCAAAGGTCCATAATGTCATGGTAGTTTCAACCCAAAGAACCGAGTCCTTTAACTGAGGGATTGTAGAGCTGTCCCCAGTTGGAAATGATGGGCAGGTGGTAAACTGGAACCGAAGAAGCAGGCCAGTGAAGATCTGCAACACAATTAAGATGACTATATTTTGCAATCTTAAAGTCCCAGACAGGGGTGAAATTCCGCAGGTTCTAACAGGTTCTGGAGAACCAGTAGCAGAAATTTTGAGTAGTTGGAGAACCGGAAAATACCACTCTGTCTGGCCCCAGAGTAGGGTGGGAATGGAGATTTTACAGTATCCTTGCCCTGCCATGCCCACCAAGCCACACTCAGAGAACTGGTAGTCAAAAAAAAATTGAATTTCACCACTGGTCCCAGGACTCTTTCCAATGACCATGGAAATGTCAAGGATTCAGAGTTGATCCATCCTCTGCACAACCCGCTCTGGCTGGCTGAAATGATGGGTTTGATCCAGGAACAGTCCAGAAAAGTTGTTCAAGTGCTAAAGAACATGACTGGGTGACTTCATGCTAGTTGAGCATTTTGAGGGTATGGTAGACATTTCTGCAGCACTTGACGCTGACTTAAAGGGAAGTGCCTCACACATTCCTGAATTTGATGGGAAGTAGGCCACCTTTCAATTAGATGCATTTGAGGTAACCCAGGATGGACACGACAGCCACTTCTTACTACGTCGATGTTAGGGATACTCAGCTCATGATAGCTGATGGATTGCAAGAGTAGATTCTTCCACATTCTGCTTTGAAGGTAAGAACTAGAGAATTCAGGTTACACAGTTCAATGAGCTGTGACCCCAGAGAGAGAACAACATCTTGACACTGAAGAGTGTTGAACAGGGCAGTGTGATTTGATACAAGCTTCTTAAGCCAGTCCTTTTGGGATGAAAGTTGAGAAGCAAGCAACCTCCGACCCTCAATCTTTGATGTTGGACTGGAAGTATCCCAAGGGAGTATCTGCTGAAAATCAGTATCAGAAGACCTTGGCAACATCTGGGAAGAGCATTGCATAAGACCCTTGACTGATGTGGATCATTTGGAAGATGGAGTAGAACAAAGGTATCACCTCAAGACAGCTGGCTTTCTTCAGGAAGGCTTGTTGCAAGGAGGAGAGTATGTGTGTATCGCTGAGCCACCTAGCCAGGAACTTATGAAGGATGCCAAGGATGGTAGATGCAATCAAGATAGGCTTGTAATCTCCTGGATCGATTGATTCTCTGTCTCCAGAAAAAATAAGATCAGGCCAGATGTTGGGTTGGGCCACCAATCATAGGCTGAAGTAGGTCATTAGCAAAGGCTGCTATCAGGTAAGGATGTCTGAAGCAGGAATTCAGAGTAGGTCAAGCACAACTAGAACTCATGTCCCACAAAGCCACAGTGACTTCTGAACAGAGTGATGACATCCAGGAGAGACCACTGCACTGCAGATGGGTGTGTAGGCTACACATAGTTGATTCTGCTGGGAGTGTTGAAGACTGACAACCAGTAGGTCCATCTCTGGGGAAACAGGAGAGGGGCCATGATACACATTCCTCCGGTGCCGATAACATGGTAGAAGCAGCATTTTTTCTGCAGAGCTTGAACATGCATTGCTTTGCTCTGAAGATGGATTTGTTACTGTACACTGGATGGCTTCCATCTATAGGGAAAGCACCACTGGCCATGTTCTGCCAGAAGATCTGCTCAGCCATGCAGCCTAAGTTCACAGGACTGAAAGGCACTGGCAATCAGGATCGGCTGCCATTTTCGATTAGTGAAGATGTTGCATGGCAAAGTCTAAGAGTTTAAGAGAGAGCACTTGAACCCCGGAGAAGGCCTGTAGTGCCTTCTCTCTTGTACAGTAGTTGATTGATGTTGGGGGGGGGGGAGGGTATTGCTTTTTATTTGTTATCCTGGCAGTGTGGTTAGAGTGCAGTACTGCAGGTTACTTCAGCTGACTGCTAGCTGCAGTTCAGCAGTTCAAATCTCACCAGCTCAAGATTGAATCAGACTTCCATCCTTTTGAGGTGGGTAAAATGAGGACCAAGATTGCTGGGGGCAAGATGCTGGTTGTTGGGAACAATTGTTGAGGACAGATTGTTGGGAGCAATATAGGGGTAAACCGCTTAGAGGGGGCTGTAAAAGCACTATGAAGCGGCATATAAGTCTATGTGCTATTGCTATTAGCCATCCAGAGTCACTGAAAGTGAGTTGGGCAGCCATATAATTTTTCATAAATAATAAACAAACAAACAAACAAAAAATATAAAAATAATAAAAATAATAAATAAATAAATAAATAAATAGATAAATAAATAAATAAATAAATAAATAAATAAATAAATAAATAAATAAATAAATAAATAAATAAATAAATAAATAAATAAATAAATAAATAAAGCAAGCTACCTCTGCTGTTGCCATTTAAAAGCCGGAGTATCCCAGAATTAGAAAACATTTTTTCCTGTATTTTTCTTTGTCCGCACAGCAGCCTCCTCCAAACTCTCCTCTTGCTCCTCCTCGTGGGCTGAGCCTCCCAGCGTCCTGCCACTCCCCACCGCCACGCCTCCACCACCACCACCTCTACTGTCGTCGCCGCTTCTGCTGCTACAGGCCTCCGGATTTCGCTCACCATGGCGGGCCGGGACGCAGCGACCGCTTGCAGCGCCGACTCCTTCCAGCTGCGGCATCTGCACTTATCTCTGCGCGTCGATTTCGAACCGGCGGGTTCCGGGCATTTGCGAGGCTCGGTGAGGCTGGAGTTGACCTGCCTGCGGGACGGCGTGAGCGAGGTTATCTTGGACTCGCATCCCAGCGTGGAGGTGGAAAGCGCGGGTCTGGCGCCGCCGAAGAGCCGCCGCGGGGAAGAAAAAGGCCAAGAGCCGGGAGCGCTGCGCCCCGTCTCTTTCCAGAACCGTCCGTTCGCCAGTTACGGCTCAGCCTTGCATGTCTCCCTGCCCGAACCTCTGACCTGCGGTGATGCGGTGGTGCTGGAGGTCGCCTATCGGGCCGGAGGGGGTCCCGGGGTGAGTGGCTGGGGCGGACGGCGCGACTGCACAGAGGGTTGGCTTTGAGGAGCTCCCATCCCCACCCCCCTTTTCGTCCGGTTCCTTCGCTTCTCTAGTGAGCGAGGCTCTCAATCGTGTCCTTAATTACTCGCCCGTAGGCTGCATCATGGCTCCGTAGTGGGGGGGGGGGAGCACTTTGCACATGCTCAGGAGTGCCATCTTAAACTCCCAGTGAACAAGTGTTCTCAACTTATTAGGAAAACGGGGACGCTACCGTAATTCTTAAGCTTAAATAACCATCCCGTCTTGCTATTATGAATTAATACGTGGCAATGCTTAGACTGACTTCAACTGGCCCAGTAAGCATGATTGCTATTGCTATTGCTATTGCTATCAGACTTGATTAGTACAGGGCTAAGTACACCACTAAGAAATCCCAGAATTGGGATAGATTAGATTGGAGTCCAGAGTCCTCTTGGAAGGAGACAAAGCAAAAAACTTGATGAAAGAAATGTCCTTCTGGGTTCGGCTCCAAGTGGGGAAAAAGACCCTGGAGACATGGAGACTGCTTGGAAAGATGGTTTATTTGTGGGCAGGACCACATGGCTTGAGTCCTGAACAGAAAAGGTGATCACATACTTCAATGTTGGTGGAGAAAAAGAGAAGGGAGGGAAAAAAGGGCTGAGATGCTGAGTCCCTGGTTTTATGCCCTCTCTGGCCTTTGATCTTGATCTTGTATTCTGATTGGTTGTCAGACTCCCATGGACCCATGCAAGGGCAACTCTCTAGGCTGCGTTTTTGAATCCAGGTTTGGTTGAGTTCTCAGATGCCATGTGGTGAGTTGGGTAAAGTGCCAATATTATCATGCCTTAATCCCATCCCCCTGGAGCTGAAGTGGAGAACTCTTTATTATGTAAAGGGACTAGCTTGGCCTTCTTAATGGCCATTGACAAAATGGGCGGTGGGGGGGGGAGGCAGGAAGCTGCAGGAAGTTTCTCTTTAAAACGTTTCTTCCTTTCACATCCAGGGGAATATAATATTCTGCCTTTTCAACATTTCCTAGGATATTTCATTTCTCTGGGAGAGGGCTGGATGATAACTTTCCACAAACTCTTGTCCTGCTGCCAAGAATGGGGCATGTCATCAGCTCAATTTAAGGGAGACCATCACCTTTCCTGTAGTGCTTTCCTTATGGTATTAGCCCTGAGCGTCTTTCCTCTTCTTAATATTTGCTTCTCTCATTATCCTAATGCTGCATGTGATTTGAGTTGTTTGCCAAAGAAGGGAGACAGGCAGCACAAACCTTTCGCCCTTTTTATCTCTGTGGATTATCATCAGCATGTTGCAAGGCCATCCCTTCCCTTGATCTATTGCAGAGTTCTCACTGCCACTGCCCTTCGCTTTAACACACTGGCTGGGAATGATAGGTGATATAGTTCAACCCATGGGGAGGAAGAGTGAACTAGACCTGCAGCAAAAACCTAAGGCCCTTGTATACTCTTCTTATTTAACTTCTACCATTTTTGCTGGGAGCAAAAATAGACTTGGCACCTGTCCTATTTAAGGAAAAGTCCAGTCCAAAGCAAAGATTAAAATGGCCCAGAGCAGTGCAGTTCCTCTAAATCAGGGGTGTCCAAACTTGGGAACTTTAAGATTTGTGGACTTCAACTCCCAGAATTCCCCAGACTGCATGGAGTTGAAGTCCACCAATCTTAAAGTTCCCAAGTTTGGTCACCCCTGCTCAAAATAAAGTGGGACTACAATACAGATGGGTGTAAAGTTATGATATGTTGGCTAACTTAATCTGTACTGACCTTTAAAAACAAAGATACTTTCCCCAATCTGGTATCCTCCAGATATGATTAAACCAGCCCCTCCCCAAACTTGAGTAAATTACCTAAAACTGTGTAAAAGTGTCTTTTCTTTGGGTAATGACACACAAATGTTGTTTAATGTTTAATAAATTTATATGCCGCCCAATCCCGAAGGACTCCAGGTGGCAAAGCCACTACCCATTCACCAAAGGGGCGTTTAAATTGATTTAAAGTGTTTTACTTACATTGGATAAAAAGGTCTTTCTGATAAGCAGTGTTGGGTAATGAAGGAAAAAGTTTGGAGATCACTGATTTAGATTGCAGTTCCTGGAATTACCAGCCAGAAAGCCTTTGGAAATTTCTGTAAAGCAAAATCCCAGCGCATGGCTGCTGTGGCAGATTGAAATCTGGCCATTATAATATATTTATATGATGATATAAGCATTTATGGCATAATCCCCAAATACCATTAATCAGGGAAAATGGGTAGTGTGATCTAATGACTGCTGGGGACTTGGGGTTGGAAGAGATTTGTGTTAAGGACGGTTTTCAGGCTTCAGCTGAGGAAAATGATCCAATGGAAAGGCTTCCTTGTAAAGGTTGATATGTTCCCTAAATAGGATATTTTATTTTCCTAAAATGGATTGCTTCATGATGGTGTACGTGTGAGCAAATTGGCATCCATATCTCTACACATAATGTAATTATGTGCCAACCCCCATTAAGGAGATTTGTGCTATCTAACTTTACACAATACATAATTAAACTTTGGAATTTGCTACCTTGAGATGTGCTGACTACCAATTTGCCTGATTTCGAAAAAGCGTTGGACAAATTCATGGAAGTCATTGGGATCAGTGGCTGTTAGCCTTAGGTTTAGGTTTATTAGATTTATATGCCGCCCTTCTCCCAAGGACTCAGGGCGGCGTACAACATTGAAAGAAACACATAATACAAAAGTTAAAAATAAATAAATAGAATATCCCAAACCCAATTAAAATTGACAATTTGATGTTAGTATGACTGCCCCCCATGGGCCATCTACTGGAAAACTGTTGGGCTTGCTTGTGTGGCTGGTTGGCCACTGTGAGAACAGACTGCAAGGACTCGGTTGTCCTTGAGTAATGACCATTCATTCAGTGACCATTCAAAGTTACAGTGGTGCTGAGCAAAGGGACTTGCAACTGGGGCTTGAGGTTCCAGCCTTTGCGGAACAAAATTCAAGCCCTTGGCAAGCAGGTTGAATAGTTTATCCTTGGCAAATAGTTTGCTTGCAGCATTCCATACTCATGTAATCACTATTTGCAATCTTATCTATGAGTTTCCCACAAATAAAATCCATGGGGAAGCCAGCAGGAAAGATCCTAAGTCACTCAGATAAGTTTCCCCTACCCCTGGCTGTCCCAAAAGTGTTTTTTTTTCTTTTTTGCTTTTGTCTTTGAAAACATTTCTCATCCAAGAAGCTTCTTCAGCTCTTAGAATCTTTGGGACCACCATGACCTGGATGATTGAGAATCTGTACAGATCCCTGTCTTTTCTTTGCTCACACACACCATATTCTCCTTCACACACACACACACCTTCACTCACATTTGCCCCAAGTCCTCTTATTTGGCACCCAGATACCTTAATGTTTCTAGCATTAAGAACAAAGCACAGATTTTGTGTGGAAACAACTCATTTTGATAAATGTTTCATTTAAAAAAATTCAGTTACAGCTACATTTTTACTCATCTGTAAGAAAAGGGAAAAAATCTTTTCCTTAGCCTTTTTTAAACCTGACACCTCCAACCTTTGCAACATTGATTTGCATTAATATGCTTTGTGAAAATAAATTGAGAACCATGTGAACCCAGATGATTAATTCTGTTAGAAATAGTTCACAGTAGCAGTTCTGGAAAGCTGAAGATTTGGATTGCATAGCTAAAATATTTGGGTATGTAAGGAATCCTTATTTCCAAATCCTGATGAGCCTGAACAATTTTAGTGTAACCCTAACCCTACCTACCTACCTAAGGTAGCTCAGTGGCTAAGATGCTGAGCTTGTTGATCAGAAAGATCAGCAGTTCGGTGGTTCGAATCGCTAGCGTCACGTAACGGAGTGAGCTCCCGTTACTTGTCCCAGCTTCTGCCAACCTGGCAATTCGAAACCTCATAAAAATGCAAGTAGAAAAAATAGGAACTATCTTTGGTTGGGGTACCTTTACCATATCTATCTATCCTATCTATCTATCTATCTATCTATCTATCTATCTATCTATCTATCTATCTATCTATCTATCTATCTATCTATCTATCCATCCATCCATCCATCCATCCATCCATCCATCCATCCATCCATCCATCCATCCATCCATCCATCCATCCATCCATCCATCTATCACTCTATGTATGGGACCTAGTGGCTCAGTGGCTAAGATGCTGAGCTTGTCAATCAGGAAGGTCGGCAGTTCGGTAATTCAAATCCCTAGTGCTGCATAATGGAGTGAGCTCCCGTTACTTGTCCCAGCTTCTGCCAAACTAGCAGCTCAAAAGAATAGAAAAAATAGGAACCCCTTTGGTGGGAAGGTAACAGCGTTCCATGTACTGTAGGCATTTAGTCATGCCAGCCACATGACAACGGAGACGTCTTCTGACAGCGCTGGCTCTTTGGCTTTGAAACGGAGATGAGCACCACCCCCTAAGGTTGGGAAGGACTAGCACATATGTGTGAGGGGAACATCTATCTATCTATCTATCTATCTATCTATCTATCTATCTATATCATATTTATCATATTTATAAGCTGCCCATCTCACAGATATTTGGCAGCATCCAATAAAGTCATTAAAACGATCACAAAAATATTCTAAAATTAAGACAAATATTTTTTTTAAAAAAAAGATAGGAAGAGCACTGATATTACAATTTACTCATCTCATTAAATCCCCATTTCTGGGGGACCCCCAAGCCTGTTGGTGATCAGATTTTAAGGAACTTCTCAAAGAACATCAAGAAGGGGACCAGTCTCACAAGGTGGGCACCATGGGAGTAAAAGGCCCGTCTCTTGGATGCTACCAAATATAGTTCCGTAGTAGATGGACATGGAACATGTGCCTTCTGCTGGCCTGACAGGGTGGACGGAAGTAATCAGCAAGGGGCAATCCCTCAAATAATTCCCAGCTCACACTGGCATCAGGTGGAGAGTGATATTAAAATAATCCTGGCTTTGGCAAAGAGGTGGCTGTGTCTAATGAAGACTTGTTTGTTCTTTGGGAAGGTTGGTAGAAATCAGAGTAGCATCAAGAGAGCCTAACAGCTTCATCCTGTTCCCACTTTTATAGATTTTCTGTTTGGATTCTCATCAACCTGCGCAGAAGATAAGGCTGGTTTTTTTTTATATCTCTAGCTTTTCTGTGCTCAACTGGTCCTTCATTCCAGAATTTCATTCCCCAGTTTCTAAGAAGGCAGATGTTGCTCGTGTTCAGAGATTCTCATTTTTTATGCAAATCTTTTTGTTTTTTTAATTTCCTGACAGGTATGTTGGCTTATGCCGGAGCAGACTGCAGGAAAACAGAAGCCCTACATGTACACTCAAGGCCAAGCTGTTCTGAACAGATCCGTTTTCCCCTGCTTTGACACTCCTGCAGTTAAAAGTTCTTATTCAGCTATTATAAAGGTAAGCTATATAGGAGGAGAGCATGCTTAAACCCCGCAGTTCAGTGTGTTTAAAATCTAGGATTCATTACAGGAGAGATTATTATTATTATTTTTAAATGCCGTCTCTCACTTTTTTTACCTCAGGGCTTTCAAAGCCTGAGGTCATGCATTATATTAATCTGTTTCACCTTCTTTGCTTTGAATATGCCCCGGTAGCTGGGATACACAAGGCAAAACCAAGCTAACAAGCCTTGAACAATAATTGTTTTTCAAAGTGTATTTTCTGCTATGTATCTCCCGTGGTATACACCAGGCCTGTTAAACTGGCAGCCCACGGGCCGGATGCATCACACGCAGGCAATTTGTCATGTGACGCCATTGAGTTTGACCCCTGTCATAGACCAGTGATGGCTAACATTTTTGTCCTGCTGTGCCAAAATCGCGCATACGTGCCCACACCCACAATGCAATGTGCCCCATCCCCTGAGCATGCACAAACAATACGCACTAGCAGGTGTCCCTGAAGTCTCTTGATACCAAAAATGGGGCACGGGGGGTGCCATCCCCCGTCCCCCGTTTTGGATCCTACAGGCCTCCTTGAAACCAAAAACGGGGCATCGGGGAGGGGGGCGTGCACAGCTGGCTGTTGGGAGGCTCGCATGCCCGTAGAGAGGACTCCACTTGCCACCTGTGGCACACATGCCATAGGTTCACCATCATGGTCATAGACCACAAATTATATCAATTTTACTTTCAAAACCTGGTGTGAACTTATCCAACTGCTGCACTTATCACTTTCCTTTTGCATAACTATTGCTTCTTGAACCTTCCATTGCAAACCTCTTTCCAAAAAGAAGGCTTTTGATTTGGTGGGGTGGGGTGTGTGCTGGAGGCTAGCCCCTGTGCATTGTACACACAATGGCCTTTTACTTGTGTGGACCTCCTGAATATCATTTGCACGTTCTGTCCTTTTGCAGAATAAAAAAATCCTCACTCTTTTCTTTCCTAGAAGAAAATGAAAGAGGTTAATCCTTCTTCCCAAAGCATGACTAGCCAGTTTTTCTTTTTTTTAGGTCCCGGAAGGCTTCACTGCTGTGATGAGTGCAGTTACCAGGGAGAAGCAGAAGGGGAACACTTTCCTCTTTGAGATGCCTCATCCTATCCCTTCTTATTTGGTGGCCCTGGTCGTTGGGGACATTGTTTCAGCAGAAGTGGGACCAAGGTAAAAGGCTGCTGCAAAGATACCTGTCATCCTAATCCAAAAGGGATAATCCAGATCACTCTTTCTCCAGTTGAATCCTAGGAAGGGAACTGCAATCCAGCTTCCTGGGAGACCGGTGGATAGTTCAGCAAATGCTGTTGTTGTGATCAGGTGGGAGTAGTGGAGCACAGAGAGAAGCCCTTATCTCCCCCCCCCCCCTTTGTCTCTCAAAGTGGCTTCTTACTCCTCTACTCTCTAACAAGTTTGGATAGTCCTTCAGATTCGATTCTGAATGGATGTTGCAAAGATTGCAGAGACACAAATGCAGCTCCTGAGTGCAGGTATTTAAAGCATCCACACATTTTCCAAGAACCATGTGGCAACAGCAGTATAATCTTGCTCTTCAGCATTAACCAATTTTGTTGTATTTAAGTACAATGACAATAAAGATTATACTTATTATTCAGTACAAGCCTTTTTAACTTTGTAGTGAGACTGCATGGGTGCACAAATTGAGATTTGCATCAGGCCCTGAATATGATCAGCCAACACTTAAGAAGAATAAATAATTGTTTTCTATTTCTAAAGTAAAAGCCATGTTGTACTTTGCTTATTTCTGCCTTACCCTGAACTGTTAGACACATTTTACATTTAGTTGTATTTTTTTATATTTACTCTGTGTGGGAACTGATCAGTGGTGGTTTCAATTTTTTTTAGAACCTCTTCTGTAGGTGTGGCCTGCTTTGTAGGTGTGGCTTGCTGGCCATGTGACTGGGTGTGCATGGCCAACTTATAAAATGTGGTGATACTCACTTAACAATGCTCTTGCTTAGCAACCAAAATGTTGGCTCAGAAACTCTGGCATTTGACGCACGCAAGTCTTAAAGCTGTCAAGTTACAAGACCCTCGCACCCCTAATCCTTAGGAAAAAAAACCCAGGGGTGTTCAAACTTGACAGCTTTAAGATTTGTGGACTTCAACTCCCAGAATTCCTCCTCTCACACTTCATCTTGATGATGTGCAGATGGGTATGGGGAGGGAGCTGGAACCGGTTCTAAACGGCACTGTAGATTTGTGGAACCTCTTCTATAGAAGAGGTTAGAACTGGCAGGAACCTACCTCTGGAACTGATTAAAAATGGGACTGTTCCCTGTTAGAATGGCTCTATTGCTCCGATAAAGAATATGCTCCATTGGCATCCAAGGGTACACAACAATGTGTGTTGGGCATCCCTGCTTACAGGGTGAGGGATAGTCTCATCCCTCTTAGGCTGATTTCTCTGCCATTTTTGCTTTTCTCCCAGGAGTCACGTCTGGGCTGAGCCCTGCCTGATTGAGGCTGCTAAGAAAGAATATGACGGTGTGATTGAAGAATTTCTTACCACTGGAGAGAAGATTTTTGGACCATACGTATGGGAAAGGTACCCCTTTCATTACTGAACCTGTTTCAAAAAAGAAAGTGTTCCCAGGAAAGAATCCATCTTCCCAAAGTGAAGCACAGAGAGAAATACGTATGTTTTTCACCAAAAAAAGGGAGGGGGCACATTTGGGCCCCCCTGCATCCCCAAGTCTGGTGTTGAGGCAGCTCCCACCCATCGGCACTTGAAGAGGTGTGAAGAATACATGAATCTGGGAAAGATCCATGCCTTGTATGTCCATCTCTTGAATTGTTTCATCTGTCAGCTGCTTTTCAAGTGGGAAAAAAGCTTTGCATCACTCAAGAGATAGTCACAAAGCACCCAGTTGTAGCACAGTTCCCCAAAAAGTTAAGTTTTGTTTAATATGTTTAGGTATGTTAATATCTTTTTTGCCTTCGACTCCGAAGTGCTGCACAGTTCTACCTCAGTGTAAATGTCTGGACCAAAAATGCTCAGCTCAACAAGGTTGGGTAAATACCCAGAGAGTGTACTACTAGGAGGAGAATTTTTAAAAAGGCATCAGAATCATTTCTCATCTAAGAGAAAGGGACTGGTGCAACTCTGGGAAGCTTAGCAAAGTGAAATGCCTAAGAAGTCTAGTATACATTTACTTTAAATTTGGATTCTGCTAACTGAAATCGGCAGGATAACCTCAACCTTGCAGTGTTGTATATAAGAACATATTAGAATATTATTTTTCTGACTAATGCTTTTTTTTGCTTTTGGTAGATACGATGTGCTCTTTATGCCTCCCTCATTCCCATTTGGGGGAATGGAAAACCCTTGTATCACCTTTGTGACCCCCTGCCTTTTGGCTGGCGATCGTTCCCTGGCAGATGTGATCATCCATGAAATCTCACATAGTTGGTTTGGAAATCTGGTCACCAATGGCCATTGGGGGGAATTCTGGCTGAACGAGGGTTTTACCATGTATGCCCAGAGGAGGATTTCTTCAGAACTCTATGGTGAGTGGTCGATAATCAATGCCCAGGGTGGTGGGTATAGTTTGGCCTTCTCCAACCTTGCAACCTTCAGGTACATTTGGCTGGCAGAGTATCTAATTTCAGCATTAAATAGAAGGAGTGTTATTAAGCTGTATCTAAGTAATTCGAAGAACGATGCTGTATACCTCTTAAATGCCCCCAATGGACTTTTAGATATCTACCTTGAGAACTGGCAAGCTGAATTAGTTTATGTTTCAATATATGTCCCCATTGAGAGAAGGAGGTTCAGGACTTCAGTATTTATTGCAATAGGATTATTATATTATTTCCAATAGGATTTCCCTTGCCTGGCAAAGTTGTGCCAGTGCATTCTTGTGTCCCTGGGGCTGCTCTCCTAATGACCATGTCATAACTATGGTTGACAGTTGATTCCAGAGCACCAAGGTGGAAGTTTTGGTTTTATTGGCTTGGCAGTTGCCAGAGGCTCCATAACCTGTTGGTTTCCCCTAAAATCAGGTGCTGCTTATACTTCCTTGGAAGCGGCTACTGGGAGAGCTTTGCTTCGTCAGCACATGGACAATGTTGGGGAAGAGCATCCTCTCAACAAGCTCAGGGTGCAACTCGAACCAGGTCTGTATTGATCTAAAGCAGTGTTTTTCAAACTTTAATATGTATGGACTACAACACCCACAATTCCTGTGTTGACTTTAACTCCCAGAAGTTACAGCTTCCATAATTAACTCTGGATTGTCGTCCTTTGTGACTTGTCCTTTTAGCAGGTAGCCAATCCTTTGTCTCTTATCCATCTCTCTCTCAAGAGGATCAGTTATGGGTATATTAATGGGGAGAGAATTCTTAAGTATTTGCCATGCTGAACTCTATACTTGATTATTTCTAGTGAGGTTACTCTTCCCACATTAACAAGATGATTGATTTTGCTATTTTCAGCTTGTATATTTCTTCCTTTCAGGTGTTGATCCTGAAGATACATATAATGAAACTCCTTATGAAAAGGGCTACTGTTTTGTCTCATACCTTGCCCACCTTGTGGGAGATCAGGCTAAGTTTGATGCTTTTCTGCAGGTACTGTGTGTTAGCCTGGAATTTGTTTCTACTTAGCAGATGTCTCAGTGTGTATTTTCAAAGTATGCTGCTTTGTATTGTGTTTAGAAAGATACATACAGTTAGGATCTTTGTATCTCACCGTATATTTTGATTAGATTATTGTAGATCAGGTCAAGATACAGAACTGTAGAGAGGATGAAAAATTTGCTGGAGATACATGATTATGGTGCCAGGAACATGAAAGAAGTGTAAAAAAAAATACGTGGTGGTGGGGGTGATTTTTAAAAAAAATCTTTTTTGGCTTGACAATGAGTGGCCTCATTAGCCTCCCCTATTGAAGGGAGGGTAAAATACATTGTTCACTAGTCACCTCAATGGTTACCAATTTGATGGCTTTAAAGGGAGATTAGACAGATCCAAGTTCAATTTGCTTTTGGTGTTAGTTGCTGAGAAAAATGGGGAAGGAAGTGAATGCTATAAGAATCAAATACTGTGGTAGGAATGTCAGTTCATTTCTGACTGAAACAGCAGGTTTTGGAGCATGGTTGCATCATGCCATTCCCAAGGACATTTCCCAAGAAAATCACAGTTCATTTTGCTGTTATAGTACAGCTTGGATTGAAGCAAGAAGTCCCCAAAGTTAAGATGCTAGGGGAGCAAGCTTAAATTTTTAAGCTGCGCCTCTCCAGGGAAAGCATTCTAGCAGCTGCATAAATTATGCATAGGAAGTCTTCAGTGTTACCTGGTTTTAAGAAATGGCAAGACAATAAAGTAAGCAAGCATGCCTTCCAGATGATGTGGAAAGGTAGCTTTTCAGGTTTTGAAGGTTTGGGAAATTGAAACGGTGATGGAGTTTCTTTTAAAGCTGAGATACGTAGTTCTCACACTAAAACCAAAGAAGTAGAAGTAAGCTGAACTTGAATTAGGCAGGGTAGTCTTACATGCAAATAATTGTTTGTAAGACATTAATAAAGAAGGGCTGAAAGGCCAGAGATGAACCAGCTGATCTCAAAGTAATTCAGGCCAGTTTCTTTTTATGGCAGGCGTATGTGAACCAGTTCAAATTTCAGAGCATCACAGCCGATGACGCCCTCAACTTCTACTTGAAATATTTCCCAGAATTGAAGAAGCAAGGAGTGGACACCATTCCAGGTCAGCAAAGACATTGTAGCTTAAAAAAAATGTCAGAATTGCCACAAGGCTTTGACTAGCAGAAAATTTTCAATTTTTCCCAACTCCAGGTAGCAAGTCGTTCCAAAATTTTCCAGACCATTCTGAACTCAATTAGCTTCCTGTTTTCCTGTCTCCAGCTGCTAGAGTAATTCAATTCTGCTGAGTTATTCTACTCCTTTAGCCCTCTGCTCCCAATCTGGTTGTATTTTTATTGGAGATTGTGTGCTAGTTCCCATAAATTAAAAACAGCAAATGCTGTCTTTAAAGGTTCTGCCTGACAGTTCAGGTCAGAATAAAGAAGTCAGTTGGATGATATCCTGCCTTGGTTCTTGGAAAAAGGCCTTGTGGCAATACTGCTGAACTCAGCAGCAGCTATATAGTGAACATTCACAGAAAATGCTCTCATAATAAGTCAGACAATTGCTCTCTGTCAGCAACAATTCCAAGGTCAGAGGGAGGAATAATTTGTAGACATGATGCATGAAGGATTATCCTCAGGTCTGCAAATTATGTGTGCAGTTGCTGGTGCTCTGCTCCCACCATATATAGAAGGCTTGCAGTCCAGATCATTGTCATTGTGCCAAATATTAAGTGTTTCTGATATCTGATAACGGGAACATTCTTAATCATGCAAATACAGCTTTAGCCCTAAGAAGAGGTTAACAGATTGTTTTTCAAACTTTGTTCTTTCTTAGTCACTTAGTTTCTCACAAATTATTTATTTGGTTTAAAACTTCCCCAAAGTACTTACGCAAAATTGGAAATTATGAGAATTGAAATCTTACACATTTGAGGAAGGCAGTTGAAGAGAACATGCTTAAGGAAATGTACACACTGCATACAAACAAAGTCCCAATGCCCGTTTCTTCCGAAATTAAAATAGCCTGGGAGAACATGTTTAATTAGGAAACATTCGGGAGGAGGGGCTTTTAAGTGCCCATTGGATCCTCTCTTTTACTGCTTCAAGTTTATCCCTGCATTAAAGCAATGAGTAAGGAGGTGGTATCAGCAAAATGGCATTGAGGGAATATATTTACCAATCTACATTGCTTCTTATCTAAGGAAAAATACACAAAATGCTGTTATTTATAAAAACACTGGCTATTGGCAATCTGCTAAGCGATTTTGCACCTAATGCCACCTTTGAATGTTTTTTAAATAGAGTGCACAGATTACGAATCTGTGTAATGAAGCATGCATCTTGCCCAAAGTCAAGACATCAAGAAGCACATTTATTTAGGGAATCTATCTTTAGTCTGTAGCAGACCACAGAAAATAGACTGGAATTTTAAAACAGCAAGGCATCAAGATGTTAACAAGTCTAGACTAATATATGGCATGCCATTTATTCTTAAAAGAAGCCTAATTCTTAGGGGACAACTGAATCTTCTTCAGGATGTGGTAATTTCAGTTTGAGTGTGAATCAAAATAAATGAACGTATATTCATGTGAATATATGAGTACATGGACTCCAGCTGTTGATATGTTGCTTTGCTTGAAATTGGACCCAATGTGCCTATTCTGTCATGACAGAGTATCCCAGAGGAACTAAAAGCCTGATCATGTGAGCTGCTTGCTGGGACATCATGAATGACTATAGGGTTTGGGTTTTTTTTTTGTGCTAGTAAATATCTCTCTCTTGGGCACAGATGGAATAAGAACTGGGATAATGTACTGTTGTGGTTCTGAAGAACTTCAGAAATTAAACAGTGTTACTGTTAGTAGCAATTTCATTACTGATACGGATTCCAATATCAAAATCTAATAAGCAGATTCTACCCACCCACCCCTTTTTCCCCCTTTCTTCCTGTGGCAGGTTTTGAATTTGACCGATGGCTAAATACTCCTGGCTGGCCGCCATACCTTCCTGATCTTTCACCTGGAGAGGAGTTGATGAAGCCAGCAGATAAACTGGCAGAACTCTGGGCATTTCCTGACCACAATATGGAGGCAATTAGAGAACTAGATATCTCTGCATGGAAGACTTACCAGCTGGTTTATTTCCTAGATAATATCTTGAAGAAATCTCCTCTGCCAGATGGTAAGACACTTTCTGGTAAAATGAAGGACTAACCATAGCTCTATAAGGAAGCTTTATGGAAGCTCACATATTGGGGTACAAGTGGGCAGTTCCAGGAACTAGATTGCCTGGATATCATAGACCTTTAGGCACCGGAAGATCTTGGAATTTGCCTTTCCTTTGACAGTGATTACAAAAATAAATCAAAATAGCATTCAAACATTAACCCTTAGAAACATTATTAGAAATACAAAAATCTTATGGCACTTGAAAAATCAGTAGATGCACTTGAAAAAGCAGAAAGCATGGGTATATTGAGATGAAACGGGAATCTGGAGTGCTTAATATACAATAAGTAATTTGACGTGCTATCAAATATGTATAAAAGATAAACACTGTGACCATTAAAAATAATTGAAAGAATGTCATTGTCTAAAGTACCATGGACAATTCTCTCCTGAGGGAAAAAATCAACTTGATTGTCCTTTCATTTTAAGGGCATGTTGAGAAGATGAGCGCCTTGTATCCTAAGATCTCTAAAGCACAGAATGCTGAGCTGCGTCTTCGCTGGTCCCAAATTGTCCTCAAAAATAATCACGAAGCAGGCTTTGATCAAGTGAAAGACTTTCTTCGCAGCCAGGTTGGTGCTTGATGTTGCTGTATTTTCTAGAAACACAAAACTGCTGTAGCTTTGTCAGAATCTTTTTTTCTGTTTCTATCAAGCAACAGATAACTGTCTTCTTGATAATGATGATGTATATATTATTAGAGTTCTAGTCTTGTCTATTTCTTAGATACAAAATCCTTGTTACCACAATCCAGCTGTCTTTCAGTATACTAAACTGCTGTAACTGGAAAATAAATGTGGCTCACCAGTATATTTTACAAAGGGTTTGGAGATAATTGCTAGCTTCTTAAAAACTGCAGGATGCTATTAGCTGATCAGTAAGTTACTCTGTTTTTATTCCAGGGAAAACAGAAGTACACCCTTCCCATCTACCGAGCCATGATGAGTGGCTCAGAAACAGCTCGAGCATTGGCCATGGAAGTATTTTTGTCCACTGCTTCACAGCTCCACGTTAATGTTCAGAACTATGTTAAAAAGATCTTAGGTTTGAACACTGAAGAAAGCTAGGAAGAAAGCCGAAAATACAAACCAGTTTGTATGAATGGCTGTGGGTGATCTGTGGGATTAAAAGGTAGAAGAAATAAAGGCTATTTTCAAAACTTTTGCTGGTATACAATCTGCTTTTGATTTAATGCTGGAAATTTCAGATTAAGGCTCTCCAAAGGTAATCTTTTCTCCTGGGTAACCTGCTGAATAAAAGAACTTTGGGGTTTTTTTTTTCTTTGTAAATTTTGAGAATGTAAACAAATGTAAACATTACGTTTCCAAGTAAATTAAAAGATAGTAGCAATGTGTTTATTTCAATTAAAAATAGCTATCATTTGATATTGGCTCTAATAAATTTTTATCTGTGATTTTTCACTTCTTTGAGTTGTGTAAGAATTCATTTATTTTGTAGCATTTGTACACTATCCGATCATTCCTAGATTTTTTTCCTCTTGTCTCTTGCTACAAGTTTTAAGTTAACATGCATTATTCCTGGCATCAGCTACACTTCTGGCCAGAGGATCTCTCACAAATAAGAAGGAACTCTGTAGTTGGCAGGGTCACCTTTTTTTCTGGAGTCCTTACTTCCTTATGCCCATGGAAACAACTAGTGCTGTTCTCACTAATAGGTCCTAAAACAGTCCTAGCTGGCTATAGTTTTAAAGTAGAGGTGGGATTCAGCAGGTTCTGACCAGTTCTGGAGAACCGGTAGTGGAAATTTTAAGGAGTTTGGAAAACCAATAAATACCACCTCTGACTGTCCCCATCTATTCCATGTCTCCCGAGTCCCAGCTGATCGGGAGGGAATGGGGATTTTACAGTATCCTTCCCCAGCTATGCACACCAAGCCATACCATGCCCACCAAGCCACTTCCACAGAACTGATAGTAAAAATTTTTGAATCCCATCACCATTTCAAGATGTTTGAGCAAGATCCTTTTATTTTGCTGAAAAAGACACAAGATAATAATCCAGTTGAATCCTAGGGAAAAAAACACCAGTAAACACAGTTTAACAGCGGAAGCAAATATCCTTCACGGGATGCATTCAAAAGTTCGACCATCATGTGTCATGATTGATTCTTTGGTTTCCTACATGAACATATCCTGGATTTAACTTTCTAAATGGCTGCTTCTAACTCTGAATTTAATCTAGGCCTCAATTCTGTGTATTTCCTCCTTTCCATGCAGCCCTTCAATGACAATATCTACAGTTAAAGATAATTTCTATCACCTAATTTTGTCAACGTGAGTTGACAAAGCTTTGGAAATAAGTGGAATTGGTTTCTTTGTCTGGCCCAGCTCCATGATTTCTATCTCACCCAACCCACTTTCTTTTCTGTTTCTCGTAAATGGGGAACTTCTAAAATAACTATGATTCTTTCCATTCTTGTGGAAAGAAAATTCTTTCATATGGATTTACAACATAACATCAATCATTGTAGTAAGAAGGCAAAGAGTGTGCTTTCAAAAACCTGGAATAAACAACAGGAAGAAAGAAAAAGCAGATAATGGACCACAAGCATTAAAATAGTTTCGAATGTAAACCACACAATACAGTGCAGAATGAATAGGCTGCTGAAAGAAAGTTACAGTGAGTGAAATCTAATGTCATACTCAACAGATGCATTGCCCTGTAAATTACATCAGTCAGTATCATGGGATGTTGGGTGTTTCAGTCCAGTATATATGGATATAAGATGAAATTTTAAGGAAATGACCTATAGAAGGAGAAAGACAATATGGAAAGATAAACAGCAAAGTCTGTAGAGATTCTCAGTCATCCAGGTCATGGTTGTCCCAAAAAAGCTGCTTTTTTTCAAGAGGCAACTAGACTTTCCTGGTTTTTTCTTTGAAGACCTTTCGCTTCCCATCCAAGAAGCTTCTTCAGCTCTGACAGGATAGTGGGGAACGGAAGGATTTACATTCCTTGCATGCAGCTGATCATTTGTATTCTTTTAGATTGCCTGTTGAAGCACTTAGAGCAGTGGGTCTCAACCTTTCTAATGCCGCAACCCTTTAATACAGTTCCTCGTAGTGACCCCCAACCATAAAATTATTTTATGTTTTCCATATTTTTTTGAAAAGATGTGTTTTCTGATGGTCTTAGGTGACCCTTGGGGTCACAACCCACAGGTTGAGAACCACTGACTTAGAGGTTTATCTATGTGCTCAGGGTCAATTGTATAGTTAAAAGTCTGTAGAGATTCTCAGTCATTCAGATCCCAAAAGCACTTTTTCAGGGGACAACTAGACATTTTTCTTTGACTTTTAGCTATACAATTTGGGATGAACACCCTTTGAATGGTGTGGGAGTAGGAATAGATTTCCAGAGAAAAAAAATTCAAGATTATAGCAACCAGGAACACTACTCAGCTGACCCTGAGCACACAGATAAACCTCCAAGTGCTTCAATGACCCTCTAAAGGGATGCAAATGACCATTTGAAAAGGAATGAAAAGTTTGCCAAATCACCAAGATCAGAGCTCAACCCAACAACAGAAAAGAAAGAAAAAAATAAGAATATAGCAAACAGCAATAGCACTTAGACTTACAGTATATACTGTTCCATTGTGCTTTACAGCACTCTGGGTGGTTTACACTGTCAGCATATTGTCCCCAACAATCTGGTCCTCATTTTACCGACCTTGGAAGGATGGAAGAATGAGTGAATCCTTGAGCCCCGTCAGGATTGAATTGCAGGCTGCAATACTGCATTCTAACCACTGTACAACCAGGGCTCATAAATAAAAAAGAACTATATACTGTAAAAGAAGTGATTTTCCCTTCATCACAACAATGTTATTAATTCACCTCCACTTAAGTGCAACAATAGTCAGCAAGATGACTGTTTCCTTCTCTCCCAGAGCTTTAAACCTGCAAGAAATCACCATCTTTAATTCTTCTTGCAAGGAGCAAATGTCTGGAGCACTTGTGAGCCATCTCAAGTCTTCTCCTTGCCGAAGAGGAATTACAAAGAGCTAGTATACTGACTTGACTCCTCGGTGAGCCATTTTAGATTGCTGTTTCTTCCCCAGAAGTCCCCTCATTGCAATTCCTATTCACAGCAGAATCTCCTGATTTTTCTCCAAGCGATGGGCGGAAAAGCCAAACAAATTTTGCACATCTTGAGGCTGCTACAGCATACTGATGAAATAAAGGGGGGGGGGGGGAATCATACTTTAATGTTTGTGAAGCTGAGGAAGTTTTGGGAACAAGGTCATACTAAGTGTTGTTAGCACATGATTATGCTGCAGTTCAATCCAAGTGGAGACAGGGACTATGTGAAGCTTCGTTATTTTCAAGTGCATTCAATTAAGGCATTTAATCTATAATTGTTAACTGCTGTAGATGCTGTTTATGATTTATAGACATTAATGTTTTTATCTAATATCAAACAATTAACTTGCTTTAAAGAGTGCAGTCCAGGGGTGGGTTTCTCGCCCCGTTCCAACCGGATCGGTTGGAACGAGGCCGGCGGCGTCCTCGCGCACACAGCGGCGCGCGCGTGCACGCACGCGGCGCGCGCATGCGTATTAGCGTCTGCGCGATGCTCCAGCTGCTCCTGGAGGATCGCGCAGGCGTTCTGCGCATGCGTGGAAAGCGCGAAATTCAAAAAAACCGGGTAAGGAGCGGGCGCGGGTGTGCGGGCGCGCGCGGGCGCGGGGGGGGGCTTCGCCGTTTCCGGAAGTTACTTACTTCCGGGTTCGGCGACCAACCGGATCGCAGGGACCGGTGCGAACCGGTTGAAACCCAGCCCTGGTGCAGTCTCATGTCCTCCAAAAGGTTGGGAATACAACCGTCTTCCATTATGGTCTGGCTGGCTACAAATAATGGAATTTTTACTCAACTCATCTGGAAACTTAGTATAATAAGGTAAAAATAGAAGAATAAAATCATATCCCATCACCCATTAAAATATTTCTGCAAGAGCATATTCAGAATTTGCTTTAATGTCAGTTGTTCCATTGTTTTGCAGATATTGGACCAACCATTTCCCATTTTAACTAGAGGAACTGTAGATTAGAAGGGTAGGCTCTAAAATACATCTTATTTATTTCCTTCCTCACTACCACTCCCTCCACCCAGCTCTGCCATGAACTGGTGACCACACGATGGAGCAGGCCATGTGCCTCTTGCGGTTTTCCTCTAGTCTCTGCAGTTCTTTCGTAGTTGCGACCACAACTACCTATGGGGTGAGGCAGGAAATTACCTCCCTTGTGTGACTGAGCAAAGCCTGAACTAATTTCCCAGTAGCTGCATTTGTTTCTATTTAATTTTAGTTCTTTGCAGTTTATAAAGAGGTTTGTCTTGAAAAGGGTCAGACGCCATCTGCCAGCTACAACCATTGGCAGACAAAATGGAAGGAGCGAGAACTCCCCAGGGAGAAGAAGACAGATTCCCGGGTAAGAAGAAACAATTGTATCCAAACCTCATTCCTTAACCATGTATGCTAAAACCTCTCTTTCAAGGCAGCTATCAACAATCATTTACCCTGACATTAAGCTGCCAGGGAGCTGCAATCATCTATGCATTGGTTCAATATTTGTTTCCCATTAGTATGCTATCCCTTCACATGACTTTTATCTCTCAGGGCGTCTCTACTACGGGAAGCTGCCTTGGCAACAGACTGGAGGCTTCATTAAAGGGCAGCAAATTGTTATTTGATTTGTCAATATTATATTTTTCCTGCCAAATAGGGAAAACCTATTTGTGGATAGGTTCATCACCCAAAAAAACTCCATCCATTGCCAAAAGAACTTGGCTGACTTGGCTACTATGATAGTACTGTGTTAGGCAGCAAAATTTTGGAGGTCTTTGGAAGGTTGCTTGCTCTCTCTCCCTCTCTCCCTCCCCCCCTCTTCCTCCCCCCCCTCTCGGTTATGCATGCAGATAGGGAAAGAATCCTAAGAGCTCATGTGGCATTTTGTTTTAATTATGGTTTATTTAAAAGCTGTATCGGCTGTATATTTTCCCAACAGGTTAAACCATAAAATATTTTTCATAAGTCACAGTGACTGGTACAGTGACAGTACAAAAGATGTATCATTATCGCTTGGTCTCTGTATGTATATGTTTCCCAGACCTAGGAATTTTCAGTCACGCCAAACCTGGTTAAAAATGGCCTTTTTATATATCCATTGTTCTGTTCAATGTGTGAGAACACAAAATGGACATTTCCTGTTTTTTCTTTATTGTACAGAAGGTGGCAGTAGATGCTTTCAAAGTAGATGGTCTTCCTTTTTTCTTTTCTTTTTTTTCCTGTGGGTCTGAAGACTAATATACTGAAGTGAAAGTAGTATTTTTGGTCAGTTCCAAAATATTGAAATTTAAATGCTAAACATTTCAGACTTTAGAGACAAGGATTATCTGTCACTTCCTTCTTTAATGTGCCCATACAGTAGTCAGTGTTAAGTATGGCATTGTGACTCTCAGAAATGGGACTTTTAACATGCAGATATTTGAAGCTTACCGGCCCCTGTGAAAAATCGGCCTTCTTAAATCCTCAAGTCCTCGGATCCTTAAATATGCCTGTAAGTAAATTTTGAGAACAGAAAACCTTGGGCTTTAAAAAAACAACAAAGACAAAAATAGGGCTACTGGAACAAAGCTGGGTACATTTCAGTGTATTTCACAACTATATGTCTTGCAAGAATCACTAAGGACATTATGAAAGACTAAAAATCATTCTAGCATGACCACTGTGATGAAAGGGTGTTGATTTGCCATATCCCATGGTACAAAAATACATGGCAAAAAGTGAACATATGACTCCACCATTTCATTGCTTGTTCTTCTAATACAAGAAGCAATAGAGTGATATAGGCTAGTTTTCTTGCGATACAAAAATACAATCAGAGCAACAATATCTGTTGTTTTATTTATTTATAAAATGTATTGTTGCCCATGGTACCACAGGGTAACTCTGGGCGGCTTACAATTATACACACCCAGAGTAATGTTTATTTGTTAGTGATGAGCCGACTGAAAACAAAAATTTAGATATTTAAATTAAGTGGTAATAAGCTAGAAGGCACACTAGATACTAACAAACAAGAATGATTAATCGAAGTAAGATTCTGAAGTAGGGAAGCATGTAGGATGCCCAGCCATAGTCCTGGTTTTGGCCTGTACACTTTTTTTTTCCTTTTATAATTCTGCATAAGTGATCCAAATCTGCCTTGTCATATCAGAGTTGAAAGGCAGCTTGTCTTCTGATGTGGTAATTCAGGTTCTGTCTGCAGGTATGATTTGTTTTGACTTATCTGACTGACGTAATTTAATAAAAAATGTTGAGAATCACTTAGTTCAGTGAGCCTATGGAACTGTTAAGTGTACAAAATAAACACATTGCTTGATTTTGCAATTGGACTTCGGTGCCAACTTGTAAAAAAAATCCAAGTCTCCATCAACAAGGATTGACAAGATATTTGATATGAGTTCTGAGTCAAGAATGTTGCTTTGCAGATTCTCCCATAACAGATGATCCAGTGTAACTCCATAGAAGATAGATAGATGATGATGATGATAGATAGATGATAGCTAGATAGATAGATAGATAGATAGATAGATAGATAGATAGATAGATAGATAGATAGATAGATAGATAGATAGTATTTATTCCTATAAAGCTGGGCTCATCAATGGCAGCTTCAAAAACAATAACAAAAGTGAATCTGCTGTGTCTGTGTAATTATGCAAATATCATACTTTTGATTTCAGGGGGGGAAAAAACTAGTATATTTCATTATAATCCTCCCAGTTTACAAAACATTTTTCTCTGAAACAGCTTCTACTGATTTACAACTATCTTGAAATTGCTATTTGGTTTTAATATCATAGTTTTTAGTTAGCTCTATTTTGAATGTGCAAAATATTTCAAACACCATACGTTCTTGAACTATAGCTGTTGACAGATCCAGCAATTTTAAAGTGAGGAATGCTGGGCTTTGTAGCAAAGCACTTTCAGGAAGACCAGAGGTTCTACATAATAGTGTAATTTGGTCATCCATGTTGAATAAAGAACTTCCATGTCATAAGAGTGTACATTTGAAAAGGTTTAATGAGAAAACAATCAGATTTCTGTGCCGTTACTCATGTTATTCACAGCCTAAAATAGAGAAGTGTCATATTTATGCAGAAAAATCTCTTTGTAGGGCCACTTATGAATCTGAAAGAGTACAGTAATTGCAACAGGAAGCTAGTTCCTGTTTTGAAAAAGTTTGCATTGGATTTCTGCAGAAGTTCACAGAACTGCAAAAATTGATTCTACAGCCAAAGATGGCAGCTGTACTTAAAAATAAATGGAAAAATACATCATCACATGCCTGGTTACCAAGACTCATAGCATTTTACGTTTGTCTTTCCTTGCAGCTTTTTACAAATTAAGCATCATGTGCTGGTCTGACTGGGATCATGCAAGTTAGAAATTTAATAAACACATTTCTACAATATAACATATTCTCCACCCTAAGAAATAGGGAAGAATTGTGTTTTTTAATATATTCTCAGTATACTCTGATTGCTAGTCGATCTTAAGCGAAACATTAAAATATTTCTGCACTATTTGTAACAATTCCAGAATTGACTGGCAAACCCATTTTTAAACTCTATCCATAACACTGGCCTTGCCTTATTCCCAGGTTATGATTTATGCAGCAAATCCTGCCATTCTCTGTATCCAACACAGCCACCTGAAAACAAAGGAAAGCTAAGAGATTCAAGACAACTTACCCTGATGCCAGGGTATTCCTGCTTTCTTTTTTAGCTTGTTTAAATTTATCTTTATTATTTTTATAAATAACGCAGGGTGACAAACATTCCTAATATTCTAATATAACATCAACCCTATGAAATGACTTGGGTTGAGAGACAGTAACTGGTGAAAAGTTACCTAGCTGGATTTGATGCCTAAGGCAGAACTAGAATTCACAGTTCCCTGGTTTCTAACCTGGTGCCTTAACCACTAGCCAAAATTGGCGTTCTGAAACAAAGACTGGACCCTTCTAAGATTTAGTAGTGTGTAAAGGTTTATACTAAGGTCAAAGAAAGCCTTAGTATAAAATAGGCCAACCACCAATGAGCGCAAGGCCTATTTGAACTGGTGTCCCTGTTTCCCAGCACAGTCCATGGTTAGGGCAAAGAATTCTAAAACAGTAGTCATCATAAATCAGGATGTAGGCAGCCTCATGGCAATTTAATTTTTTTTAAAAATATAATTGTATTATTTTTTCAAAAGTATAAAAACTAACAGAAACTATTACAGAATAAAACAGTGTTTCTCAACCTTGGAGACTTTAAGTTCTGGGAGTTGAAGTCCACAGGACTTAAAGTCGCCAAGGTTGAGAAACACTGGAATAAAGTAAAGAGGGGGGGGGCGGAGAGAGAGAAAAGAAGAAATAAGCCAAAAATAAAAAACAAACCAAGTTCCATCCCCTTTTTCCCCCCAATTGTTCGTCTATCAGTTCCAAAAGGAAAACCTCTGGTTTTAATTTTTTATATTAATCTTTAAAATCTCAGTTATTGTATGTGTTTGAATCCAGAACTTTTTGGCTTTTTTACATATCCAACAGGCATGATGAAATGTTCCTAGAACACGATCACATTTCCAACTCCTTTTGGACAATGTTTGACAATTTATTAAGAGATGCAGGGGTGGGTTCCTGCCAGTTCTAACCTCTTCTATAGAAGAGGTTCCACAAATCTACAGTGCTGTTTAGAACCGGTTCCAGCTCCCCCCTCCCCCCGTCTGCACATCATCAAGATGAAGAGCGAGAGGAGGAATTCTGGGAGTTGTCAAGTTTGAACACCCCCGGGTTTTTTTCCCCAGAGGTTTAGGAGTGCAAGGGTCTTGTAACTTGACAGCTTTAAGACTTGCGTGCTTCAAATGCCAGAGTTTCTGAGCCAACATTTTGGTTGCTAAGCAAGAGCGTTGTTAAGTGAGTTTCACCACATTTTACAAGTTGGCCACGCCCACCCAGTCACATGGCTGGCAAGCCACTCCCACCCGGTCACATGGCCGGCAAGTCACTGCCATAAAGCAGGCCACACCTACAGAATAGGTTCTAAAAAAAATTGAAATCCACCACTGATGAGATGTCTTTAATAATTTGACATTGAAATGGTTTGGGGGTAAATAAAAAATATCCACACAAAGAGAGATGTACTTCATAAAGTGTTGGCTTATAATGAGTCATATCACTGAGCAACTGTTGTCAATTTATATTAAGAATGTTTTCAGAGCCATCTTTAAACCAAATATGTCTTGTTGATCTCACTTCTTTATGTTTACTAATTGTCTATAATAACAAATTATTCAAAAGCATTTTAAATGTTTCATAAGCAGAAGCATAGCACTTATTTAAAAGCAGCCACATCTTCAGGCATTTTTCAAGCAAACCTAAAAAGATGCCTCTGCTTTAAGGAAATCAGTCATTAAAGTTATTGTAGAATTTAAAAACCAGAGCATCTTTTTCAAGCTTCCGGATAGGCCTGAAAAAGTCAGGTATTTTAATGACCTCTTGCACTCAGGTTCTGCTATACTGCCTCATCATGGTAGGAGGAGCGTGTTCCTGGAAGAGATGAATAAAATGCATACAAGAGTAGATGCTCCCAGCAGGGTCACCTAAGGTGCAAAGGAAATCCCACCTGCCCAGTTAAAGCAAAAAGACACATTTTTTTCAGGACCAGCTGGAAGTGGATGATTATTTGAGTGATAATAGCCAAAGCATCATTTCATACTGCTCAGGAGAAAGCAGTGGTAAACTATATTTTACCAAGAAGACTACCTGGATAGGCAGTATAAAGCGATTGATGATACAGTGCTAAATTATGGGCCACTCAGTTTGAGTGGCATTCAGCATGCTACTAAAAAAAGAACTGAGGAGTTGTGTACTGATCATGTTTAGGATGTGGTTAGATAAAGGCCTTCACAACATCTAGTTGCTGATTTTGCCATGGAGGAAAAGAAAACGAGAGGCTGCAAACACAGAATTACAGTAGGGAGATAGAACCTAAGAAGCATCAATATGGAACAACTCAACACAGTGAAAGGTGAAATGAATTGACTACAGATTGATATTTTAGGCATCGGCAAATTGAGATGGCCTGGAATTGGACACTTCCATTCAGAAGGTCACAGTGGAACATGAAAACGAAGAACAGCACACTTTCATACTCAGAAACGATATAGCAAAGGTATATTGGTAACCTTTTGGTAAAGGTAAACTTTGTTACAATGCAGTCAATGACCAAATAATTTAGATCTGACTTTTGCAGCCAACTATTTAATATGATGGCAACTCAAATTTATACTCTAATCACTGGTGCCCAGGAAAAGGAAGTTGACAATTTTTATGGTCAACTTCAATCTGAAATTGCTGAAACATGCAAGCAATATGTAGGCAAGGACATAGGTGGATTGCTTTCCTTGCCAAGAAAGCAGAAGATGAAGTTAACAGTTCTGCAAATCCAAAGATTTCTTCATTACTAATAAAATCTTCCACCAGCCAAAATTAGGTTTATATTGTATGCATGGATATTACTAGATCATAAGTCCTTGACTTACAACAGTTTGTTTAGTAAATGTTTGAAGTTACAACAGCACTGAAAAAAGGGACTTATGACCATTTTTCATGCTTATGACCATTGCAACATCCCCATGGTCATGTGATCAAATCCAGATGCTTGGCAACTGTCTCATATTTATGCCCGTGGCAGTGTCCCGGGGTCATGTGATCACCTTTTGCGACCTTCTGACAAGCGAAGTCAATAGGGAAGCCAGATTCACTGAACAACTGTTATTAACAACTACAGTGATTCATTTAATAACTATAGTAAGAAATGTTGTAAAATGGGGCCAAACCCATTTAACAACTATCTCACTTAGCAACGTAAATTTGAAGTTCAACTGTGCTTGTATGTCAAGGACTATCTGTATTTAGTATAAAAGATATTAAGCCCTTCCACTCACCCATGTGATTCTTTTGACTCAATCATCATGACTTCTAGACTAAGTCAAGAGGTCAAGCTTTTCCCCTTATGACTTTAAACTATCTAGGTCAGGGGTGTCCAAACTTGGGAACTTTAAGACTTGTGGACTAGTCTTAAAGTTCCCAAGTTTTGTCATAAGTCTTAAAGTTCCCAAGTTTGGACACCCCTGATCTAGGTGATTAATATTTGTTTACTATATGGAGTTGCCAAAGTCCCACATCCCACCAGGTTATCCCACCATAACCGACTGGTGATCCAGTCGTGAGGTTAAACGTGATAGAGAAGTTAACATCTTCTTGCCTTTAATCCAAAGGAACTGCCTAGGGATCAGCAGAGATATAGATCTGTTTCACTTATCACTTTTGTTAAGAAGAATGTTTTTGTTAAGAATCACATGGAAGAGCTGCCCTGTGTGACCTGTTGCCTGCGCAGTGGCACCAGAGCACTGGGGCAACCCTCTTGCCAAGCAACATTCTCCGCTTGACGTCAATAGGGTGTGGCGTGTGCATTGCCAGTCGCTCAGCCAGCTAGGCAAGTTGGTGGGCTGTCTCAGTTTCCACCAAACCGTAGCTGCTATGAATGCAGAGTTTGCCCATTAATACCAGCTTTCGGTGACAAGACGTTTATCTAGTTTACCACAATCTCACACAGCTGTGAGACAAGTCCATGTACAAAGAGAATTAATCCCCTGAAATTCAGTGAAGTTGTGGCTGTTTTTACAAGGAATGCTTAACTGCCTTTTGCCCGTCTCTAACTTGTTGGGTCAATTTGAAATCTCCACGGATTAGAACGTGCTTTTGTTGATTTCAAAAAACTTCTCCCACATTTCCTAGCCTGACTGTATAAGGCAGTATGGGCTAAAAACTTCCTTATGTCACTTGGAAAAAACATTCTGCAGTCTTGCTTGTGATGACAGAAGGGGGCAGTGGTACAGCAAAGAATAAGCACCAAGTTACTCTCCCAGCTACGTATGTCTATATCTTCCTATATCTATGGGGTAAACTGGGTTGAATCAGGGAAAATAACCCCTCACATTTAATCCTATTTCCTGTTTCCAACCATGTAGGGGGTAGGCTAATCTGCCTGGGAAATCCATAAACCTCACCTCTATTTGGCTTTCGATGGCGTAGATAGCTCAAATAAAATCTTCCTTAAGTTGACCTTGCTACCTGATGACTTCATAGACATATCCAATCATTTTGCGGACAATAATGTAGAAGTGGTTTGAAACTCCTTCTCTTTAGGACATTTTGTTCACCTCCACAGTCTTCTGTTCAAACACTAACTAGATCCAATCCTGCTTAGTTCAAAGCAGATAAAAAGTGATTTCATTTGGAATAAACTCTGTGCTGCAATATATTATAATGCCACAGCAGTTGCTTTTATATATGTTACAACTAATTACACAAACCTATCTCTCTGGATTTTGCCTCTTCATGCAGATATTTGATTTATCTCCTACAGTGGCACAAATGTCTTCCATACTTGCCCTTTTCTTCTTGAACAATAGGGGGGGGGGATATAGGGGTTAGAAATCCAGCATGAAATCAATCCAGACTTTTGACAACATTTGTTAGGAAGTAAGACCTCTTGGAGTCATTGGCACTTGCAATCTCATTAAATAATCATAACATTATTATGGACACAGTAGCTCAGTGGCTAAGACCCTGAGCTTGTTGATCAGAAAAGTCGGCAGTTGGGCGGTTCGAATCCCTAGTGCCGGGTAATGGAGTGAGCTCTCATTACTTGTCCTAGCTTCTGCCAACCTAGCAGATCCAAAGCAGGTAAAAATGCAAGTAGAAAAAATAGGAACCACCTTTGGTGGGAAGATAACAGTGTTCTGTACACCTTTGGCGTTTAGTCATGCTGGCCACATGACCACGGAGATGTCTTTGGACAGTGCTGGCTCTTTGCCTTTGAAATGGAGATGAGCACCGCCCCCTAGAGTCGAGAACAACTAGCACATATGTGTCAGGGGAACCTTTACCTTAAGGGTATATATGCCACTAATTGCATAGGAATGGGACTTAGTTTCAACTTACTGAAACCCCATTATTCCCATTAAATAGCATGCCCTAATTCTATATATAGCTAACATAAAATCAGTTTAATCATATTCCATTGGAATTATTTCCAGGTACATGCACTTATAATTGCATCCTTGACACTGACAAAATATTGTTGTGTCCCTAACCAAAAAGCTAGATTTGTTATGGAAAGCAGCACACCAGAGGACATAAGTGTTGCTTGGTGTGCTGGAAAAACTTTGACTTCAGCATTTGACTGTGAGGGATTCTTACACAGGAGAGAGTAGCCTTGTGAGCCATATTCATCTATGAATTTGGCCATTCCTGATCTATAATGGTGTGTCTGTCACCTTCAAACCCTATCTGATACCCTCCACCGGAATGACAGCACGTAGCTGCCCCTATCAAACCATTTATATAGCTCTATTCTTAGCAGGGCAGGGAAAAAGCAGGGTGGTTTACTGCTTTGATGAGCAAACAAACACAAGAGATAGGAAAGGTAGAAAAAACATCGTGCTGAGTGAAACTGGCATAGGCCCTGTCCAGGACTTCTCTGGTAATGATTAAACTATCTGCCCAGATTTCCCGGCAAGGTAGGCTGGCATTGACCCAGGTGGCACAATATGCAAATTCCCTAGGCGGGAGTTGAGTACCTGTGCTTGGAATTCCCCTAGAGGCGGAGATCATGTTACAGGAGAGGCGCCCTATAAAGGCCCAGGGATGGGGAGGGGCTGAGTTATACTCAGGAGGGGATCACAAATACCAGGGCACAGGTGAGCAGGAGCAACTGAACACTCTCTTAACCGACTACTGTGTGGATTAAACGCTGCTGCAGCACCTGCCTGGTAGGTACAAAAGGAAGATGGTTATATTCGTTTTGTGGGTGAGCAGAAGGATGGATGTAGAATAGCTGTGTCTGCTCGGTATTCAACTCCGTTCTTGTTCAGAATGTTGTGGCAGCATCTGAAGTGCATTTTATTTAGTTCCTTATTTGATGCCTGCATAGAGCCCTGTTCTAGTCCACAAGCTTCAGAGAAGATACTGAGGGCATGATCAGTTCATGAGCTTAGCAATGTATTTGATTGCCTGGCAGTGGAACCAACATGACTGATCAAAGAAGCTTTTTTCCTGCTCCAGACAGTCAGTTTTTTCTGTTTCTATGGACTCAGATGATGCTTTCAGGCAATGGTTACCCCCTGCCCCCCCCCCCCCCCCGCATCATCAGCCTCTCTTGATTCCTGGAAATGTATAGGGAGGGGGAGGTAGAATTTGAACCTTTGCCTGGTAATCCTCCTATGTTTTCCCACTGGTTTTTTGGGGGGTGGGGGGAGAGTGAACAACAATGATGGAATAGCTGCACAATGTCTTTGGATGGTTACGTTGAGAAGCATCCAGAAAAATATCTAGTGGTTTAGTGTTATATCATCAAGCAATTTGCAATTTTCTGGCAAAGGAAGGATAGGTTGTGGCTAGTTTCTCTGGCAATTTTCTTCTATACTTGATATATTTTCAATTTTGCTCTATGGCTCTAAAGGAATAGAGCTCCCATCTGACCTGGAACTCTTGAAGACTATAAGCAAGATGAAAAGTGGGGGAGGGATTAGCAAGTGATAAATGATAATGCCTGAAAAGTTTAAATTGAAGTGAGCGAAGTTCAAGAAATAATTCATTTCGGAGAAATCAGAACCTTTTCTCAGATAAATGGAGAATTATTTAATTGGATAAGAGGATTGTTGAATGTAGGCTGTCTGATAACAAAACAGGGAGCATGCTTAGAGGTTATTTCTCATGTAATGTGTGCTAAACATTCACACACACACATACACAGTTCATATTATTAAAGAACTTTTGAAGTGATAATTGTCTTCCCGCCCCTCTTTTATGTCGTTGCTCTATTAGCCAAATCTAAGGAATGGGATGGAATGCAAGTGAAAAGTTATTTCTGTGGCTTCTCCAAGGGAAAAAATAAGTTAAAACATTGGTAAAATGAGAGTTGCGATATATTTGGATTTGTTGACAGACCTCTTTGTCTAGAACCTCTTTGTCCTCCTGTGAGAAGGCTTCCTTTTGGATATTTCTGGAAAGATCCTGCCCATTAGGATAGCTGTTCAGTACTTGGTGATTTCTAAAATTGCTTGATTAGAAGTTCCACTCATTTGGAATGCAGTGTGATGGGCCTTGTGGCGGATCTTATCTAGGGGGCATTAGTTTGGGTGAGACAATGCAAGGGCTTGAAAGACTGCAGAAAATATGAAGAAGAACTAGGAGCCAGGAGTTTCCATTGCAAAACAAATATATGCAAATTGTTAAAAGAAGAAAAAATGCAGGTGATTCATGCTCCCCCATGCTTATTGTGCTCTCCCCTTTGGTCCAAATCTAACAGTTTCAATTTTCTGACAGAAAATTCCATGGCGGGATCTTGTGAAATCAGCAACCTCATCTCTAATTATTTCAGTGCCATGTACCAGCCAGAGGAGGCCCCACCAGACCCTGATCTACTAACCCACCTTGTTGAAGATGACAACCTATCACTTGTTCTAAATAACGCAAACATGGCAACTGAGACAACAGGTAGCTGTCCTTAATCTGATGGGTGCACGGCAAATAGGCAACTGAATAAAATTAAAAAGAGGGCATCTTATATCTAGAACGGATTTTGGAATTCTATTTTATTAACCTTGGAGCCTAAGTTTCTGTAGCCAATGGATTTCAATACTTGGGGAATTTGAATAAGTTCTTTAACCATTTCATTGCATACCGCTCTCAAAGGGTCATATTCTATGCAAATTATTCTGATGAACTAGAGGCCACAGGTTGGGGAAGGTTAGTTTAAAACCTTGCAGAGCCAAAAGGCCAGTTGTAATAGCTCTATATAGGTAGTCCTCTACTTACAACCACAATTAAGCCCAAAACTTCTGATGCTAAGTGAGACATTTGTTAAGGGAGCTTTGCCCCATTTTGCAACCTTTCTTTCTTCAGTTGTTAAGTGAATCATCGCAGATGATAAGTTAGTAACCTGTTTGTTAAGTGAATCTGGCTTCCCCATTGATTTTGCTTGTCAGAAGGTCGCAAAAGGGACACAGCAACTGTCATAATTATGAACCAGTTGCCAAGCACCTGAATTTTGATCATATGATCATAGAGATGCTGCAAAGGTCATAATTGAAAAACGGTCATAAGTCACTTTTTCCAGTGCTGTTGTGAACTTTGAACGGTCACTCAATGAACTTTTGTAAGTTGAGGATTGCCTATACTGCTTTTCCTACCTGTGAAAAGCTATACACACAGTCTTGTGTAACTCAAGGGCCACTGGAGCACTGAGCAGCGCCACCAATACTGTGGTTGTTGATTGTGTACAGTATTCTAATGGAGGCATGGGTGGCTGCACAGAGTGCTGAGAAGTTGCTGCCCTAAATGACCTCATTCCAGCTAGGAGGGGCATGTTCAGAGATAAGGGAACAGGTGACAGGTGTACGTGTTAACCCAACCACAGTGACTAAGCAAGATAAATCCTGTGCGTAAATGAACTGGCCGCACCCTGTTTAGCTCAGGCAGCAGAGTTCCAAGGGCTGGGCTGGCACTAACAAAGCAATCACCTGCTCAACTAAACCCACTCTTCTCCCCCTCCTCCCCTCCTGCCTCTCCTTTCTCAGGCAAACCAACATGGTTTGGTGAGATGCCACACAGCTGGAGCAGGTCTCAGGTGCTGGAGTGGATCAGCTATCATGTGGAGAAGAACAAGTATGATGCCAGTGCCATAGATTTCTCTTGCTGCAACATGGACGGCTACACCCTTTGCCAATACACACGGGATCAGCTGGGACTTATCTTTGGGCCCCTTGGGGATGAGTTATACGACCGCTTGCATGAGACTGGTACGTGTTGGTGTCCCCCTCTCCTTTCAAGGCAGACATGCATTGGGATTCCTCTCCTCTACTCCCCACTTTATGAGGCAGAAATGTAAAAATTGAGAAAACGAGGTGGGTTGTTAAGGGTAAAACTAAATGCCAATGTCCATGCCTCACCGTAAATTAAGATTTGCTGAATTATGGGTTCCTAACACATGACTGAACATCACATTAAGCCATAAACCATTTTTTACAAAACATAACAAATCTCATAATGGATTAGTGTCCTATATTAAACCAATCTATTTCCCTGAAGCAAGATATTCTTTAGGAAGGGAAGAGGCTGTGAATGTACTCTGGACTAATAGCGATTGCTACCTTTTCTTATTGGCTTCATCCTGGTGTCTGGCCCCATCCCCATCCTTAGATTTATAGTATACAATGAAACCTTTTTAAATGATATTCATAGCAGGAGAGAGGGAAACCTCAGGTGCTAAATGAAGTGACCGCAGGTTGTATTACTGCAAAGGCAACACATTACAATGAAAAGTGAAACAGTCCAGAAAGCAAACATTAGTCATCTACAAGAATAGAGTGCCTGGTACCTGTCCCCAATTAATCATTATTTATCAGGAGGAAATCTAAATTTCCAGAAAAAACAGTGCCCCTACTTTATTTAACTTCCCTATAACGAAAACAATGCAACTCTTAGTTTATCTCTGGAGGAACAAGGGAGAAGCACTTGGTTTATAATTAAGAAATAACGTATTTTTCTTTCCCACACCCTTTTTTTGGTCTGTTTTAGATGAACTTGGCTGGATCATGTCGGTGCTGAGGCCTGATGAGTTATCCCAGGAGGCCCTTCTGGAATCCAGTACTTTAGGTGAGAAGATAACAAATGGCTGCTCTGTCCTGCAATGGTTCCCTGTTACATCTTTTGTTTACATCTGTTTTTATGAATGTGATTAACCCTCAATTTTTTTCTCTCTCACTCTTTTTAGAATTGGGGAACTCATGCAGTCAGGACTATCTGGAGGAAATGAAATTAGCAACCATTTTTTCACAGCCAGATCTTGGCTACATCTCTGGAGCCATGTCACCAGACAGCTCCGCATCTCTAGCAGGTACTGTATGTTCCCCAAATTGCTGGTGTCCTTTGCCTCCTGCAGGGTGTAGCTTAGTTGCCAAGGTGGTAATAACTTACCTTCCCTACTGTTTCGCAAATGTGAGCACACATATCCGTGCATGTACTCCGCCTTCTGCGCATGTGCTTTGCCTTTAAAAAGGGCCTATATGGGATGCTGTAGTGCTGGGATGGGTGGGCGGGCTACCCGCGATTTCTGCTATGGGTTCAGGCGAACCAGTCAGAACCTGCATGATACTACCTCTGCTTAGCTGTCACAGGAAGCCTTTTAGTTCTAATAGATCCAACTTCCCATCAAATTTACTCATATAAAGAGATTGCAATTTGTTAATGATTTTATTTATGGGGAGGGATATTTGTACCTAATATCAGAAATATCTAAGTTCTAGAAGGGGACTAATAGTAAAAATAAGTCTTTTGAGTAAATAAATAAATCCTCAGGATTCAGAACATTTGACAATCATGCTTGATTTCCAGAGCTAGTATCTAGAGTAGAGATTTCAATTTCTTTTCCTTTCTCCCCAGGGACAATGTCTCAGAGCCCTCAATCTCAGGACTCCGGTGGAAGTGATCTAGATCTTGATCCCATAGACATAAAGCACTGCATTTTTTCTGATGGTGAGTTAAGATTCAAGCTGATCAACAGGATTTCAGATATGCTTGAAATGAATACTTTCATTGCTAGCTATTTTGCCAGTAGGCTAGCATCTTCAAAGACAGAGAGGAAGAAGACAAAAGGGCAGGAAGAGTAGACAATAGAGGATGAAAACAAATAAAAACAGAACAAACATGAAGAGAAAAAATGAATAGAATCATAGATATCCGATAGATTAATTCCATAAAATGTTAGAGCTGAATATCGGTGCAAAGTAATAGAGTAATCTACACATATGCAGAGTCTATTCTTTCATTATTGTGTGAACAGAAATAACATACCATTGCTATATTTAGATATGAGAAAAGGTTTCCTTATTAATTTTGAGCACTAAGCATTTAAAATCAAAATCAAATTCTGAATATTCCAGAAATATTCTCTTATAATACAAACCCCCTTCAACTAGTCAACAGCAGTAGTAGTCTGTAGTTTTGGGAAATTACTACTACAATACAATCAGGAGACCAAATCAAATGCCAATGACACTGCTAAAGGAAAAAGGGTCAGAAGCAATGCAATGAGATGTCACATACATAAATAGAATTGACTTCGAAAATCCAAACAGACAATAATTGTTCTGCACTTCAAATGCAACTACATATAACTTATTTGTATCTTTCTCCTATCCCAGCCCCTTTCTTTTAAAATAAAAAGAAGTTATTGAAGGCTGTAGTTCTAAGGATCTGAATAAGGGCTACTTGTTTCGTTTTGTTTTTATACTTAGAATGAGGCATTGGTGGCCCTTTTTTCCTTGGAGAAAAACAATATGGAGGCCCATAGCTTGCCCCCTTGGGATGGAGAATGGTGATTTAATTTTCAATGGGGAACTTGCCAAAAGGAGGGGAGAAATATAATTTCCTCATTTGTAACCTGTGAAACATCAAAGACTACAGCTTTTTATGGAAGGTTTCTGTTTTAAGAGAAAGTTAACACACAATTGCTTTCTAGTTGTTCTCATGTTGTCCCTTCCAACTCTGTTCTGTTATAGTTTAATCAAAGTAGGAGAGCAATTGGTCTAGAGCAGGGGGGGTCCAAACTTGGGAATTTTAAGACTTGTGGACTTTAGCTCCCAGAATTCCCCAGCCGGCTGATTGAGTGCTTTCTGATTTTGGAGGATTCTATTGCAATTCCATTTTAAAGAAATGTAGAGTAGTTTGTTTTTTTTTAAAGCACAAAAACGTAACCAAAATCCTTCCTGTCAGTTAAATAGAATAGAATAATGGAAACCATGAGGTAATGAGACTTGTCCCCTATTCTTAGATTACCTGGATGGAAAATGTTGGTTTAGAAAAAGATGGTGGCCATAACCAGATGATGAATGAAAACAGCACCCCTTTTAAATGTATGGCCATCATCTTAACTTTTAAAAAACTCCCCCCCCCAATTGCTCCTGTCTAGAAATAAGCTCTGTTTACATTGTAGCTGAGATGTTGACTGTGCATAAATGTACACATTCTATTTACCCAAGGGTAAACAAACCACTTGGCCAGGATGTTATAATGGGGTAAGGGATCAGGACCTGATCTCTCAAATTTATGTTGGGAATAGATTCTGGCTCTGGTTTGTCATACTGTCTTCTAGGAAACATGCTTGAACTTTCAAGTTCACATATGGTAGTTAAAGGAATGTAAAATATTGGGGCAAAAAGTTTTCAAGTGTGTCTTTTTTTTCTGCCCCTCTACATGGCGCTGTGCAGATTATAAGAAAGAAGATCTCAAGAAAAGGAAAAGGGGGCGACCACGGAAGATTAGCAAGGACAGCAGAGACTGCCTGGAGACTAAAAAGAACAAACACTGTAAGTGGATATCATACAATATATGGGTTCATGATATCTGGCTAGTGAATGCAACCCAAATTTGTCCATGCATTTCTTGCTCAGATTCTATGCTGTTTGGTGCAGTAAGAAGATGATATTTAAAATCTTGTTATTTTGCTTGACTTACATACGTTGGCCTGCTAATTTCAAGTTCTGAGGCAACTCACTTATTTGGTCCTTTAAGATAGATGCAGAAATATAATAGCTTTACTGGTGATAGTATGCTTGCCAGATATGCCAGAGTGGGACAGGGAATTTAAACACTGATCAACTGCACAATGCTTGAATTATGTCATTTTGTATTATAGTTCCTTGTCTTCTAAACAAATTAAAAGCACCTCAGTTGTCTGATTACCTTTTGTCTCCTTGGAGATATAGAGGTTTCTCAGATACACATTTTACATTTTCTTATGCAGTTATTCCATAGCCCTAGTGCATAATCTTTTGTGCCCAGTTTGGAAACCTTTTCCACTTGCAGTGTCATTTGGACAGACAAATGATTTACCTGTCTTGCTTTCTTTTTCATAACCAGCACCAAGAGGAATCCACCTGTGGGAATTTATTCGGGACATCCTAATTCATCCCGAGCTGAATGAGGGTTTGCTGAAGTGGGAAGACCGTCGAGAAGGCATTTTCAAATTCCTGAGATCAGAGGCTGTAGCCCAGCTCTGGGGACAAAAGAAAAAAAATACTAGCATGACCTACGAGAAACTCAGCCGGGCCATGAGGTATCTATCATTATTATTTTTTACATACTGAACAATAATCTTCATAATTGCAAAAAGGTCATATCACTCTGCAGCGGACATATTAATTATTTTAAAAGATTAAAAGAGAATCACAAGAAATTAAAAGCAAACAATTTCCTAAAACTCAAAGATCAATAGCTCATTAACATTTTGTTAAACGGTCTACCAAAATAGTCCTCAACATACAAACCCCAATTGAGCCCTAAATTTCTGCTGCTAAGTGAGACAGATCTTAAGTGAATTTTCCTCCCATTTTATGACTTTAGTTGTTAAATGAATCACTGCAGTTGTTAAGTTGGTAACATAGTTGTTAAGTGAATTTGGCGCCCCCAGTGATTTTGCTTGTCAGAAGAGCCCAAAAGGTGATCACTTGATCCAAGGACATTGCAAGTGTCATAAATATGAATCAGTGGCCAAGCATCTGGATTTTAATCACATGATCATGAGAATATTGCAACAGTCATAAGTATGAAAAAACAGTTGTAAGTCACTTTTTTTCGGTGACATCGTAACTTTAAATGATCATTAAATGAACTGTTGTAAATGGAGGACTACCTGTAATATGGTTTGCCTGTCAACAAAGTTGACAAAAATAAGCACTGCAATTCTTAGTAAGGGGATAGAATGAAGAGGTAACAGGGTGAAGATATGAGCAAATGCTGTTGTGGTGGGACTCCCTTAGATTATAGCTATTCAGATCCTCAGAATGGAGTGGAAAGCTACATCTTATATCAGCTGAGCATATCTATTACCTTTTTAAAAAAAATAAACCCAAACTTTGGGGAAAGGGACAGAAATCCAGGTCCTATGTTCTCTGCTGGTGTAATTACAGCACTGTCTCAGTCACTTACCCCTCCCCAGCCAAAACTAAATAAAATAAAATTGCAATTTATGCAATAATAAATTGTAAGCGTTTGTATTATGGAAATCTGAATCAAATCTTCATTTGTCATGAAACATTTTAAAATGTTTGCCTTGATTTTTTGGGGCTGGGGTTGGACTTCATCCTAGAGGCTCTTTTTAAAAGTCTTTACTATCTCTTGTCTCAGGTATTACTACAAACGGGAAATTCTGGAACGTGTGGACGGCCGGAGACTTGTGTACAAGTTTGGGAAAAACTCCAGTGGTTGGAAGGAGGAAGAGGTGCAAGACCAGAGCTAAACAGCTATAAGAGCCTCACGTGGACTTGAAGCTGGCCCACTCTTACTTGGAGGCCCACCTCTGAGGACAATGGATTGGCCCGGCCCAGAACTATTAAACTGCTGTCTGAAGCAGTGTGTTAAAACTCCAGCCCTACATGGGGCAAAGTGTGTATGCTGGCTCCCAGAAGGGAGTTCAGCCAATTACAGCTGATATTTTGGCTCAAGTAGGTTATTGTGAACCGTTATTATTTTGTTGCAATGGGAATTTGGCAGCCTCCAACTCTGAATTAGGATTACAATGCCTTCGGCTGTCTAAGACTGTGCGCAAAGCTCACTGAGGCAGAAGGAACATGCTGTTCTTGGCTATTCCCGGAGGGCCATTCCCAAAACATCAAGTAATCTGCAGATTGAAGGTGAATGCTGTGGTCAGCTATTTGTGGGAAACTGAGACACTGTTCTGACACTGTTCTACCATAACCCAGGAATGCTGATAAGATTGATAAGACACTTTGGAGGGCCAGGTGGACATGTAGCTTCCCATCCAACAACTGACTGTTTACCAGCAAATGCTCCTGTTTAACAGGCAGAAAATTGGCAACAGTAAACCTGAGATTATTATGGATTTCACATCAATCCAAAGAGCAAGGTTTAGTCGTCACAGATCTGACTCTTCTCCAGCTGATTGAGTACATGTTGGTCTAGAAAGGAAGAACATTTTCCCTAGAAAGTGCTACAACTTTCTTTATGAATAGCTTCTTCTTGCTCTTAATTTATATGTTATATATATATATATATGTATATGTTTATATAATGTACATAGATATCTATTTTTTTCATAACTAAGTTTGTGTGATTGTATTAGGAAGCCCTGGGCTTTTTTTTCAAAAACTGATGATTATTATTGCTAATATTCAGCTGGGCTGAACAAATAAAAATAATCTTTATTTTGAAATCAAAAAGAGTTTGTAAGATGTTTGCATCAGTTTACTGATGTCCCCAGGAGAGCCCTGTGTGATGTACAGGCCTCCTGCTTTTTAATAACAATTAACCAATAAATCATTGGTTTTTAATTCTTGTGTGCTGCTTGATAATTGATATATGTGCATCACCAGGGGGAGCAGTGATGAACTGAGGTTGGATTTTTCTTGGGATAGAGAATAGAAAGGAAAGGAAAAACTATTCTTTTTACTATTGACAGTTTAAAAAGATGTCCATTTAAGGATTCTTTATTTGTTTGGATAGCCTAGATTACCCTTTCTTAACCTGAGGAAGTTTCATCAAACATAAACAATGATCAATTTACTTGGGATCTATCAGCATTGTAGTCCAACATAGCTGGAAGGCATCACTTTGAGAAAAGTTAGTTCTGTAGAGAGAGACATTCATATTGCAATAATTAAGTTTTGCTTTCTGAATAAAGTTTACAATAGGGTAAACAATTCAGGTTCCATTAAATTTCAGTTTGCTTTCCAATGACCTAATTCTTTTCCCCAGTGTCACAACAAGCAGTATTGATATCCCATTCATAAACAATATGAAAAGATTCTTCTGTATGGGACAAATCTTTAGCCCTCTTCTAAAATTATATCCAAAGAGACTTTTTGATATATAACAATATAAGTTAGCTATACAGAACTTGGCACACAGAAGCTTCCAGGTGCAGTTATTATTCTTTCTAGTTAAAAGGGCAAACAAACTTTCTGAAGAGATGTTGTCCATCAAAACAGAGAAACTGTGGTTCCATATAAAGGAGCTTTATATGCTCTTCATTAGAATAAAAATGTAGCTGCCCTAAGACTGGGCTATGGGTGAAGTCATCCTCATTTTTAAAAATCCATTTTGAATTAAAATAATATTCCTCTTTCATAGAATATAAAGCAATCTACCCAAACAATTTCTGTCTAAAAGCTAAATGGTCTTTCTGATTCCGTCTCTCTTCATAGTCTCTGACTAAAATCTCTCACAGTATTGAAGTAGAGGGAAAGTGCCAGAAGATGGAAGAAGAGCTAACATTGTTTCACTTTTTTTCTTTATAAAAATAAGGAGGGAAATAAGCCCAGTGCTTTTCAATGTTTTAAAAAACTTACTTAGATGAGGGAACAGAAAGGATGCTCATCAGATATGCAGTTGATACAAAGTGAGGGAGACTGATAATACGTCAGAAGATAGACCCAAGCTTCCAAAAGGATCTTTTAATATTGTACTGTAGACTTGAACATTAGGCCCTTGTTCAAAGGCGTTCAACAAACTGAGTATGTTTAGCCTAAGTCCATTTCTGCACTTTGGTAGGAAAACTAGAAGCAGTAGCACAAAATAGGTGATAACTGGCTTTACCGTGATAGTCATGAGCGGGATCTGCATGTTGTGATAGGCCACAGATAGAGCATGCAGCCACCAAAGGAGCCAATGCAATCTTTGGCTCAATCAATAGAAGAACGATGTTGGGATCCCAGAAAGCAATAGATCTGCTTTTTGATGCACTGACCATTGTATGTTGGACTTGGAACACTGTATCCAACTTTGGTTGCCACATAGGAAAGAAGAACGCTGAGTCTGTGGAAAGAGTGCCAAAAAGAGCTACAATGATGGTGAGGGGCTTAAAGTCTAAAGCCTATGAAAAACAATTAAGGGAAAGAAGGGAAGAGGAATGGGCCACATGAAAGCAATCTTCCAATATTGAAAGACTATCAGGGGGATGTAGTACAGATTTCATTCATTTAATTTAATTTAATGTATTCCATTTGCTATAGCTAGCAATTCTGTTAGACTCTGGGTAAAATTCAAGAAACAATTAGAGCAGTGAAAACACAACAGCAGCCCAGATTAAAACAATCAGAATGATAAACTACAAATATGGCAGAAGCCCCACACGGCATAACAAACATATTAATCCCCAGCCTGGGAAGAGAGCCAGGTCTTAAGGGCTTTCCAGAGCCTGGGGTGAGTGGGTGAGGTGGGGGCATAGTCTGTATGGGAGACTCTTCCCAGGGCTTCAGGCTAGGCTCGGAAGTCAGAACATCAGTCCCAAAGAAGGATTGGCAAACTGATTCTATAGGGCTTGATTAATTTATCAGCTAAAACCAGACACAGTTGAAACTCTCAAAGGGTCTCTATACCCAATTAGCATTGATTGAGCAGGATTTATGAGCCAGGTTAGCAAGGGCTGTAGGATTTTTGCAGGATGATTTCAGAGCTGAATCCTCCCCTTCTACACATTGACTGTGCTTTCCATTCTTTCTGAGCTTCCCCTTCTGAGTAAACTATTCTTCCAAAGACCAGATTTGGGAAAGGGCAGCCCTGTTGTAATCAATGTGTGTTTCGAGTCTATAGGCACACCTTTTCCTATTCCCAACAATGAAAAGTGGGCCAGATTCAGAAGTGACTAGTCCAAAGTCATATTCAGAGAATGTTATGATGGGGCAGGGTTTTTAATCAGGCCAGACTTTGTTCAGGACTCAGTTATGCAAATCTCATAGGGACCATGCAATTTGTGTTCAATTCTTATGCAAGGCTAGGAAAATGCAGTCTGAGTTTGTTCAGTCCAGTCCAGCATAAGTATTGTATTGTATTGTAGAAGGAAACCAAGGGAGGATCTTACCAGAACAACCAGAGGCTCTTTAAAGGGAAGAAAATATTATGCAATCTCAATCAATGGTTCTTGCTCTGGATTTGCTCAGAGGCAGGGGAGAAAATGTCCCTATACTTTACAGGGTTGTTAGCCTATTTGAAGGGCTGCAAAAGGACAGTCCTTTCTTTGAAGGTGGTTCTTTGTTCAACTGGCTGTCCCTTCTAAGTCCACTTAAGCATCAAATGCTGCAAGAAAGGGGAACATTATACAAAATGTCTTATCACTAAAATGTCTTATCGACTGCTAAAATGAACAGTTCATTCTCTAAGAATTATGGAAATGTAATGAACAAGTGGAATCATTTGGTAGTGATCCTGTAAAATTCAACATTACTAGAATGAAACAGATTTTAAAAGCTAAATACTCACTTCAACCTACAACTTATTAAACTTTACTAAACCACACAAATCTTGAAAATCTAGTCTATGAAGTTAGCTTTGTATATGCTAACTGTCACAAGGATGTTATATCCTTCTTCCTGGAAAAGTTGTTTGATTTCTTCCTCGGAAGCAGAGGTGGTATTTAGCAGGTTCTGACCAGTTCTGGAGAACCGGTAGCAGAAATTTTGAGTAGTTAAGAGAACCGGTAAATACCACCTCTGACTGGCCCCGCCCCCATCTATTTTCTGCCCCCTGAGTCCCAGATGATCGGGAAGAAATGGGGATTTTGCAGTAACCTTCCCCTGGAGTGGGGAGGGAATGGAGATTTTATAGTATCCTTCTCCTGGAGTGGAGTGGGAATCACTGGTAGGTTTCAAATTTTTTTACTACCGGTTCAGTGGGCATGGCTAGATGGGGGGCATGTGACTGAATGGGCATGGCCAACTTGACATCACACACACAGTCAGGCACATGACCACCCCTCATCAAGTCATGTCCACCAAAACTGTGGTGAAAAGGTTTGATGCAGGGGTGTGCTCTAGCCTCGCCAGAACTAAGAAGTGCCTGCAAACTTCCCAGTAAGAAAAAAAAGTTTTTGTCCTCCCCGGCCCCCAGGAACCCCTTGCAGGCTTCAGTAGGGCTGAGGGAAGGCAAAAATTTCCCTGTTTTTGTGAAAAACGGGTGGAAAATGGGCTGTTTTTTGCAAAAATGGGGGCATTTTCCCTTCCCCCAGCCCTGATAAAGCCCGCAAAGTGCTTCTGAAGGCTGGGGGAAGGCAAAAACACCTCAATTTTTGTGAAAAGTGGCCCATTTTTCACCCGTTTGTTGCAAAAACAGGTGGCCCATTTTTCACCCGTTTGTTGCAAAAACGGGGGTATTTTTCCCTTCCCCCAGCCTTGCTGAAGCCTGCTGAGTGCTTCTAGAGGCTGGAAGAAGGCAAAAATGCCTCAGTTTTTGTGAAAAACAGCCCATTTTTCACAAAAAAATGAGCGAATCAGTAAGAACCCACTTCTGATGGGAATGGAGGCTTTATAGTATCCTTCCTCTGCCTCGCCCACCAAGCCATGCCCACAGAACCGGTAGTAAAAAATTGTGAATCCCACCACTGCTCGGAAGAATTGTTAATCAAGTTGTGGGGCTATGCTACAAGAATAACTTTGTCCCTTAAAGTAAATCTGACATAAGTTTCAGCTCAAATTGGAAACTTCCTGGATAATAATTTAATACATTAATTTGGGTTTCTCTATATTAATAATCTATGTTTTAACCATAGGATATTTAATCAGAATTGATTCTTAGTATCAATTCAAAGAGTGTATAATTTCAGCTGGTAGTTTATACTGTATTGAGCATGGTTCTGATACTTATTATTGGCTCAAAGTTCATCAGTGATTTTTAATTTTAACAAGCAACATAATATAGTTTCATAGTCATTAATGACATTTTAATGGAAATCTGAAAACGTCTGTGACATTTTTAGATCCTTTGTTTTGTTAGTTATACTGTTCCTCAAAATGTCTAAAAGGGAAGGAGGATAGAAAGGAAGGAAATCCTTTCAGCAGAGCTTCCAGATAGGGATTGCTGAAATCTGGATGTTCACTAGGTGTCAGCAGAGAGTTAATCACCAGGATTAGCATTTGGGCAATAGAAATTGTAGGCAAAAGGCACAGTCCTCTTTGCCTTCATGTAATGTATATTTCTGCTTTAGTCATAGTAGATACTGTAGTTCTAAATGCAAGGTGTTGTGCATAGATTACCATATGCAAATTTTATTCAAACACGTATTCACTCTTGGCCCTGTTTTAGCTATGCATTTTTCCTTTCTTAGAAGTGAGAATATGCCCATCCCAGCACGTCTTTGCTTTTTATCTGTTTGCTTATTTTGTTTTTGCTTGCTTTGAGAAGCCAGAGTATGGAGCCTTGCCCCCTCTCCCCCCCGCTCCAGATAATCAGCCTGATTTTCAGTGCTTATTCTCCAACACATCAAACAGGTTGGGACTGTCAGACTTTTGAAAAAGAAAGTGAGAGGTCTGTTGCTTTTACAGTGACCACAAGCAACTGCCATTTAGCATTCGGCAAAACTAGATCCTCTTTGGGTTCCTTCCGAGTTATCAGCCCTTGGCTAGGAATTCTGGAAGCAGGCATTGCTCTCCAGGCAGTTATTTTAATCTGCCCCCAACGGAGTGATTGCAGCACACTCACTCTGAAGTGAGATTTGGTATGTAGGCTGTTGAGTAAAGTGACCAGACCTCCCTCCCTCCTTGGTGGGACAGTCCCGCTTTTGAACAATTTGTCCCGCGTCCCACGGCATTTTAAAAAAATCCTGATTTTTCGGTCGGCCATGCACGTGGCAAGAAAACACCGCACAGCAGTTTGCAACTGCTGCACGGTGATTTCTACTGTCACAGGCTCCGGAAGCTGGGGAGGTCCTTTGCAGATGGCTAGAACTGGCCGCCCGCAAAGGATCTCCCCAGACTTGTTTTGATGAGCGTGGGGCGACTGATGGTAGTTCGCGCCGGCCGCACCCACTCAAACTATCGTCAGTCACCCCGTGTGCAGCAAAGCAAGCTCGGGAGGTCCTTTGTGGGTGGCCAGTCCTAGCCGCTTGTACCTGGCGCTGCAGCTGAAGTGAACCCCCAAAGCCCCCGCCGCAACTAGAATAACTGCTGCCACCTCCTCCTCATCCTCCAACAGCACCACCACATTTGCTGCCCGATGCTGCGGCTGAGGTGAAGCCACCAAGCTCCTGCTGGTGCCCCGCCTGTGGCAGCGGTGCCTCCCCCTCCGCTCGGAGCACCTGAGCTGGGCACCGCATTACCCCTGCCGCCTCCTCCTCTGCCGTGCTTTTGAGAAGCCATGGGACCTTTTTTTCCTGTTCCTGCCCCCTCCGCCGCCCTCCTACTGGCTCCCGTGGCCTCATAGCTCCTCAAAAGCACGGCAGAGGAGGAGGAAGTAGCGGCAGGGGTAACGTGGTGCCCAGCTCAGGTGCTCTGAGCGGAGAGGGAGGCAGCACCACCACTGCCAAGGGCGGGGGTGCCAGCGGGAGCTTTGGCGGGTTCACCTCAGCCGCAGCACCGGGCAGCAAATGTGGTGGTTCTGTTGAAGGTGGTGGCAGGGGTAACGTGGTGCCCAGCTCAGGTGCTCCGAGCAGAGGGGGAGGTGGTGGCACCACTGCCACGGGCGGGGGAGCCAGCGGGAGTTTTGGCAGCTTCACCTCATCCACAGCACTGGGCAGCAAATGTGGTGGTTCTGTTGGAAGCAGCGGCGGCAGGGGTAACGCGGTGCCCAGCTCAGGTGCTCCGAGTGGAGGGGGAGGTGGCGGCGGCGCTGCCACGGGCGGGGCACCAGCGGGAGTTTTGGCAGCTTCACCTCAGCCACAGTGCTGGGTGGCAAATGTGGTGGTTCTGTTGGAGGAGGAGGCGGCATATAGACTAAATTTTTAATCAAGACAACCCCCACCCTGTCAATGGTGTTCTGCTTTACCAATGTTAAAATCTGGTCACCTTACTGTTGAGCTTACAATCCCTCTGCAGGAGTTCCCCAAAACTCCTGACCAAATGGTTGCTTCCAAAAGGCCAGCATCATGAATCATTCTAGACACACACACCCTCACGGATATTGTTATCCCTCTTGCAAATACATAAAGATTTAACTTCTTACTTGAATGTTTCTAATTTCCATGCATACTTGTTCCTAAAATGTTTGCATTGGACATGTCAGCTAGCATTAGGCCATTACAGGGACAGCAAACGGTGGGGGGAGGAAATAATAATGGGATGTCCTACAGGGTAACTGCAGGGTATGGATAAAAGTCACAAGATGGCAGCCATGATAGGGCAATAAAAAATTCTACCTGTTTTTGTATGCATCAACCATACCTGTCATGGCCTATAGCCAGATGCTAAGTATTAGCATTGCTTAGACGTATCAAAAATATGGAAAAATTTCCAAGTCAGAAAATCATAAATTAGTCTCCTGACTGCAAAGCAAAAATTACCTAAAGTAAACTCTTCTTCAAGCTCAGCTTCAGCCCTGGTGACTTTATGGAGATAGAAATTTAATTTTTGGCAGCAATGAAGAATGATTCGCCTTTATTTCTTTTCAGGATGCTTTATTGTTAATATAATTATATACCATTATTATTATAGTAGCTTCCCATCTAAGTAGTAGAAACTGGTTCAACCTGCTTTGCTTCTGAGTCCAGACAATTGGTAGATTCTGCCACATGCTCATGTTTTCTCTTACTCACATCCATCCATCCATATATACACCTGCATTTACACACACACACACACACACACACACACACACACACACACACACACAATTTTGTTTTGATCAATGATCAGCAAATTACAAAAATGCATAATGAAAAAGTATTCATACAAGAGAGAGAGAGAGAGAGAGAGAGAGAGAGAGAGAGAGAGAGAGAGAGAGAGAGAGAGAGAGAGAGAGAGAGAGAGAGATGCATACAGCATGTTGGAGGTGCTATAGGTGTAAACATATAAGATAAAATACAGACATGAGTCTCTGTGGCACCAACAACTAGCTTGCCCTCAAGGCAATGAGACTGTGGCCAACTGGACGCCAGGGAGAACGAAGCATAGTTTCAGCATGAGATAATGAAACTCAGTTGAGAACAGATGGGGGAGGCAATTGGGACTGAAGTTTTATTTTCAGTCAATAGCTAATGCAGGAGATTGGCAAGGAGGCAATAGCAGCTTGTCACGCACCCTGCTTCTTGGCAAGCTTCTCCTGTTTGCCAAGGCTATCCTGTGGTGGATCTTGTTACCCAATACTGCCAGGAGAATGTTTAACCAAGTCAGGGAGTAGAGGAGCTCCAATTGTTCCAGTCATTATCTTTGATCGCCTGGCTTTCTGTGAAGCAGGAGGTAGGGATCAGAACCAGGGAATAAGCAGAGTTCTGGAAATTGCAAATTGGAAGGGGAGGGGGGGGGAGACATTTGCAAATTGGAAGGAGGGGGGAGACAGGAATGAGGTGGCAGATTGATTGCAAGGAGAGTCAAAAGAGAATGAAGGCATTTCAGATAAAACAGGTTGCTTTTACCCTGTTCAATGTACTAAGCTGGGTTAGCTCAGAACTCTTTTCCTATGAGCTGTACCTGGATAGTAGATGTCCCTAAAAACAATTCCTACAAAATAGTTCCTGGGGGATCGTGAAACTTGCACAGAGAGAGTGTGATATTTTTTTTTCCCCCCTCTTTGGGGAGCCTTGGCTGACGAATGAGATGATACTTCTATGGCTTTCTTCTCTTCCGGTTTATAATCTGGTTCTTCCTTATAGTACTTCAGTTTCTGAAGCAAAGTAACAAATCCTGCAATCACTGCCTTATCCCCACCAAAAGCATTTGTTTTAGCTCTTTTCATCCTTAGAATCTGGCACCTGCATTCCGTAGTTCAGTGCCATAGGCAATTAAGCAGGTTATCTATGTGAATGAGTCATCCTTGGCCTAAAGCAGTGACTTCTGAGCTAGATTGTCTCCTACCTATCTGACCCCAAAGATGCCTAAGTGTACATTGGAAAAAGAAATCCACCATAGAAAGTGCTTGCAGCTTGGTGTGTGCACCGGAGAAAGAAAATCTCACAAAACACGATTTCTTTTTATTTCTGCTGTGGCCAAGAAAACTAAATCATTCAATAGGAAAAAGTAAGGAAAATGGTGATTCCATGAGGTGCCTGCCTTCCTATATAAATGAACTGGTATAAATGGGCCTTTGAAGTACAATGGACACTCAAAATACCTGTGTATGGAGAAGGCTTTTTGGTTTGGAAGACAATACAGGTGATATTTGAATTACTATGGCAATTGGGACCAGAATTTCCATTGCTAAGTGAAGTGGTTGCAAAGTCCCTATTGCTGTCGTTACGCAAGGATTGTGAGTCCTTAAGCAAGCACTTCCTCACAACTTCCTTTTGGTTTCCAAAAACCAAAGTCAGTGAGAAGCTACCAGGAAAATGTAAATTCCAAGTGGTTTGCAAGCAGGTAAATAGGAAGGAACAAGGGGATGCGTGGATGGCCAGGGAGTTGTGCTGTGGTGCTTGGGCTGGCTGCTGCTGGATGGGGGAGGATGTGCAAGGGTATATAGGTGGCTGGCAAGGTAGGTCATGAGCACAGAGGGGCTGGGGAGCAGGTGGAAGGTTGGGGAAGACTTACCCAAGCATCTTGTGACCTTCCCTACCAGCTTCCCCATTGACTTTCTTGTGGGAAGCTGGCAGGAAGACCAGAAATCAGAATCAAGTGACTGCAGGACACTTCAACCATCATAAGTATCAGCCAGGTGCCATTATGTGACTGAGATGGCAGAAACTTTGAGGACTGGTCATAACCAGAGTGGGTTCCTACCGGTTCAAACTGTTCGGCCAAACCAGTAGTAGTTTGCCGGCCTGGGTCACTGAAACTGCCAGCGACCTAGGCCTGCCACATCTCCAAACCAGTTCCTCAGTCAGGGTGGCATGTTTTTTCTCCATTTTTTAATGTTCTGTGCACATACACATGGGAGACAAGGGAGCGCGTGCGTGCAAAATTGCATGTGCAATAAACCAGCAGTAATGCTGGCTGGCAATAACCCACCGCTGGTCATAACCTTTACTATTCACCACCATCATGACTTTGAATAACCACTGAACAGATGGTTGTTAAATGACTTAAACGGTTGTTAAACTGAATTAAATAAGCCAAGACTGAAGCCATCCATCCAAATGCTGCTGAACTATATACTCCTGTGAATGGTTAAGCCAGCATTTCTCAACCTGGGCCACTTGAAGATGTGTGGACGTCACTTCCCAGAATTCTCCAGCTAGCGTTGAATGGGAAATTCTAGGAGCTGAAGTCCACGTATATTCAACTGGTTGAGGTTGAGAAACACTGGATTAAGTGACAAGTGAAGAAATATAGATTCTACATTTCCTGAAATAAGTCATTTTGTACTTTCAGTGGTAGAATCTTTGAATGCCAGAGTGAGGAAGGTACAAGTGGGGAAAGGAAAAATTCATGCCCCAGGTACCAAAATTTGAAGGGAAAAAAAACACCTCACCTATGGTGTCAGTTGTTACGCAAGAAGAAAACTAAGCTAAATCCCATTCAGAAAACAGGTTTTGCTTTTACACGCAAAGTCTGACTGGCATATTTCAAGTTTTTCTGAAGAACTGGGTGGTTTTCTCTGAACTCTCAACTCAAATAAGACAATAGCTTACACAAACCAACTGGACTTAGTTCTGGATTTTCTGGCCTATGCTTGCAAGGCATATAATTTGGACAACGTTGGAGGAGATTTTTTTTTAAGCACTGCATTAGCACTGGAAATGGGCTACAGGGCTTTGAGATGACTTGTCAGTGAATTTTGTTCACTGAACTCAGTTTTGCAATACTTCAGTGGAAAGATTGGGTCTAGGATTTTAGGGCATTTTAGGGGGTCTCTTCAAGCAAACAGCAATTAGATTTTTAAAAACTGACTTGGTAATGCAGGTCACTTTTCTGTTAATAGATTTATTCATGTTGTGAGATGTGTGTGTGTGTGCATGTAGATACATACATACTGTTGTGGCCTGTTAGCGGCCAGTGGAGCTGGCAGCAGATTCAGACAGTGAGGAGGTTGGGGAGGAACATGGGCCAGTCCTGGAGTCTGATGAAGGTTCTGATGGGGGCTCTGTGTCGGAGGTAGAGAGGGGGCCAGAGCCATATGTCAGTTATCAGCTGCCTTCAGAGTCAGACATCAGTGAGGTAGACAAATAGCTGGAGCCTGTTCCCAGTGTGTGCATTAACAGAATTGCCAGACGAAGGGAACAGCTAAAGAACAAGGGTTGACTTGGGAGTAAGGCCACAGGTGGACGATGAATGGCTCCTCTCAGAGGAAATAAAAGAGGAGCGAAATGGGGAGGGGAGTTTGCAGGAGACAATTAGTTCACTTAATTTGTTCGTGACTCTCCGTGACTCCTTGCCAAGTTTTGCAAATATCAGCCTGTCAGCTCTCCAAGCCAGATAGGGTCTGTGACTGTAAATCCTTCCTTGAAAGATTTTGCTGGATGTGAATGAGCAGAATTCAGTAAATTAATAAAAGAGTTTTTGTCAGAACAAGGAGTTTGCTTCATGCTCTTGGGAAGCCTAGTTCAAATTCTATAGAATCAACCTTGCCCTCTTTCTCCTAACTTATGCTGTGTACTCAAGTTGTCAAGTTGTTCAATAAATGAAGAATGCAAGTGTACAAGTAGTTATTAGCTCCCAGTTCTATGATTTGCCCATGTTCAAACACATTAAAAGAAAGCAAACATTTCACCATTTTATCACCCTTTAACTACCCTGAGCTTGGCTATGCCCTCTTCGAAGGCTGTCACTGAGCCCTTTTCTCTTTTTCATCATCTAGTATTGTCATTGGCTGCATTATTAATGGAGCTGGGCCCAGATTCTACCCACACAGCAGCAACGCCCTTGATAATTAAGGGGTAACCTAATAGACCACAAGAGGTATCATCATATTTCTATTCAGTAGGAGGTCTTGCTGTCAGGATTTCTCTAGTGCAATAGTACATTGTTTGGTCAATAAACACATTTGGAGCCATTTTCTCTGCCCACAGTGATTGTCAAGCTGAGGGCAAAAGGCAAGCTGAAGTACACAGCACACAATCCTGAATGGAAACTATCAAGACAGCTGTTTCACAAACACTTGTTGCCAATCATTGCTATGGGACAAGCCTACACATGCAGCCTTGTCTTATCGCTCAGGAGTCTCCACAATAACGGGCAGCTTCTGGGTCATTTAATCTTTCTGTTTGTTAAGGCAGGCTTTAATGGAATCTTTTTGCATGTGTTCATATCTTTGGAAAGACAGAAGGAACTATCCCATTCTGTTCTGTATAATGGAATTTCTTGATGAATTCAAACTATTCTCTCTTCCACCCAGGGGTGGGCTGTTGGGGGTTCGCAGGAGTTCGGGCGATCCTCTAGCTAGGATTCTGCCCTCAAATGCCACCCCTGGCTGACCACACCGACCCCATCCCTCCTACCCTGCCCCTCCCCTCCCAGGAGTCTTTACGTGGCCTGTTCATCAAGACAGGTAAGTGCAGGGCCTGCGTAGAGGGTCAGGGAGGGGGGAAACGGGCCTACCTGAGGTTCCAAAAATCCAGAAACGTGTCTGTTTCCAGCCTCGGGAGCCCAGGAAAGCAGTTTTTACCCTCCCGAAATCTCCAGGAAAGCCTCTAGAGGCTGCGGAGGGTGAAAAACAGGCCTACCGGAAGTTCTGGAAATCCAGAAACAGGCTTGTTTCCAGCTTCCAGAGGGCTTCCGGAGCCCGGGGAAAGCAGTTTTCGCCCTCCTGGGGGCTTAATGAAAGCTCGACAAAAACCTCTGGAGTGTGTTGAAGATGAAAAACACACACACACTACCATGGTGCAGAAGGCCGACTAGGCCATGCTCACCATAGCAATAGCAATAGCAGTTAGACTTATATACCGCTTCATAGGGCTTTCAGCTCTCTCTAAGCGGTTTACAGAGTCAGCATATCGCCCCCACAGTCTGGGTCCTCATTTCACCCACCTCGGAAGGATGGAAGGCTGAGTCAACCTTGAGCCGGTGAGATTAGAACTGCTGAACTGCAGATAACAGTCAGCTGAAGTGGTCTGCAGTACTGCACCCTAACCACTGCGCCACCTCCATGGCCATGCATGCCCAGCAAATGGGCAGCGAACCCATTGCTGCAATTTTTGAAGCCCACCTCTGTCCACAACCAATCTTATGCTAGTCACATCTCCCAGGGGACCAGTGGAAACCAATAGCTGCACATATACCAGCCATACTGGGATGAGTAATTTATTCAAGGATATGTATATATCCTTGAATAAACTATGAATGCACCTTAATCTATGTGAAATCACTGGCAAGCTGTGGATATTGTTTGATACTCTCTGGATACTCTCTGGATACGGCCAGCTCTGCCAACAATTCAGGAGTCGGATAATGGCCTCTCATTCCACGTCCTTTAAAATCGGGAGGAATAAATTTATAGTACCAGTTCACTTGTAAAGAAGAGTTAACGTTCTTCTGATTGTAATCAGGCAAGATGTGAGGACTCAGTTTGTGGCCGCAAAGCAAACCTCTACAGCATCTGTTCCAACTCATAGCTGAATGGTGTTGCCCTGATTATTAGGAAAAGTGATTGTTTGAGTCCTCTGCTTTGATGCCTTTTCTTTTCTTTCCATGTCACCAAAGAAATAAGATGTTGGCAATGGTTCATGGGGAGAACACCTTAACATTTCTCTCCCCTTCTCTTTCCTTTTCTACATAGTAATGAGCTGCCACATTGAGATTCCTGTGTCCTGCGTTTCAGAAGCAAAGCTAGGAGGGGGTTGCTTAAGCATTTCTCTCTTACACTATTTCCCTATTGCCTTGCGATTTCAGCCCCTGGCAACATTATAATTTTTATAATTTTTATTTCTTACCATGGAAGGCTGACTGAGGCTCTTTAGGAAGAAGAGGCAGATCTGAGACTGGGAGAGGAGGTCCCTGAAATAGTTTGAAACAACCAATAAATCCCTTTCTGTTCATTCCAATTGCTGGTTTCCTGATTTTGCTCCCAGCATCAGGAATAGTGAAAAGTATTAGATTTTACCGTCTCTTGCTGGGCAATTCTGGAATAATGTAGTTAAAACACTAATGTGCCACTCTGCTCTAAAAATGATCTAAGCCTGCCTCACTGATAGGATAAGGGCAGGGCTGAAATCCAACAGGTTCTGACAGGTTCTGGAGAACAGGTAGCAGAAATTTTGAGTAATTCATGCCACCTCTGGCTGGCCCCGAGTGGGGTGGGAATGGAGATTTTGCAGTATCCTTCCCCTGCCATGCCCACCAAGCCACGCCCACAGAACCGGTAGTTAAAAAATGAATTTCACCACTGGATAAAGGGCAAGAAAGAGAAAAGAAAAATGAGTTTGTTATTTTCAAGAATTGGTTGTGTTAAAGTTAAGTGGAAATAGGGAAATAGTTATAGAAAATAGAACCCTGCAAGTAGAATCCTTCCTTCCTTCCTTCCTTCCTTCCTTCCTTCCTTCCTTCCTTCCTTCCTTCCTTCCTTCCTTCCTTCCTTCCTTCCTTCCTTCCTTCCTTCCTTCCTCTCCCCCTCTTTATTTCTCTTGGATGATTCTCAAAAGATTTCAATGTGCAATATCAAGTCTTTATTTAGGCTACTTAGTATACATAATCCCCCCTCCCTTTTCACAAACTATCTGTGCCCATTTTATGATTCCAGTGAACTGCTGGGTTTTGCTCTTATGCCAGGAAAGAAAGCCTTTTTCAATGCAATGATTGACAACTGTTTAAAAGTTGTTTAGTAACTGTTAGAGGGGAAGCTGATGAGAGCACCTGCCAATCCCTTGGCGACCTCATCCACTTATCAGAGCAATATCATTTCCTGGAAAGCTGACAACTATATTCTTTGGACCTGAGATATTTGTACAATTTATATATGTGTGAAAATTCAGGATGGATTATTTCATTATAGAATATACCAAATTATGATTGCTTATCTCTATTCATCTCATAATTATTTAAGCCCAAATTGCATTTTAATCTAGAATCATAGAACCCTGCTTTTTTTTTTGTCTTTTCAGGCAATTCTATTGTGAATAATGATCAGTGCACAACTAAACAGTTAAATATCTAGATATCCATTAATCCTGCACTGGTTTTTGGAAGCTAATATATCAAAGATATATTAGTAATATTACATATAGTTAAATGTTTCTTATTAGCATAATAGCTTTGGAATCATAATAAAGTCTGCCTCATTTCCCAAAACTTCATCAGAAAGGGAGGGATCACAGCACTATAGTACAGCAAGCAGATGGTAGCAGATCCATTACTTGGCATCTCAAGTTTAAGAGGAAGTGAGCAGTGTAAAAGCCTTCTGCTGAAGATCCACTGCTAGTAACAACAATGTGAGATAAGCAAAATGATGCCCACCTATAAGAACCATTCAAGGTGGGTTGCTCCTGGTTTGGCCTGGATTGGGGGAACTGCCCAGAAGCTTCTGTACATGCACAGAAGTGTTGTGTGCTCCCGGTTTGGCCTGGATTGGGTGAACCGGTAACAGCATCAGCGAGAGGCTCCACCCACCCACCTGGACACTTCTGTGCATGCACAGAAGTGTCCTGCATGCACGGGTGCATGCCCAAACCAATAGTAAAAAAGTTGGCAATCCACCACTGGTACCACTGAGGATAATTCCTTCAGTACTCTCTAAACTCTCTGAAATCTAAAATTTCTTTAATAATCATTACAATAGTGAAGTTGCAAGTTTGGTCTAGTGCCATGATGGTGAACCTATGGCATCATGTGACCCTCTCTGCAGGCATGCGAGCCATTGCCTCAGCTCAGCTTCACCACACATGCACATGTGCCTCCCGCCAGCCAACTGATTTTTGGGTTTCTGTTGCGCATATGCGGAGAAAGGGGTGCATGTGGGAAACATGCATGTATGTGTGGGGGGCAGTAGGTCGCACATGCATGCACAGGGGCAGGGGAGTGCAGGGATGTGGGCATGCGCATGTGCTATCGCACATGTGTGTGCATTTTCAGCACACGACGACAAAATGGTTACCCATCACTGGTCTAGTGGTTAAGGCACCAGGTTAGAAATAAGGAGACTGTGAGTTCTACTTCTGCCTTAGCCATGGAAGTTACATGAGTGATCTTGGGCCAGTCACTCTGTAAAATGTGTTTGTTCAATATGTTCACCACCTTGAATTGTTTGTAAAAAATAATAAAGGTAGAAAACAAACAGAACAAAAGAAAATGTTGCCAAAGAAAGAGTAATTTTTTTCCATCATTAATGCCAAGAACATATTGGGATCAATATAGACCTCATACTGGCAGGGGTAAAATCCAGCAGGTTCTGACAGGTTCTGGAGAACCGGTAGTGGAAATGTTGAATAGTTCAGAGAACCAGCAAATGCCCCCTCTGGTTGGCCCCAGAGTGGGGTGGGAATGGAGATTTTGCAGTATCCTTCCCCTGCCACCAAGCCACGCCCAGCAAGCCACACCCACAGAACCGGTAATAAAAAATTTGAATTTCACCACTGCATACCAGTAGTCCTTGTCAAAAATAGCCACACAGGGGACTGTTTGATTGTTAGGAAGATTGTCAGGAACCAAAACCAGAGATATTGTCTACCTAATTGGAAAAAGAATTGCAATGTAAAGAATATCTTGGGTGTTCAGGTAGTGGTTGTAAATGTATTTTATACTGGCCATGTCCACCATGTGACATTAGGTTTCTCTTTTTGGTATGAATAGTGATCCAAATGACACCTCTAAACTAGGTTAATTAACATTGAATATCAAACCAGTATGCATGCCATTTATTTAAAATATGTAATTTGCTCTGAGTTGGTGCTTTGTATTCTGATGTAGCAGAGGTGGGTCGCTCCTGGTTCGGCCCAGATCAGTTGAACTGGTAGTAGCATCGGCAGGAGGCTCCACCCACCCGCTCAGACGCTTCTGCGCATGTGCAGAAGCGTCACGTGCACAAGCGTCACGTGGGAGCGTGCCCAAACTAGTAATAAAAAAATTGGCAACCCACCACTGCAATGTAGGTATATCAAATGGATGTAGAAACTCATTCTCACAAGTGCAGAGTCCTTAATCCCAAGAGCCTTTATAAAATACTTTTAATTTTGTTTTGACTGGCTCTTGGCATCAGGGATTTAGTTGCTCAATAGAAAAGCTGAGGGAGGCTGCAGCCTCTGTATTTGCTCCTGCTAAGTTATTCTCCACAGATGCAGAAACATCTATTATTGGAATTTCTAGTATAATATTCAACATATTTTCCTTTCCCTTCCTTTCCCTTCCTTTCCCTTCCTTTCCCAACATAGGGAAGAACTTCATTTTCTTTTCTATCTTCTGCTTTAAACGAGAAGTGCCAATAAGAATTGCAAATGCTAGAAATAAGTTCCAGGGGCTGAACGCTTCCAAGAAAAATTAGCGTGACAGAAAAATGTTTCCAGGTAGGATCTCTAAGAGAAGAAACCTATTTTCTCTGTTACAAAATCCTATATTGGATACTTTGGAAATAAAAGTCTCACCAGACAATGAGACCTTGATCATTTGCAAAAATAATAAGAATAATAAGAATAGTATTTACTGCTTTTAAATATACATTTAATGATACGGTAAGTATTAAAGGAAGTTTTCTGGAGAACTTCTGTCTAAAAATGGTGCCCTAGTACTGACGTCAGCTCTAAAACAGGTGATTATTTGACTTGTTTCAGAGAAAGTTTATCTGTATGGTTAGCCTTTCCAAAGCCAAATTATCGACTGTTGGATTCTACTTCATCATGAATGCTCCAGGGCACCTAAATGGAATTTTACAAAATCTCAGACCAGCCTGATCCTAGTGGCAGACAAGCCTGTACTCTGTTCTGCACCTGACCCTACTTAGGGTGTGTCAAATGAAAGGATTTTTTGTATTGCTTCATCTCTCTCTCTCAAATGAATGAGTAAACATATCCGAAAAAAACCACTTTAACTGCTACAGTTACGTAAGAAATGCATCAATAAGCGGAAGCAGTATGAAAGACACTTTTCCAGGAACAGCAGTAGAAAGCAAATTCTGATTCATGGTACTGTTCAGTTTCTGGGGGATACAGGGCAGAGATGTATCCCTGCTCCCTATTGTGTGGGGCCATGCTTTTACTCTTCTGCCAACCTAGCAGTTCGAAAGCATGTAAAAATGCAAGTAGAAAAAATAGGGACCACCTTTGGTGGGAAGGTAACAGCGTTCCATGCACTTTCAGCATTGAGTCATGACCACGAAGATGTCTTCGGACAGCGTTGGCTCTTCGGCTCTGAAACAGAGATGAGCACCGCCACCTAGAGTTGGGAACGACTAGAACATATGTACGAGACGAATCTTTACCTTTACCTTTATGCTTTTACTGAATTTAGACTACAGAAGTTAGGGTTTGAATAAAGTTGCTGAGGATTATGGAGTGCTGCTCCTTGTGGAATAAATGAGTTGCTATTCACCTATTCCTATGATTCTAGTACTGTTAGTTGAAATATTTACCCATGTATGATTACTGCATACCCCATTATTTCAATGTGAAATAATAAACATACACAATATATTTCTGATAGCTGTTTTGTAAGGATGATGTCCTAAAAGGCAATTTTTAAATACTTGTATAATAAAACAAATGCTATATTGTAGTATAAATACTACCCAATATGGATCATTTTCCCACAGATTATGGCATTTGCTGCATGTTCAATGAGTCATAAATACCAAAGAAAATTGCATTTGAACAATGAAAACAACCATAGTTATTTTAATCTCTTTCACCCTCCAGATATGCTGAGCCATACCCCTATTCTCACTTTACTTACACAGAGAATGTTTGTCCTTTATAAAATGGCCTAAGGCTTTCAATTAAAAAACAGACACTTCGTTTATTAAAATAACAATAATACACAAACTGCTTGCAATCTTTAGCATACTTTTCCTACGTTGTTTTCGTTGTTAACTTCTGCTTCTATTTTTTGGGAGTCATCTCCAAAATATGTAATATGTATATTAAATAATATACATGATACATATTTTGGATTATAATATATAATATGTATTGCCTTCTCTTTCTATTCATGATTGCAGTCACTTTTCACTGTAATGCTAAACGGCTTTGGTAGGCTTTCTCAAGGGCACTCTGCTTGATGTATAACAATAAAGTTCAGCTTTTCTCTAATTCATTGTGTAGCTTTTCTTCCCCTTGCACAAACATTAGGCTTGTTTTTGTGATAGAATATAAGATGGAGGATAACAGCAAACTCCGATACTTAGCATTGGTTTCTGTTCTGTTTCAGCCCTGACCCTCTACAACAGCTTTTTCAAATGAGTCACTAGATCTCTTAAGTATGAAAGGTGGAGTTGGATTTGTTCAACCATGTGGATTATATGACATTATTTGGGCGAAAGAAAAGAGGGGGGGGAGCTCTTGGTGGATGAGTGAGGTGGTTACATATACAGGCTTTCAAGCAGGAAGGAAAAGTAAGCCTATAGGGCTTCAACAAATCTTGTGTTGTTTTGGTTACTGGGGGATGGCAATGCATGATCTGCAAAGAAAATAACATTTGGCAGGTGTTAGACACCCATCGCCTTCTTCTTTCATCACCGCATTTTGATTGTCAGATGATTCCTGACTTTCTAATCTTTACCATCACTGCCACCTGCTAATGGCCTCCTGGGCACAAAAGCTCTGTTTACATGTCGTGCTTACTTGTGACCAACTAAATGGTTTATTCAATTAATATTTTCCATTTGCACGACACATTAAACCATAAACAATTGCACAGGTAGGGTTCATATAGAATAACAGAGTTGGAAGGGACCTTGGAGGTCTTCTAGTCCAACCCCCTGCCTAAGCAGGAAATCCTATACCATTTCAGACAGATGGCTATCCAACATCTTCTTAAAAACTTCCAGTGTTGGAGCATTCACAACTTCTGGAGGCCAGTTGTTCCAGTGATTAATTGTTCTAACTGTCAGGAAATTTATCCTTAGTTCTAGGTTGCTTCTCTCCTTTGTTAGTTTCACCCATTGCTTCCTGTTCTACCTTCAGGTGCCTTGGAGAATAGTTCGACCCCCTCTTCTTTGTAGCAACCCCTGAGATATTGGAACACTGCTATCATGTCTCCCCTAGTCCTCCTTTTTATTAAACTAGACATACACAGTTCCTGCAACCGTCCTTCATATGTTTTAGCCTCCAGTCCCCTAATCATCTTTGTTGCTCTTCTCTGCACTCTTTCTAGAGTCTTCACATCATTTTTACATTGTGGCGACCAAAACTGGATGCAGTATTGTTTATCGTTTATCGTTTATCATTTAATTTATTTGTATGCCGCCCTTTTCCCTGAAGGGACTCAGGGAGGCTCACAACTCAAAAGGGAGGGGAAATACAAACAGAGTAACAAAACATAAAACCATACATAGTTAAAAGCACAACAATCATACCATTCGAAGTGGGGCAACGAGTCTTTAGCCCCAGGCCTGTCGGAACAGCCAGGTTTTAAGGGCTATGCGGAAGGCCTGGAGGGTGGTGAGGGTACGAATCTCCACGGGGAGTTCGTTCCAGAGGGTCGGAGCAGCCACAGAGAAGGTTCTCCTCCAGGTAGTCGCCAGTCGACACTGGCCGGCTGATGGAATTCGGAGGAGGCCTAGTCTGTGGGATCTAATTGGTCTAGTGGAGGTAATTTCAAGTGTGGCCTTACCAAGGAATTATAAAGTGGTATTAACACTTCACGTGATCTTGATTCTATCCTTCTGTTTATGCAGCCTAGAACTGTGTTGGCTTTTTTGAAAGCTGCTGCACACTGCTGGCTCATATTTAAATGGTTGTCCACTAGGATTCCAAGATCCCTCTCACAGTTACTACTATTGAGCAAAGTACCACATATCCTGTATATAACCCATAAGGCTAAAATGTGACTGGCTAATTTTTGATTAAGTGTGATTGGGCAACTTTAGCATTATAATCCATTTTAAGAATAGGACTCAAGACAGGAATTGGAGCTAGAACTTAGTTATGAAATGAGTCCAAAATCAATGAGGAAATTATATGAGAGTAGAATGGAGAAGATCATATATTCCCAAAACCAGTTTCCCAACTGTTGCTTGTCTCACAGCAGAAAGAGAATTTGTAGATAACCTCTTCTCTGGATCTGCATAACTTCAGAAAAAGTATCTGTTTTGGATGTGATCAGTGGAAGATAATTTTATATTGTCAATAGAGGGAAAAGGACACAATAGGCCATATTTCTCTGCATTCTGGTATAGCAAGCATTGCCATGACGCAAAAGGAGTATGGACTCATATTATTCTTATTGATTTGTGGCTATAATTTCTATATTACCTTCAATATTGTATATCAGTTATAATTGTATATGTACATGAAGATAATGTATCTATCTTGTTGTTTATGTTCCCCCTTTCCCAGTTTTATGTGAGCCGCCCTGAGTCCCCTCAGGGAAAAGGGCGGCCTACAAATTCTAATAAAACTACCAAAAAAAAAAAAAAACTACCAAAAAAACTATGCATTCATTCATAATTCACTCCATTCATGATTTTCCATCTCCACTGAGAATTTTTGGATAAAAGATTATCATCAGTGGTGGGATTCAATTTTTTTTCATTACCGGTTCTGTGGGTGTGACTTGGTGAACGTGGCTTGGTGGGCATGGCAAGGGAAGGATACTGCAAAATTCCCAGTCCCTCCCCACTCCTGGGGGAAAGTTACTGCAAAATCCTCATTCCCTCCCCACCCCACTAACCTGCTTTCCAGCTCCATTCTCCTGTTCAGGTCAACAAAAGAAGATCAGCTGGGAGGCTGGGAGGGGCCAGCCTTTTGCCAGTTCTCCAACCACTCAAAATTTCCACTTCAGAATTGGCTGAATACCACCTCTGATTATCATGTGGAACAGATAGATCAGATTTTGATTTCATCTCACAAATCAATAAATACTACTAATATTCTGTCTACATGACAGAAGCACAGATGTCATCCTTAAGTGGGGTTTGATGGTATACATTGTTTTCCTTTCTCTTGGTACCTTCAAAAGGTTTTGGGGAATTAATTCTCAGAATTTTCAGCTGAGTTAGCAAGTTTGTGAATGAAATTACCTTCATTGGATTGGTGAGGGCAGTTACATGGAACTGGGCTTATCTATACGGCACGAAGGTTGCTAAATGTATTCCACTTCTATTTTGATATCTTTTATCTGTCATTTGCATGGAAGATTTTTACTACAGAAGGTAAACGATCAGCTGAAAAAATGCTTTGTATCTACAGCAGAGCAGCTAATAACTTTGCTACAGTAAGTGATATACTTTTTAGAGTTAAAAAGTCAACAGAATTACATTTTTTTTTAAATTTTGCATGCTCTTTTATTAATTTACAACATCCAATTGGAAAACTTTCAAACTATCCAATAGTCAGAAGTCTATATATTACATGATTAACATTATATTATTTGTCTAAGCACTGTATGTGGATATTCACAATTAATACCTTATATACAAATATTTTAAAAATGCCCATTTGCCTATATACAGTCAACTACATATAGTGTATCAAGTAATATCTGAACTCTAGAAGTTTCTAAAACTTCAAAGACGCCAATAGAATATAGAATACAGAATAACAGAGTTAGAAGGGACTTTTGAGCAGAGGTGGTATTCAGCCAGTTCTGACAGGTTCTGGAGAACCAGTAGTGGAAATTCTGAATAGTTTGGAGAACTGGCAAATAGGCTGACCCCACCTCCCAACTGATTTTCTTTTGTTGCCCTAAACAGGAGAACGGAGCTGGAAAGCAGGTTAGGTGAGGAGAGAATGGGGATTTTGCAGTAACCTTCCCCTGCCACACCCGCAAAGCCACGGCCACAAAGCCACACCATGGCCACCAAGCCATGCCCATAGAACCGATAGTAAAAAAATTTGCATACCACCACTGCTTTGGGGGTCTTCTAGTCTAACCCTCTGCTCAAGCAGGAGACCCTATACCATTTCAGACAAATGGCTGTCCAATCGCTTTTTAAAAGCCTCCACTAATGTAGCACCCACAATTTCTGAAGGCAATCTGCTCCAATCTCATGTGTCCTTAGTTCTAGCTCACTTCTGTCCTTGATCAGTTTCCATGCATTGCTTCTTGTATTGCCTCCGGTGCTTTGCAAAATAGATTGCACCCCCCCCCCCCCGCCCAATTGAATCCAGAAAACCACATGCTGCCACCTGAGACACAAGGGAATATATTGAATCACTGTGAAAAATAACTACAAATTACTGAAGCAATCAAGCTAACCCACATGCCACAAGCAAAGGGAAAAGACCCACTAGAATGGGCTAGGAGCCAGCCTGAGGTAAGGGAAATTCCTTCCTGCTCCTAAATTTAGCAATCATGCACAGGGAATGAAAGAAAAATAAAGGAGTCTTTCTGAGTCATGCTGTTGAAAATCCTGCTTTTAATTGTGGTAACCTCCAATGCCTCAAAGGGAAAATCCAATTATCTGAAATTCGAATTGGAATAATCTCAGTCAAAATGTGCTACCAGCTACAACTAAAAATACATGGGACTTATAATCAATTTCTGATGAAACAAGCAATACTTTATAGAAGTTTCTTATTACAGCAGTAGTGCGATGGTTCCCATGTATGTTTAGTCTAAAGCCACTTGCCATCTACAAGCTCTTTCAAGACTCTTAGACAGTCGGTGTAGTTATTAGCTAGGTATTAGTTACCTAGTTTGATAATGAAACATCTTCAAGCAAATAACCAAGTTAGAAGAGTGCCAAGGACTCCACAGTTCAACCCCGAGCTACAAATATTATGTTCTTTTGGTAATATTTTCACTGTGTCCAGAGGGTAACTAATGCTTAATGTGCTCTCTGCTGCTGCCTCAGTTAATTAGCCTTTACATTGTTATATTTTTATTCTTTGCCTTACAAAAAAACATGAAATGACTTCTGAAATCCATATCTTAAAGCATCAAGATTTTAGTTCTCTGTTTCAGCAATCCTGTTTCAAAATATACTGCTTATTAAACTTTTAGTTAGGAAACATACCCAACAGACCTTTCTCCTCATATTTTCCCCATAACAACAAGCCTGTGAGGAGAGCTGAGAGTAAGTGACTGGCCTAAAGTCATCCAGCTGTCTTTCATGACTAAGCCAGGACTTGAACTCATAGCCTCTTTTTTTGGTAGCCTGGTCCCTACTAGACCAATCTCTCGCTCTCTCCCTCCCTCCCTCCTTCTCCCTCCTCTCCCCTCTCTCTCACTCTCACTTCCATCTCTCTTTCAATTACCTCCAATAGACCGATCAGATCCCACAGATTAGGCCTCCTCCGAATTCCATCCGCCGGCCAATGTCGACTGGCGACTACCCGGAGGAGAGCCTTCTCTGTGGCTGCTCCGACCCTCTGGAACGAGCTCCCCGTGGAGATTCAAACCCTCACCACCCTCCAGGCCTTCTGCAAAGCCCTTAAAACCTGGCTGTTCTGACAGGCCTGGGGCTAAAGAGCTTTCGCCCCCCCCCCTCTCGAATGGTATGGTTGTTGTGTGTTTTAAATTGTGTATTGTTATGTTCGTCTTTTTATCCCCTGTCTGTACCCCCTTCCCTGACTGAATTGTGAGCCGCCCTGAGTCCCCTTCGGGGAAAAGGGCGGCATATAAATGTAATAAATCCAATCCAATCCAATCTTTCCCCTCCTTCTCCCTCCCTCCCTCTCTCCCTCTAGTAAATAGATAGTAAGAGATATACTGGAAAGAAAACAAGACCTCAAAATAGGTAGTCATATATCCCCATTTCTGAATATATGTTTTTAGCAAAAATACAATGGAACAATAAGATTTGGAGACCCGAGTTTCCCTTTCATACATGAGCACCGTGTTGAACATAAGCAGTTCAGCCTTTTTTCCCCAACCCTTTTTCCTGGCATTAAGCCTGAACTTTCTACTCTATTTACATCCTTTCTTCTTGTAAATGATTTGGATAGAGCGGGCAAGTGGCCAGATGTACTTGTTTAACAGGTAGGGTGATCTTGGAGTAAAGGAAAAAGAAACTAATGAGCTCTATAGGGAGTTGTACTCAGCTTGGCGATTGCAGGGTGATACAAAAAATCTTGCGGGATGGGGCGGAGGTAGTACTGATTGCCCCACACTGGCCCCGAAGGCCTTGGTTTGCCGATCTCCAATTCCTCTTGTGGACAGACCCTGGAGAACCTCCCAGGAGAAGTTCTTCCTCAGTCAGGGGTCTCTGAAACACCCGGACCCTCAGTGGCTCCAGTTGCCCACTTGGCACTTGAGCAGAGCATCTTGAGGAAAGATCTCTCCTCCCCCAGGGTTATACAGACTATCCAGGCAGCTTGCAGACTCTCCACGGAGTGCATTTATGGCACTACATGGTGGGCCTTTTCAACATGGTGCATCTCTAGGGGCCTTGATCCGGTCCTGGCCACTGTTGCACAAGTTCTGGACTTCCTTCAGGCGAGGCTGGACAGAGGGTTGGCTCCCAACACGATTAGGAGACAGGTCTCGGCCATTTCATCGGTACTCCTGGGCGGTAGATATCAGACACTGACTCACCATCTGATGGTCAGGTGGTTCGTCAAGGGGGCCTCCAATCTTAAACCACACACGGTCAATGTTCCCTCTAATTTTTTTTCAGTGTGAGCAGAAAAGTATAGTGTTTGAGCGGCATATTTTCATACCTGAGCACCTGAATTTTTTTCACAGATGTCACCTAAGACAACAACGAAATCAGTATTATTTGAAACTCAAAGTTATGTTTATTCAAGGTACCCACTTAATTAAAAGTGTTATATAATATCAGTATCATTTAACAACATTCCTGCTTAGCAACCAAATGCTCAGAAAGTCTGGCATTTGAAGCACGCAAGTCTTAAAGCTGTTGTTACAAGATCCTTGCACCCCTAACCCTTTAGAAAAAAAATCCCAGGGGTCTTCAAACCTGACAGCTTTAAGACTTGTGGACTTCAACTCCCAGAATTCCTCCTCCAGTCATGTTGGCTCAGAAACTCTGGCATTGAAGCATGCAAGTCTTAAAGCTGTCAAGTTACAAGATCCTTGCACCCATAACCCTTTAGGAAAAAAAACACCTAGGGTCTTCAAACCTGACAGCTTTAAGACTTGTGGACTTCAACTCCCAGAATTCCTCCTCCAGTCATGTTGCGGCGATGTCATCTGCGTGGATCTCCTCCATCTTTGGTTTTTTTCACAGGGAGCAGGGCTGCCGCTGAAGATGCCGAGCCCCCGCCACCACTAGAATAAGTGCTGCCACTGCCTCCTCCTCCTCCAACAGCACCACCACATTTGCTGCCCAGCGCTGCAGCTGAGGTGAAGCCGCCAAAGCTCCCGCTGGCACCCCCGCCCATGGCAGCGGTGGTGGTGCCTCCCCCTCTGCTCGGAGCACCTCAGCTGGGCCCCGGGTTACCCCTGCCGCCACCTCCACCTCCGCCGTGCTTTTGAGAAGCCATGAGGCCTTTTTTTCCTGCTCCCGCCCCCTCCGCCGCCTTCCTACTAGCTCCTGCAGCCTCATGGCTCCTCAAAAGCATGGCAGAGGAGGAAGGGGGAGGGATAATGCGGGGGCCAGTTCAAGTGCTCCGTGTGGAGGGAGAGGCACCACTGCCATGGGCGGGGGTGCTGACAGGAGCTTTGGGGGTTCACTTCAGCTGCAGAGCCGGGCGCAAGCGGCTAGGATTGGCTGCCCACAAAGGACCTCCCTGGGCACGGCTTTGCTGAACATGGGGCGACTGATGCTAGTTTGAGCGGCCGCAGCCGGTGCAAACTACCATCAGTCGCTCCGTGCTCATCAAAACTGGAGAGGTCCTTTGCGGGCGGCCAGTTCTAGCCGCCTGCAAAGGACTTCCCCGCGTTTGCTTTGCTGAACACGGAGCAACTGACGGTAATGAGCGGCACAGCTGGTGCCTAGGAGGTCCTAAGAGACCGGCTGTGCCGTGTAAGCTCCTGCCGCCGTCCCCATGCCCGTGCTTATCCTAGATTTTCTGAGGCCCCTCAGCTTCCGGAGCCTGTGACAGAAATCACTGCACGGCAGTTAGAAACGGCTGTGCGGTATTTTCTTGCCATGTGTGTGGCCGTGCAGCCACGCACCTTATAGGGAGTCCACTCTCAATGAACCCCTAACTGGAGAACAGTTCTGTTCTCTACCTTTACCATCATAATAGTTGAATTGGAGAGAGAGAGAGAGGGAGGGAGGGAGGGATTGTTATTTTATTACACAGTCCTGAGCACTGGTATTTAGAAGGAGGTCGTATTCAGTTCCATATGTCTAATTCCTAACTAAATTGATGTGATTTTAGATCTTAATCAAAGTTGCTTTTCTTTACATCTATGCTGTGTTCATCTAAATTGTGCAGTATGGCTTGATTACATTAGGTGTAATGCATTTTAATACAATTCATTTTTGCTTATGCCTCATGTGAGGTGTATGTTATTAAAAACAGCTTAAAATATTACTTTTGTTAATAGTGATTGAAGCAGAAGTATATACTCAAGATCTTAGACTTCAATTTATGCAAAATAACTTAAGTGGAACCCTTCTAAATCACATCAATGTAAGTATTCATTGAAAACAAAACCAAATACCATTGATTTTAGGGAACTCACCAGAAATTGTTAATATTCTTAACCTTCTGATTCCCATTAAAGTAGATTTCTGATATTCATCAAGCCCTGAAATTGGGGTTCTTTTTAATGTAGGCAGTTCAGCATCTCACTTTGAATCTAGAGTTTTGTGCATCCTGATTATTCAAAAGCCAGACTCTGGGTTAAGAAAATATATTTCGTTTATGTTTTGTTTCTTCAGAATTCAGTTTACCCCTAAGAAACTGAAGAGCATTAAACTTTGAATACAGCAACATTAGAGTTCTAGAAATACTACTCCAGCCTCATTCCCTGTATGTTGGTCTAATTTCCAAAAAGAGCTGTCTCTTGCTCTAGTTTCTAAAAGCATCTCAGAAGACAAAACCATCATCTTGCCTACTACCCCTCTGCCACAATAGAAGATGACTTTCACTTGCATTCTCTATTTTCCAGTTGATACTCTCTCCTTTAGAATCCAGGTGCTAAAACCCCTTTGGTTTGGTCATAGATCAAATAGCCTTCCTCAGTCAGAAGATTTTGATCCTTGTACTTTGCTCAAGTGTAAATTTGGGTGGGTACAGTGAACTGGCAAGTCTACCCAGTAATTTGGCATAAGCTTAGTCTCTGCTTGGTATTTACAAATCTAATCCTCCTTCCAGTAAATGAGCTAGTTGAAAAACATGCCTGATTGATTTCTTTCCCATCCCTGTTGTTCTTGGCTTTCAATACTACATATAGTCTAAAATTCAATGAAAGTCTGTGGATAGTTTTCCTGACCAGTCACTCACTGCCAACTCTTTATGCAACTGAATTTGTAAACAGACAAGTACCTACCGAACTTAGATAAATAGAGCAGATACAGGATAAATCTCCTGGAACAAGCATACAGAAACAGAAACTGGGCACCAAATGTTTGTTAAGCTTCATCTTTGCCACACTGCAAAGTCTAGTTTGCAACACTGGAAATATGTAGATCTTTATGTCATAAGTTCTACCAACATACGTGCATTTTTGAGGAATATGCAGCATGCTTTGTAGACCAAAGATCTTTTTAAGATCCATTTAAAATTCTGCTCCCACCATTTCAGGTTTGAAATACAAGGATACTCAAACTAGCAATGATCTGTTACAGTCACATAGATAATATACACATTTTAAAGATTAATCAAAAAAATAATAATAACCAAAGAGAGTCTGGAAGAACATAGATAAGCCTTCATCCACATCCATTCTTGTGTCAGAATACAGCCTCAACGTTCTCCTGTGAATCCTTTGAATTGAAAAATGAAAAACAAAACCTGAATTTTGATAGACATACTATATGAGTCCCATCAGCTCTTTTTGAGACCCTTAAATTCTTATTACAGGATTTTGTTTTTTACTGTAGCAGCAACAGCGGCCAAGATCCAAAGTGACAGCTGGGGAAATAGGACAGTCTATTCGTATTTAGATCCAGGATTGTTGAATAAGGGGGAAATAATTGGGTTAAATGTCAGATTATTAATGGAAACTGATTTCTCTCGATTTAATCCATTGTCCCGATCTTTTGTTTTGCTATATATATATATATATAGATAGATAGATAGATAGATAGATAGATAGATAGATAGATAGATAGATAGATAGATAGATAGAGATAGAGATAGAGATGATAGAGATAGAGATAGAGATAGAGATAGAGATAGAGATAGAGATAGAGATAGAGATAGAGATAGAGATAGAGATAGAGATAGAGATAGAGATAGAGATAGAGATAGAGATAGAGATAGAGATAGAGAGATAGATAGATATAGATATAATGATACAACTACACAGCCAATCAATCCACTTACAGAAACAAAGGCAGCACTCCACACACTCCCACCAACATTTATAGAAAGACGGCAGCTCCGACCATGCTTTACTCACACAAACATGAAGCCGAAAACACCAGCCTGAAGATGGGAAGTGAGACATCGCCGAAACGTTGCCAAGACAATCTCAATCTTACACAGGAAAAGACCTGAATACAACAAGACCAGCATACCTACACCCATGAAAATCTACGTTTCAGCGAGGTCTCACTTGCCATCCTCAGGCCGGTGTTTTTGGCTTCAAGCCAATACATACATACATACATACATACATACATACATACATACATACGGATTGTATGTTTTTCTTTTTCTTCCACATAAAAGTGGGGGTATAAAAGGAAAGAAGGCAAAATGGCAAAGCTACTTCCTGCTATGATTAGCCTTGACATATTTAGAAATGAAAATTCTAGTCAACATTTTTATTTACTGAGCTTGCCTATACAATCTATCTGAGTCTAAGGGAGTGGTCAAATGTGTCATCAGTCTTGAATCTCTTCATGCCCACAAGAACTCTAAGTCCAGTCGATCTTGAATTCCATTGACTCTTATATACCTCAATTTGTATTAATTGTTAGCAGTTCAGATACTTGTAGAGAGCTTTAGCTTGCAATAAACCCTTATATTCATTTGAACTGCCTGGATTCCCATGCTTGATACTTTTTACTATAACCATAGTATAGGAAAAGCTTCACATTGGAATGTAAGAACAGATATAAATGATTTAAAAAGCATGAATTAGCAAAAGAAAGGGGAGGAAAAATGTATATTGTGTATTTGTGAAACCAAGACAAAGGGTGAGAATATAATACTGTAGATTTGAATGAGTGTGGCTTGATCTTGTAGAACAGAACTGATGAATGCATGCAGAAAAGTAGAGATATGAACCAGAAAGCTAAAATGGACACCAGAAAGTTTGAATTGGTGTAATCTAGGTACCTACATTGTGGAACATCAGAGAACAGCAATATGTAGGCTTTTGATAGTTGCATGTTAAATTTCAGTGAATGATGATAATGGAAGAAGAATGGATGAATTTGGGGACTAATTTTGCAAGATTCTGAATAAATACTATCCTGTAAAAGGTATTCTGTTAGATGATATTAACAGGTGGATGGGGCAAGACAAGAAATCACACTTTTATTATCTTTGGTTTATCACCTTATTTTTTTCTGTACTTCACATATTATTGCTTACTCTGAAAGGAATAATGTTATGGATATGTATACATGTAAACATTTTGCATTACAGTTCACACAATGCTTTGACATTCGTCATCCTAGTTAGGGTTGATATGAACATCAAGCCTATCAGAATAAATGAAACGCTGAAACAATGAAACAGATTTCTAGCAAATGTCTGGAGTCTCTACAAATACTAGTAATCCCAAAAGTTCAAAATCCTTCTAAACTGGAGCCAATAATATTTGCTTCAAGGTTACTCTCAAACATAAGTAACAGGTGCCTGGCAAGACTCACACCAGCAATGCAATAGGAATTAGCAACCATAAAAGCTCACTATTTCTGGTGTTTCTCCTCATTTACTATTGCTGCCTATTTAGTTTGCTCTTTAAGATAGTAACAAAGGCAAGAAGAAGAAGAAGCTTTTCCTGCCTTTATCTCTCCTTCTGTAAATGCTATAAATTAAACTCAAAGTAATAAAAATGGGCTAGCTTTGCTACTGGACAGAGAAAGTCAGCTGGTTTAGGTGACAGACTCAGTAGCAACCCATGATTGGTAATCCAAGTCAATAGCAACTTAGTAAACCTATTACCAATATTTTATGATTGGAGAATTCTGCACTTAATGCCATCCTTCAGACATGGTGAAAAATAAATCATCATTCTATTCTCATCAACAAAATTAGGTAAGATTCAGTTAACCATTTTGGTCAGATTTTGTCATGGAAAATGTGTCATCTTATTTCATCAAGCAGCATAATATATTCCTTACATGTAAGCGATTAGAAGAATGACAAAGAAGGGGGTTGCCTCAGCACACAAGATCCTTACAAGAATCTATTAAGAAAGAGTGCTCTTCTTTCCTTCGTTTCCAAACTTCTCAGAAGAATGAAATACTTCTGAACTTTGGTCTTCAAAGAAAATAAAACCCATCTCCAGGCAACAAAGGACTGTCTCCTTTGTTGCCTGGAGATGGGTCTTATTTTCTTTGATAAGGGTGGCATTCATGCTTTGTGGTCAAGTAGCTGATTCTCTGAGTAGAGGTACCTTTTTCTTCCAGAAACTCAATGCTCTCTATTATCTCATTGCTCTGATGAGTTTATTTGGCTTCCATAACCATCCAAGGCTAATGCCAAGCAATTAGCCATTGGAAGAAAAGAAAAAACAGGTTGGTCCACATCCATTTAACTTAAGGCAATTCTCAGTTTCCCAATACTAGCTTGATTGTAGAGTACACCCTTATTAGCATCCCACAATTAAAACTGATAAGACTACAATTTTGAAAGACTGTACTTGTCACCATAATGAAGTCAGAATTGCCCTAAAGCTCTATCACAAAAGCATAAGAGTAATGGATTTTGAAAGGGCATTGGGGGGGGGGGGAGATCAAACAGAAGGTGTGAGTGTGTGGTCACGGGTTGTGTAAATTAAACATTCATCCTTTTATTAGGATACAATGTTTATATAGAATAAAGTCATTAATCATACTGGAAACCAAAAATGGAGATGCATTTCTCCATCTTAGTCTACAAATCTTTCTTCTGTTTAGAATACTTTGTTTAAATGATTATATATGTAAACCTTTACTAATAGATATAAAATAAACCTAATTTACCAGAATGTGGAATGAGTGTAGAATACCAGCTTCTTCATTAAATATGCTGACACTCATTGATATTTATGGAGACACTTATTTATTTATATGATTTTAGTATCTGCAACCAGGATAAAATTGGCAATGCTTTGGCTCTTAACAAGACCATAGACTTACCAGAATTTCCAGTACCAAGACTATCTGTTAATATCTCATGTGCACGTAAAGATTAATGGGGTAAGACTGTCATTGAACTAATTCCACAAATACATGTGCAGAGTTTTAGAAATGCATACTCGGAAATCATCTTCCAAACATCCACTGTCTGACATTTTCATAGGGTTATGTTACAAATAGGAGTGAGCCAATTTGTCTAGTGGTTAAGGCACCAAGCTAGAAACCAGGATACTGTGAGTTCTAGAATTGCCTTAGACATAAAAGTCAACTGGGTGACATTGGGCTAGTCCCTCTCTCTCTCTCAGCCCATGACATCATGCTTGGGCTGGTTGATGTCTGGTTGATTTCTGTGATAACCAATAATTCAATACTTTATTGATCTGAAAAAAGCAGACCTGAACCTGCAGTAAAACTGCTAGGAACAATGCATTGCAAGTAAGAGAGGGAAGAATGGAATCACTTAGTATATGTTTAAACATGGTTTAGGAACTAGTAACTGCCTGGATGGAAAACAAATTCCATCAGCCCTGATTTTTAGCCATATTGTCTGGATACTGATAATGTGGTTCAACAGTGCTTTGGAGGTTAAATGATAGTTGCATCTTCTGTTTCAATGATAAAGGAAGAAGCTAGGGATGAAGCTTTGCAAAATGTTCAACAGTCTGAATAAATGTGATTCATAATAATGAATGGGTGAAAGAACACAGAAAAAAAGCGGTTGCATCATTTAGAGAAAAAATATTAATAAAAAATTGGTGATTGGTGAGTGCCTGCATAACAAAGTATTTTTTACTCTGTTATATGGAAATGGAAAGCATATGGTTGAAAGCAGGGGTGGATTGTTGCCGGCATTACTGCTGATTCGGTGCGCAAAAAATTGTGAAAATTTTGCAAAAAAAATGTCATCAATGAAGCAGAGAATCTACCTGCATCTAAAGCTGTTCAGAAGTAACCTTTTCATCTGCCCTTTCTGGCAATCAAATCATAGCTGTTGAAACATCTAGCAATAGTAGCATTTCCATCTTTGCCCACCAAATCTTGGTTATGTGTGTCTACTCTGCATGTTCTTCCTTAATAGAATTGTATAGAAAGACAATATTATTACATGCAGAGCCTGCAACATCTAGAGGTCACGTTGTCTAATATTATACTCTCCAGGAACTATGGCCTGAACATTTGACCTTCTGTTGTATGAGCAAGAAATTTTTGATTGTTTTTACTATGTAATTACAAGTACACCAATATTAAATGTTTAGATTTCCATTTTTATTGTGCACTTGAAAATAATTATAAAATCCCTCTAATTATAAGATTCGGTTATAGCACTAATGATTTGATAATTCCCAAAGAAAACTCCTTGTGCCACTTCAAGACAGATGGCTTTCCTAGTTTACACAATAATTTTCAGTAAGATTATAATTTATTGAACTAGATAAGGCCTGAGGTCTCTATAAGTGAAATGATTATAGGGTATTTTCATTTATTAAAGGCTACAGAAAGGCAGATTAGTACAGAGTCTTCGGAAAGACTTTGATGTCAAGCCTTGAAACTCTTATCACTCTGAATTAGTGGTCCACAACCTGGAGTTTCTAGTCATAAGGATAATAATTTCCCAGACTGAATAACGAGTCTCTTTGTGACTGAAGATTTCCCAGCAACGTATATATCTGAGGGAGGCAGCCTTCATGTAGATGGCCATCCAACTATAAACAAAGCCCTTCCTGTGAAATATAAGGCAGGCTTGACCTATAGGCTGAAAACCTAATTGAGGCCTAGAAGAGGCACCAGCCTTTGTTCTCCTGAGTCCTGAGTAGAGTGGGTGCAGTCTGTCCAGGGTGGTTTGCAGGCACCGGCCATCAGCAGTTCGGCAGGGCTTTTGTTGGAGATAGGGCAAGGGGTGGAGTGCTGACCTAGGAGCAATGTTCCCTCTAATTTCTTTTCAGTGTGTGCAGAAAAGTATAGTGTTTGAGCGGCACATTTTCATGTCTGAGCACCTGAATTTTTTTCACAGATGTTTCACAGAGCAATTGATTTATAGGATCTGAATTGGAATGGAGAAAAATGGTTTTGTGTGTGTGTGTGTGTGTGTGTGTGTGTGTGTGTGAGCGAGGGATCCAGTAAGGGAACTGTGCCTATTTAGAAAAGAAGGTAAATTATTGCAAACATGATCAGTTGAAGATAAGAATGGGGACAGGTTGGGCGGTAGAGAGAAAGTGATAAAAGAGTAGGAGAGAGGAAGAGAGGAAGAAATTGAGGGAAGAGAGACAGAAAGAGACAAAGAAGGACAGAGAAAGTGACAGAAGAGTGGGAAAGAAGGAGAGAGAAAGAGAGACAAAGAGAAAGGATGAGACAGAAAGAGACAAAGAGGAGAGAGAACGGAGAAGGAGAGAAAAAGTGACAGAAGAATGGAAAAGAAAGAGAGAAAGAGAAGAGAGACAAAGAGAAAGAGGATGAGAGAGAGAGAGAGAAGAGAGGAAGAGAAAAGAGGAAGAGATATCTCATTTCAACCCTGAGGTGCAAATATTCTCTTTGATTGGTAATTTTATTTGTCCATTTACTATCCAATACTTTCATTCCTCCTTAAGTTCATCAAGAATTTCCTTCTTTTTATTGAATTTATCACAATGAGATAACTTTGAGAACAACTTTTTCAGCATAGCTTTACAGCTATTTAAAATATATAGAAATTTAGGTCATGTTTTCAGAACATTAGTCTACTATTTATAAGTCACTAAGTCAAAGAAACAGAATTCAGAAAGTTGGCTTCCCTTTTGCCTGCTTAACTTTTTATCTACATTTTTGATAACTGATATTCACTGTTGACCCAAGAAGCCCATCGTAGAAAGAAACCCTCTTTGTTTGGTTTCCATGGAATGAAGTTGGTCTTTTTCTCAACCATACAGTAGCATATTCTTTCTAAGGAGGATATAATCAAGATAGTCCATAATTGCCTACCAATCTAACAGTATGGCAATTGACAATCTCTTTATATTTCAACTCTAACTCTTTCAGTCTTAAAGGTTTGCAGCCAGCCGCATCTTAGCCAATCAGGCACGGCTAGGCTGTTGCCGGCTATCAATTGTAAGTCGAGGACTTGCGGCTGGTCATAAGTCGAGGGCTTTAGGACCAGTCGCAAGTTGAGGACTTAGCAGATAATATATCTGAATCACAGAGGAGGAGGAGAAGACAACAATTCTAAACCATCCTACAACAAAATTTAGTCTTTCTCACACCCAAGTATGAGACCCACCCATGGGCCAGGGGTACACCATTTATTTTTTACTTAGTCTTCAAATGATGTGCTTAGGTTGCATTCCAAAAGCAGGCATGTAAAAAGATATTTATTTAATTTCATTTACGATTAAATTAAAATCAGAATTGAATTAGGTGTGGTTAAATTTTCATGTATTTAATGCATTCCTCTTAGTCATATTACAAATCACATTTTTGGCAACTTTTGGGGATCCAGGAACTTCATGCTTAGGTGCTGCTGTCATGCTATATAATTTACAGGTTTATTATGTGCCATCAAGTTGTTTTTTGACTCCCGACAACCACATAGATGCATTTGCTATATGAAAGAAGCATATTTAAAGCCTGCCCAAGTTGTAAAAGATTATTTTCTTTCCCAAATTAAGGATATTTTGGTACGCGATGCAGAAAAAGCAACAAGCATGGATTTGTGCAGAATATATCTCAAAATACAAAATTAATTAAACTATTGAATGTCATGATACCCAAATCAGTTGCTTGAGCTGCCTGCTTCACTCTGCCTAATGGCCAGACCAAATCTCAACTCAGTCAGTTCCCTGAGACTCCACCAGACAAGGCATAATCATTAAGGACAATGGGAACATTAGATTATCTGTTTATCAGGGCTATATTTTTGCAGTTCTGGAAAAGACTTCAGAAATTATTCAGATGAGAACAATCAATTGCGCTGTTTATCTTCTTGTCAGGCTAGATCCTGGATTAATTTTACTAGTTTTATTTTTGACGATGAAACTGACTTTCAAAATAGGAAACAGTCTTTTGCAAGCCAAATAAACTTGGGTTTGATTGCCAAGCCAGGAAAAAGAAAGAGAGCCTCAGGCTGGGGAGCAGACCTTCATATAATTTGTCAGTGAAATTTCCTAGGAAGCAAGCCCAGCTGTAACTAGCAGCCAGGGAATTTAGATCCATGCCCTAAAGCTGCTAATCCTGATGAAGAAACTCACATAATATTTCTCACAGACAAATATTGGCAGACTTCTAATAGCAATAGCAATAGCAGTTCGACTTATATACTGCTTCATAGGGCTTTCAGCCCTCTCTAAGCGGTTTACAGAGTCAGCATATTGCCCCCACAGTCTGGGTCCTCATTTACCTACCTCGGAAGGATGGAAGGCTGAGTCAACCTTGAGCCGGTGAGATTTGAACCGCCGAACTGCAGTTAGCAGTCAGCTGAAGTGGCCTGCAGTACTGCACTCTAACCACTGCGCCACCTCGGCTCTAATGCATGTCTTTTGCTCCTGCATCTCCCTCATTAACTATTTATTGCATCTGAAATTACTATTTACATTGTAGTTACAAAATTGGGGAATAGGAAGAGTTCAGATGAGCCGGGTGCTATATTTTCACGATTTTTCAGTGACATCTCTTAAAATTACACACAAAGGCACAGTAACTCACTCCAGTTGTGGCTATTTCACAATGATGCTATTGAACTTTTAGCTGTAGGTGTATTAATTACTGGTCTCTAATACATTCACCTTGCTTAGGATCAATTGCAGCTATTAAGATTAATGTGTTATCCAACATAAACTATGGGTTTTAAATATTGCCAATTCTAGTTCTAGGAAAAAACTTTATATGGATAGGGGAAAAACCGCTAATAAATTTATATAGAGAGGGGGAGGGAGCTAGAGTAATATTCAAAATGTTACATCTCAAACGTAGAGGTTTTGTTCTTCCAGACTTAAAATTATAAAAAAGAGGAAATTGTCTGTCTTGGATAATAGAATAGATAAAATCCTGAAAGCTAGAGCATCCATATTGAGAGTTAATGGGCTTGGAAGGAATATAGGTTTAGGAACACAAAATAGGACAAACATTTAAAAAGATCTATTATAAATTTGATAAAAGTATGGAACCTTACAAAAAATAATGTTCTAGAATTGTATGTTTAATCTTCCCTTGATGATTTTTTTATGATGGAGACAACTATAATAAGACAGGTGATCTTACATATGCAGGAATGGTTGATACAGATACCATGAATAGACTAAAGAAAAACAAGAACTGAAGGAGACCGTCACCTTTATGGCATATAAATATCACCTTGGTGGTTTGTCAGAGGCAGTGACCATCTACAGCAGTGTTTTTCAACCTTTTTTGTGCAAAGGCACACTTTTTTCATGAAAAAAATCATGAGGCACACCACCATTAGAAAATGTTTAAAAAATTTAACTCTGTGCCTATATTGACTATATATAAAGTGTTTTTCCCACGGCACATCTTACACTAGGTCACGGCACACTAGTGTGCCACGGCACAGTGGTTGAAAAACACTGATCTACAGATCCCTGTATCATTACATTATAAAGAAATATAGCATCAGTGATTATGCAGTACTGCATGTCCAAGAGATACTTAAGATACAAGTTGCTGTTGATAAAAATGAGGTAATTTTTAATGAGGTGTTGTTGATCCATTATATGGTGGAGGATAAATAGGTAGATGTGACATGTATTACCAAAACAACATTGAGCAAGAGTAGCGATGTCCCAAGATCTTCCATCTTGAGTGGAGGTGTCCAGATACTTCAACATGGATATCAGAGAGACAAATGGGGGTGATATTGATTTATTGGACCACCTTGCCAGTGAGAAAGGGTGTTGTTTTAAAAGTGGCATGGTGTGAGTGCTTGCATACTAAATTGTAGGGACAATATTTAATACATCCTCTACTTGAGTTCTTCAAATTGATTTCAGTGTTGCTGTCAAGAATCCGAGTTTCTGCTCTTGGGGGACTTCAACTTCCATACCCCTGGAGTGGGATGTGGGAGGCCTTTGGATTGTATAGCCCCCAAGGCAAGCTTCTCTCAAATAATCTTAGGTCCTGACATATGTTGGCAGTGTTATGTTAATCTTATATTTGCCTTAAAGTGGTTGCTTGATGATCTGGAAATAGAGAGAAATTTTTCTTAATTCTTTCTATGATCAGCTCTTTTCCTTTCCAGATGAGATTTGCTGGCATTGGGTCTTTGCAGTGAATGAACTAATAAAAACATGTCACCCTTGATGAATTATTGTTGTGGATGAATTCCAGTAGATGCTGGAGGATTTTTGCAATGATCTGTCAGGTAGTACAAGTGATTGCCTGGTTAGCTGCTGATAACAGGAGGTGACCATCATTCTTAATATGATAATTTGTGAGTAGTTTCATTCTGTGTGCCACTCCCAGTTGGATCCCTAATGTACTAAGAATATTTAGTTATGTAGAGGTAGGTGTAGTTCTTGATGTACTAGTGGAGGAATTTGCAAATGAATCTGACCAAGAACAAGTACAGGGCAAATTGAGTTCATTTCTCCTTCCTCGCTGCACAAACAAGTTGCTGACCAGTAGCCTTACTAAATCCATTTTAGGAAAATGTGTTCATGAAGATTACCTCTATGATATCTTTCCCCTATGTTTTCCAATAAAATTGCTCAGATAGTAACTGGGAAATATCTTGCCATTTTAATTGAGTGTTCTTTTGACCTATGTCTTGATGATATGGATAGGATATTCTATATCGTAACCACATGATTTGGACCTATGCCCCAAATGCTCCTTCAGGGATCAGGGATAAATGATAAACAATGTTTCTTTGAAGGAGGGGATGATGCCTGAGGCCTTGAAAGTACTCCCTCCTTAAGAGGCCCTCTTTTTATCCAACCATACTCAGGAATTATTGACTATCTCATCTTTTGGGAGGAGGATGAGAAGTCAGCTACATGTATTCTAAAGGAAGATTTCCTGGGTGCTTTTCAGCTTGGATTTAGGACTGTACATGAAACGAAAATGACATTATTTGCATTGTGGAAGGCCTCTTCTGAGCTTGGATACAAGTATTGCATGCTTTCTGGTCTTATTAGGCTTTCAGTGCCATCAATCATGGTATCATTTTGGAATACCTGTAAAAATTGAGTGCTGGAGCATTGTTCTACAGTGGTTTCATCTTTCTTTAGGGGATAGTCCTGGTCAAATGTTATAGGGAATATGAGGTCAACCTAGTAACTATTCATTCAACATCATAGCACATTGTGGTTGTCCTTTCTTCCCTATTGCTTAACATCTACATGAAGGGAATCATCCTTTGGTTCAGGGTGTGGTACCCATCAGTATGCTGATGATACCCAGCTCTACATTAGCACCCTAAGTAGGGCAGATAATATTGTGGAGGTCTTATCCTGGACTGGAGCACTGAGGGTCTGGATGGGATAATACACTGAGATTAATCCAGAGCAAAATGGAAATGTTATTTGTCCATAATAGTTACTGGTTGCTTCAGAGTTCTCTTTTAAGGAGAGGCAATGTGCCCAAGCAAGTGTCCCCCCCCCCGCCCCCAACTCGGAAATCCTAATGGATTCTTCAATCGACAAATATCTCTGTAGGGACTTTTCTATACTCTGAACAATAGTAACTCTATATTGTTAGAGTTTAATTTCACTATATCCATAGACTACAGCAGCAAGTTCTACATGATGCTTTCTACGAAGACCATTTGGAAACTGCAATTGGGACAAAATACAGCAGCCAACTTGCTAGTAAGTACTGCTTGCAATTAACTCAGGTGTTCTGGATGATGAATTTAGCTATTAGTCAAAGTGATGACTTTGGCCTATAAGGCTCTAAAAGGCTTAGCAGTTACTCATGGGAGCATTTTCTCTTATCTGAATTAGCCTATCCTATACAATTATCCTGGGAGTGGATTTCTATGTTGGGAGGGACTTCCCAAAATGCCTTATAGTATTATTTTGGCAATGCATCACTACTAACTGCAAATGAGATATCAATAAAATCTTATAGTTAATATTCCCCAATACTGTTCCAACTCTTGTCTTCATATGATCCTTGTATAAACAACACACTCATAGAGTGGGGGCTTTCCTTTTTAAATGTTGCTCTATCTTATTAGAATGAATTTTAGGATCTGAGTCCCTGGTTTTGGAATTCTGCTCAGTAGAGAAATGATGTACAGAATATAATTGCAGAAAGGTTTACATCTTAATTTAATGGATGGTCCAAAATTTAGTGTTTAATTTGAAGAAAGATGACATCTGCATTGTACGGGGCAAAAATGCAAGTAGTCAGCCCCATACTACAATCGTGTGCATGACAAAAATTTACATTAAGCCAACCTTAGTATTTCCTGAACACTACAATCGTTGTACATTCCTTGTTGTACATGAAGTGGGTTGGCACTTTGATGATGTCACAAAAAAGGGACAAACCCTGGTACAGCAAAAGACAACTTAATTGGGTCAAGGATGAGATGAAGCCACAATCTGGGTATGAACACAAAAGCAATGTTGCCAGAGCATATTTATGCCTTAGTGAGAAGTAAATGGGGAAAGGCCTTTCAATCCATTGCTAGTTGAAGTGATTGTGCTGCAGAGTAGATTCTCAAAAATAAAAGTTAGAAGTCTTTCCATAATCAAGATTAACATTTTTCTACGATTACATAGATCATTTCCCCATGCTTGAAAAGGATCCTGGGATTTGAACTTGAATATATCTGGACACAGTGAGTTTAGAAAAAGTTGGCAAACTTGTGATGTCTTGAAGATGTTTTATTTTTGAATAGGTGAGCACCTGAGTTGGTGACCACTTTCATTACACTTGAACTATATCTGCACGATACTCCTATTGTCATACAATTTAATTACGCCAAAAGTGCTTTTAGTTGTAGTTTACAATTCATCATTACTTTCAACCTATTGCAGTACTGTACTTTGCTCACTGGGAAAGGCAAATACTGTTTCAACGTATATGGAGAGTCTCAGTCACCCATATCATGTTTTTTCCAAAGGTGCTTTTTTCAGGAGGCAATTAGACTTTCTTGGTATTTCTTTGAAGACATTTCGCTTCTCATCCAAGAATATTCTTCAGCTCTGACTGACCATACTGTCAGAGCTAAAGAAGCTTCTTGAATGAGAAGCGAAATGTCTTTAAAAAAAACCCAAGAAAGCTCAGTTCCCTACTGAAAAATACCTTTGGGTGTTTCCAAGTAGCACAATTCTAAAAGTGTAGAAAGGCTTTTGATTTCAAAAATATGCAGAAGAATAAGGTCATGTGATAGTAAAAGAGGGGACATTTTGTACAGGCAACTAGAGGCTGAAGATCAGGTTTTGAAAAATAAGTTCAAATCAGGGATAGCCCAAACATTTAACAGGCACTTGGGACATAAATGTCTAGGAGTGGAAAAGTACCACATACTTATGAACAACAAATTCTTACAAATCAGAGGCACAGATAAATGCAAGGAAAGTAGTGTGGAAAATTCTGTGTGAGGACAAGAAAGCAGCCAACGTAGAAAGTGTGTATGTTGGTCTTTAGAGTAGTAGATTTGCCAGCCAAATTAGTATGCATGATTTATGATCAAGCATTTATATTCTGGGTGTGCCAATCTGCAAACTAGTGGGTTGAGGCACATTTGAGGCAACCTGTCTTTCTGACTTGTCATTCCACTGTCCCAAACTTGCCTCTTTTACGTAAGATGATCTCTTTGTTCCTGTTGGTGTAGCAATAATAATGGATTAGCTCCATTTCTTACCACCAGATACATAGGACTGGTGATTCAATAACTTAGGCACGCAAAGTTTTTATGACCTGCCTGAGGTCACGTAACAGAGTCATTAGAATGACACTATTCAGCTTCTCAAACCACTAACTAACTACCTTTCAGTCTTTCTTGGCTGAGTAAGGAGAATGCTGAGGAAAAACATTGTGGTTCAAGTTAAATCTTGAAACTAAAGTGTTTTGAGGATCAAAACAGATATGACAGGAAAAACCATAATTGGATCTCCCCTTCATGTTGTTTTGATTCAAAACTGGGACAAAAGATTAAACTTTTAGTTCTTCTTATTGCTTTTTACTACATTGCTATTTACCATTCTTAGGAAAAGATTAAGATCCTAATATTTCTGCCTGGCTGGTCTTAATCATTATACTTAAAATAATGTGTTTTGTTATTATTAATTAAATTTAATATAGACACTCCAATTTGTTTCAGTCTTTTGCTAACACAGTATTTAGAGTTTCTAAATAATGTTTTATGGTTCACCGTGTTGGTCAATCTTCCCTTAGGCAACAAACTACAGTATTATGAAGCATAGTTAATATAATGTGTAAACCCTCTTGGCATTTGGCCAGGCTATTCCTCCAACTTGATCCCACTTCTATCCTCAGTTCACATTTCATGCTAAACCAGGGTTTCAAAACAGTTTGCTGAAGATACCACAAAAGCTTAGGTTTACACATAACATGAATGAATGGCACATTAACCCCTCAAGACCCCAATAAACCGTATTATGACAATGTGTGAGCACAGCTAACAACAATACAAACACAGAACGCATCAGTGTTTGAGGTGCTGACAAAGATCCAACTAATCTGGGCTTCATTGGCTCACAGGCATTGCATATATTTATCCCAGTTCCTGAAGGCCGGTAAATGATGATATTATGTGTTCCAGACTTGATCAATAGTAACTGAGGAATAGAGAAGAATTTGGGCTACCAGATCTAAAACTCTAGACCATCACTGGATGGAAGCAGTGGTGGGTTGCAGGCAGTACGCTCAGGTATGGCCGTACTGGTGCTTGCCAGGAGCACTGGGTACTGTTCCGGTATGGTGCTCCGGAGGGCCCACCTGCTCCAAGCTCCTTACCTGTATTTGAGCTCTTTGACACTTCCGTGCACACAACAGAGCATACGGCACCTGTGCGATGCACTGCCAAGCACCTGGAGCGTTGTAGAGGCGTTGCGGAGGTAAGGATGCATGTGCATGTGTGCTGCACATGTGCATGTGGGGGACGCCAGGCCCCATTACACCGTACTAGTTGCAACATGATCCAGAGCCCACCACTGGACAGAAGGAAAGAGATATAGAAAATGGATGTTTCCTACTATCTAGACGTTATCTGGAATTTTATATACCAGATCTGGCAGTTGAAGAGATATTAAAGACAGATTTTACTATGAAAGCCACACAATCTACTCTACTGCCCAATTTTATAGATTGTACGAAGCTGTACTAATACTGTACTGATATCAGATTGATATTTAAGGGGCATTTTGTATTTTATTGGAGGAAGCAACATGACTTGGGCCCCTCATCCATGCTCAGCATTTTAAGAAGTTTAGCCTTTATAGTGAGTTATTCTCACTTGAAAGAGTTTGTGCTTTAAAAGATGCCATGGTGCCCCTGTTTGCATAACACATTAACCCTAAGAATCTTGGTTTACAAACTATAGTGACTGGGTTCATAAATCATGCTAATCCAAAACTAAGCAGACTATATAATAGTTTACCATAATGAATGAATCAGCTTTTGAGAATTGCTTAAGAGACAGCTAAAGAATAAATGAAGCAGCTGACTAAATTGCTAAGTGGGAGGACGGTGAAACCTTGTATAGTTGCAGTGTAGTCATTTACTCAGCCTGCTGTCATGTCAGAGTTTCAGGCCACCTCAGCCTCAGCCTACATAACACAATTGTTCTATAGACACTTTGCATTGCTCCTACAGCTGTACTATTCAAGTAGCTCAATCCTGCACGGCAACTACAAATGAGGTTGACCTACTAACCTTTCTTTCCCGATTTTTAGAAAGGTAGCTGAATTCCAGGCTAGAATATTTCAACTAGTGTTGATTTTCAAGACTGACTCACAATCTGAGGAAAAAAGAAGACTTGAAGATTGCACTAATTGAACAAAAAAATTGTATGGTAAGTGGCATAAAGGAAACTATTTTGTACTTCTACAGTCTCAGAAAGGTAAATTTATCATAGAAGAGCAGGGAAGCATTTAATTTTGTTCTTGCTCACAGAAATGATTTTTCAGAAGAATAAAAAAGAAAAATAGTATGAGCACCATGAGTATTAAAAGTAAAATTATTTAGAAATCAGCAATTATTTTCTATCTGAAATCAGTCTACCAGTTGATCAGGCTATCTGAGCATGAAAAAAGACCAATAACTATTTCTTGGGGATGGGAAGGCACAATGTCATTTCCCCCCCCCCCCCATCCCATTGGGGATGCAATCTTTGTTCATTGTTCCATTTAGTGCATTTAAAGCACTTTTGTCCAATTTGTGATAACACAAGCAGTGCGATTCATCTTATCTGCTGTTCATGTCCTGTTGTTGTAGGCAAAACATGGACATTCCAGTTGGCTATTCCACACCCACCCACCCATCCCGCCAGTCAGTTGCTGTTCTTTACAACTTTGAAAAATATATAAATTCACCATCCAATTGGTGAAGGCTGATAGCTTTTGTTTTATAAATTGATTTTTTTTAAAGATGAAATTGACAACTCTACCAACTTCTAACCAAAGTGGTAAAAAAGGTGGTGTTCTCTCTCTTTTTTTAACTACTTCATTACTGTCAAGGGTAAGGTGAAGTCAACACAGATCACACAAAAGGAATAATAAAAAAGCTCTAGCAGTGGAAACCCCATGGAAAGAAAAGTTAGTGGTTCTTGTTTTCCCAGCATGGAAGGGAGAGGGAGGAAGATCCACCAATCAGGAATCATAGTAAATATGTGTGTGAAAGGATGCTAGGCTGTCACCATAGCCAAGTCAGAAGGCATCTGGAAAAGGATTTCTGAAATCAACTTACTGCCCATCCAGTTTATGCATGTGAGTCAAAAGCTGCAAAGCAGAGACTCCCAAAGCTGCATATTATGGCTTAAGTTTCTTAGATTCTGGGCCATAATAAATATATCTTTTTTTAAAAAATTCAAAATGTAGCCTTTTGTTGGTTTTCACTGTAACAGACCAACTGTAAAATTTATTTCTTAGAAGAATTTAAGCATAACTGCTAATGAAAAGGCAATGCTTGCAATGATATGCAAAGCCAAAAGGTTTGTGCATCTATTTCCATCCTACCCTATGCCAGGCACATCTCTTTAGCCAAAATCTTCATTTTACTATAACATCCCCACACAATGTGAGCCTAATGGGGGTTATTTGGAAACTAGAATTTCTACTCTAGTACAATTCTACATTTCATAAACTCATTATCAAGTTCGAATGAGACAATAAGCCTAACATTAGCTAAATAAGCATTTAAGTGAGCAGAAGGATGGCACTATGCACACAGATGATAACTATACTTGTGATTAGGCATACTGTCGAACAGAGGTGTACTCTAGGTAGTAATCTGATCTGTTCTGATAGCAGAGTAGGTTCTAGGTCCCATTTGTATAGGTTTTCCTAGAACATGGGGTGTGATAACTTCACCAGCTCTGTTTTTTCCTCCAAAAAAGAAGACAGGACAAGCTTTCCATTACCAACTAACCTCATTATTTTGATTGCACCATCAATTAAAAAGTACAATGAGAAGCAAATATTAGCCTCATGTCCACACTACAAACATATTTTAATATTGCTTTAAATTAGCATGGCCCCGTCCCCAAATCAAGGAGTTATAGTTTGTAACTTCATAAGGGTACCAAGAGTTCTTGGAAATCCTGTGCAGAACTTTAATTCCCATGATTTTTTGAAGTGAAATCCGGTAATGGATATTTTTGTAGCTTGGAGCGAAGGGAAGGACGCGACAAGAGTTAAGAGGAAAGTGACTTTATTCAGCTCATAGTAAACTGCGATTCAACGTGGCGTGTTTCGCGCCCTACATTTATACCCCCGGGTTTGAACGAGGAGCCAATGGGGCGTCGAGTAGCTCGGCCAATCAGGGCGAGGATTGAACCGGCTCCGCTCGGGAACCAATCAGGAAGGAACCCTTTGTTCGCGCGCTAGTTTCCCGCGCTAGTATTCAACACCCCTCCCCCCCCAGTCAAAGAGTTCTTTTGGGAAGGGCAAACATAGTCTTGTAGGTAGGCGGGGCGGTGGCGTTCTCGCCCTGACCTTCGTGGCTCCCCGGCGGTCGTTGACGGGGGGGAACCCGCTGGCGGAGTTGTGTCCGTGGTAGGGCGGTGAACCTGTGGTTCGGGGCCGCGGGAGAGAGCTGGCCCCGGGTCCCCTGTCCAATGTCCAACTGTCTGGGGTGGCGTTTCCGTGGCAACCGGAGTGTCCGGTTGCGGTCCCGTGCAGTCTGGTTGGGGTGTAGATTCAGAGTCTCGATAAGGGCTTCGAGGAAGAGAGTAGCCGGTTGAGGCGTGCCTGTCCGGAAAGTTCGCATCGGCTTGCCTCTCGTTCCCCGGGTGGAAACGGTCCGATGGGGAAAAAATCAACGATGTTGGCTCCTGGTGTGAGCGGGTGTGCGCAGGGCTCGGGCCGTCTGTTTCCGCGGGAAGGCGACGCCTTAATTGGTCCACGTGGCGCCTCCATTGTGCTCCGTCGGCCAGGCCGACCCTGAAGGAACAGGGGCCGGTCAGAGCTGTGATGGTTGCGGGAACCCACCGTGGATCCCCGGAAAAGGAGCGGGCCCATACCGGATCCCCTAACTTAAACGCGTGGGAAGGGAGGGCCCCCAGGTTGCTCGGCAGATCCCCTGCGTAGAGTGGATGGAGCCTGTCTAGGGAGGTTCGCAATCTCCTACCCATCAAGAGCTCTGCGGGACTTTTATTCGTCGTTGGGCAGGGTATGGAGTGCTGGCTCAAGAGGTAAGCCGCCACTCTTTCTTGCCAGTCGCCCTGGCCCATGCGGCCCAAGGCTTCTTTCGCTGAGCGAACTGCGCGCTCCGCCCGGCCATTGCTAGCTGGGTGATAGGGGGCTGTGGCCGCGTGTCTGATTCCTTGCTCGGCCAGGAATTCTTGGAACGTGGTGGAGGTAAACTGGGGCCCATTATCGGAAACTATCACATCCGGTAACCCATGGGTAGCGAACATCTTACGGAGGGCCCTCACTGTACTCTCCGCTGTGGTGGAGGTCATGATCACCAGCTCCACCCACTTAGAGTAAGCATCTACCACTATCATAAAGTTTCGGCCGTGGAAGGGACCGGCGAAATCAATATGTAAACGGGACCATGGACCTCTAGGGATTTCCCACTCGCGAGGGGCGGCTGTGGGGGGATTCGGCCTGGAATTTTGGCATATTCTACATCGGCCTACATAATCTGCGATTTCGGAATCTAACAAGGGCCACCACACATAGCTACGGGCTAACGCTTTCATTCGTGCTATGCCTGGGTGGTTTTTATGGAGTGCAGGCAGGATTCGTGCCCGCAGGGTTGTGGGGATCACTACCCTATCCCCCCAGACAAGACACCCCCCATGAAGGGCGAGTTCGGCTTGTCGCATTTTGAATGGACGGAATTCTTCCGCTACCTTTTCCGTGGGCCACCCCCTCAAAACCCATGAAGCAACCTGAGATAGGACGGGGTCAGCCTTTGTGCAGGCTGCGACGTCCGCGGCCGAGACAGGGAGGTCGGATTCGGCGATGGACAGAACAGAGAGCGCGGGCACGTGGGCTGTGTCCGTCTCTGGCAGAGGGCAACGGCTTAGAGCGTCTGCGTGCCCTAGCTGTTTGCCCGGACGGTATAACAGCGTATATGAATACGCTGTTAGAAACTCCGTCCATCTAGTCATGCGGGGGGACAAAATGGGGGGGGTTGGCTTGTCGCCCGCCAGTAGCCCCAAGAGGGGCTTGTGATCCGTGACCAGGGTGAAATTCCTACCGTAGAGGTAGTCATGGAACCGCTTAATGCCGGAGACTGCAGCCAGGGCCTCTTTATCGATTTGGCTGTAGTTCCGCTCCGTGGAGGAGAGTGTCCGGGAATAGAAAGCTATGGGGGCTTCTGAGCCGTTCGGGAGGACGTGGCTCAGGACCGCCCCAACGCCATAGGGGGAGGCGTCGCAAGTCAGAATTAGGGGCATCCTATCGCTGTACTGGATTAGGACTGCCGATGAAGTTAAAATATCTTTTATAGCCGCGAACGCGTGCGCTTCACGGCTACCCCATTTCCAGGCCGCTGACCGGTCAAGTAGTCGGTGTAGCGGCTCAGCTAGTGACGCCTTGTGGGGGATAAAAGGGGCGTAGAAATTTAGAAGCCCCAGGAACGCCTGTAATTCCGCCCTAGAGGTGGGTGCGGGTGCGTTTTTGATGGCGGCAACTTTGGAAGGAGTGGGGTGGATGCCTTGGGCATCAATGAGGAACCCCAAGAACTCAACTTTGGGAACAGCAATTTCGCATTTGCTGCGCTTTAATTTCAGTCCTGCCTCCCTAAAACGTGTGAGGACCTCCCGCAGTGTTTTCAGGAGTTCCGAGTGGCTGGGGGCTGCGACCAGGACGTCGTCGAAGTAGGGAACGACGCCTGGGAGCCCATGGAGCAACCGCTCCATGAGGCTCTGGAAAATCCCAGGGGCAACCGAGACGCCGAATTGTAGGCGGCGGCAACGGAAGGCCCCACGGTGGGTGACGATGGTCTGGGCTGTAGCCGCATCGTCGTCTACGGGAAGCTGCTGGTAGGCCTGTGCCATGTCTAGCTTGGCGAAAATGCGGCCCTGTCCTAAGGAGTGGAGTAGGTGCTGCACTACGGGAACCGGATACGGGTTTGCCTGCAGGGCCAAATTGATGGTCGACTTGTAGTCGGCACATATTCTCACCGATCCGTCGGGTTTGACCGGGAGGACTATGGGGGTTTCCCAACGGGCGTGATCTACGGGCTCGAGTACCCCTTGCTCAATAAGTTTGTCCAGTTCTGCGTCTACTTTTGCTCGCAATGCGAAGGGAACCCTGCGTGCCTTTAGTCTAACGGGAGCGACCTGGGGATCGAGGCAGAGGGAAATTGGGGTGCCCTTATAACAGCCCAATCTCCCATCAAATACGTCTGAGAACTCGTCTAGGACGCTATCTACGGCGAGGGGAACTACCCTGTGTACCCCTTCTATGGTGAGGCCCAAAGCGGAGAACCATTCCAACCCCAGGAGAGCGGGCAGGTTGTTTCTAACGACTAAAACTGGGAGTTTCCCTTTAAAATTCCCGTATTCCACCCGGATGTGGTATATCCCGGCTGTGGGAATCCCATTTCCCTGGTAGTCTAGGAGGGAGACCCGGGCGGGGCGCAGCTTTCTCTGGGGAACCCCGGGGCAAAGGCGGGAGAACAAAGCCCAAGATAGGAGAGAACGGGATGAACCAGAGTCCACCTCCATTTGGCAAAGCTGACCTTCGAGCCGGACGGCGGTGCTTATTTTCCGGTGGCCGGCAGGAACGTGGGATGCCTGGTAGACCACGCAGTCAGCGCTGGAGGGCTGGTAGGTTGAGTAGCAGTCCTCAGTGCGCTTCGCGGGACGTGGTTGCTGGCGGCGTTGCGGCGCCGGGCGCTGGTTGCTGGGTTGCATGAACGATGGGGCTGGCAGGGGAGCCCGGCATACTCTGGCGAGGTGCCCTTCTCCTCGGCAGCGGCGGCAAACGGCAGAGCGGTACGGGCAGGCTGCGCGGCTGTGGCGGCCGCCACATCCGCGGCAAGGTGCGTTTGATGCTGGCTGAACGGGCGCCGGCGGTTGCTGGGGTGGCCTCTGCTTCGGCTGCATCCTCATTTGGCCAACGATTTCCTCCTCCTCCTCCTCGTCTTCGGCAGGGGAGAGATCGTCGACGAGGTTCGTCTGGGTGGACGGCCCCGCGGCGGGTTGTGCGGGGGGGGTTAGCTGGAGGCGTTCCATGTCGGCCGTGGATTGTTCGGAGAGTTCGGCTGCTCGCGCTATCTCCACGGCTTGCATCAGGGTAATCTTGTGATTCCGGAGTAATCGGCCGCGTAAATGTGCGTCGCGGACCCCGCACACAAACTGTTCCGCAAGATTCTCCTCCAGGTCTGCGAAATCACACTGGGCGGCCACAGTGCGCAAAGCCTCCAGGAAATGGCTAATGGACTCGTTGGCCCTTTGTACTCGGCGGCGGAAAGCGAAACGGCGTGCAAACAGAGAGGGTGAGGGAGCGTAGTGGTTCCTCAGCCTGGACATCAGCTCGGCCCACCCAAGTTTGTAGGCTGGCCTCGGGGCGGCCAGGGCTCTCGCAGAGGCGAACATGGACGGCTCACAGCAGGACAGGAAGAAACTGCACTTCTCCTCGTCGGTCTGAGCCTGGTTTTTCGAGGCGATTAGGTAGCACTCGAACCGCTCCATGAACCCGTCCCATGATTCTCCGGTGGCTCCGCCGAATGGCGCGAAAGGAGGAAGCGATGACGCCATCGTGATGTGGAGCCGGAGAGAGAGAGAAAATGACGGAGAAAATTTCGCGTTCGCTGCCGGCGTTCTTGGTCCGAGGATAGCGTGCTCGCTGGTTCAGACGCGGCGGCAGCTGGCTGTTCTTCTCCGTGGTCGCGGGAATCGGGATCCCACCCTCGTCGCCAGTTTTGTAGCTTGGAGCGAAGGGAAGGACGCGACAAGAGTTAAGAGGAAAGTGACTTTATTCAGCTCATAGTAAACTGCGATTCAACGTGGCGTGTTTCGCGCCCTACATTTATACCCCCGGGTTTGAACGAGGAGCCAATGGGGCGTCGAGTAGCTCGGCCAATCAGGGCGAGGATTGAACCGGCTCCGCTCGGGAACCAATCAGGAAGGAACCCTTTGTTCGCGCGCTAGTTTCCCGCGCTAGTATTCAACAGATATGGCAGCCTTTTGCAACCTGGAACCCTCCAGTTATAAATACTAGAACTGCTAAAATAGACTGATCTCAGTTTTGTCTCTTGTTGCATGCTATAGAATAGACTGTTAATTTGCAACAGTCCCTCTTCTTGTTGCAACAAGAAGTGAATACAATAGTTCCCCATCTTATTTTTTCAACCCTTTTAAAAAGAGGGTTCATATTCTTCCTGTCTAGGAAAAAAAAGTAGATGGTTTTTTGACAAGTGGGAAGGCGGTCACAGGGAATTTTTTGGGTTTTCCTCATCCAAAAATGCCAATTTGGTCTTGCTCAGTCCTGCCCATAGTTTATAGTGTCATAGTTTACTGATTTTTTTCAATGTGTACATTTCTGGGTATAAATGTTCTTGTTCTCCTTCCAGAAGAAGTACAGCAAAATGTTATTGTCCTTTCAACTTTTACTGCTGGTTACTTTATTACAAAACCCAAGTTTATTTTTCAGCACACTAATTTGACAATTGCTTAACCAACATCTGGTATGATAATTCTTGTGTTTGACCTGCACATTTAAAAGGTCTCATCAACCTGTTTCCAAATTCATGTTATTTGCTCACAATCAAGCAAGTGGACACACTCCTCTGACCCCTGTGGTCAGCTACAATGTCTGGAGTGCAGATATTCTGCAGATACTAACACAGGCTGAGATTTTTTTCTTACTGCTTGTACCAATCTAGTGGTAGTCTGGAGTTTTGCAAATAAAATCTAGTGACCCTATTCTGCTCAGGTGAAAGAAGAATGGTACAGCTTGATTTTTCCAGATGTATTGCTGAACTAGAATTCTGAATACGGCTAAAAATAAAATTAAAAATTAAAGAAAATAAAAAACCTTCATATTAGCTGTTACTCCAGCTTTAACACAAGTCAACTTTAGTTTTCCTGGTTCATCCCGCTTTTGAGAACTCTGCCCCCAATAGCCCATTGAAAGGCAAAATACAACCTTCAGGTTGCTTAATTAGAAGAAATCAACTGGCCATTTTACTATTGTTCTCTAAAACTGCATTTTTCTAATAAATATACTTTCAGAAATGAATTCTCTCAAATCTCAGGTATGTGCATGCATGTGAAAACCCATTGAAAAACTAAACAAAAATGATGTATTTAAAAAGCTCAACATTAAGGAAAGATTAACAGCATCCTACGTGTCTAATGAAAAATAAGCAGTTGATCTATAACATATTTACTGAGTACAGTTGTGAGATAATGTGAGTTTATAGTGTCCTTTACTACACTGCAGACATCTTGGAAGCAAAGAACAAATATGCAAATACAATTTAAAAAAAACAAATAAAACCCTACCTACCTTACATTCCATAGCCTGACTAATGTTCATTAAAACTTCACATGACACAATGAAACTAAAGTTATCTGGAGGACAAAGCCAAATGCTTTTAAATCTTTCATTTAACATATTGTGAATGACCATGATTGGCCATACCCTAGGAGCAGCAGCAATTTCCTATCTGTACTTTTCTTCTCAGTAAATCTACAATGGGCATTTAGTTGTCAGAGATCAACTGCATTGATAGAAGGAAAACTGTAGGGTCATCACCATTATCTGCCTCTTCCTTCTCAAGTAGCAAATATGGTAAGCTCGCTCGTGGCACGACAAAACCGCGCTGGTCAAAAGCGTGGCGATAAAATCACGGCGCTAAAGCCGCGACGTCATCACCACGCATCATCACTGCCGTGACAACAGCGTGGCATCAGAAGGGCGCTTTAAAATGGCGCTGCGGCAGAAAGCCAACTTCAATTAAGGTAAGCGTTAGGATTAGGTTTAGGGGTTTGTTTTAGGGTTAGGTTTAGGGTTAGGTTTAGGGTTAGGTTTAGGGTTAGGGTTAGGGTTAGGGTTAGGTTTAGGGTTAGGTTTAGCGTTAGGGTTAGATTTAGTGTTAGGTTTAGTGTTAGGGTTAGGGTTAGGGTTAGGGTTAGGGTTAGCGTTAGGTTTAGGGTTAGGTTTAGGGTTAGGTTTAGGGTTAGGTTTAGGGTACTAAGTGCTTGGGAATGCGTGATTTTGCCCTCCGCGATTATGTCATCGCGGTAGGGTCGCGTTTTTCCCTAGCGCTTAGAACGGCGCGAATTAGTCTTCGCACTTTTGTCTCCGCGCAGAAGGGCTTTGCGGATTTGTGGTGGAACCAAGCTCTCTCTCTCTCTCTCTCTCTCTCTCACACACACACACACACACACAGAGAGAGAGAGAGAGAGACAAATCCCTTCTGCTGTTAGTGATATCTCTCACTTGTCATACTGTAAATTCCCACATATGTCATCAACAGGCCAACCCAAATCTGTCTAAACTTGTTAATCTTTATCGTGAAAAAATTTGCTGGAAGAATCCTTTGGCTCCTCCAAGTACATTCCTGTAGCATACAGTATTTCTCAAAAAATAATCCATTTTAGTAAAGGTCTTTTTATACATTATAGTAAGAGAGCCTTCTCAAGATGTTTGTGCCCCATTCTTCCAAGGCAATATATACAGAACTGAGAACAAGTAATAGATTACCTGGAATGTTCATTTTTAGAATTATTACCATTTTGTACATCAAGCCAAGCCAGTGGGGCAAAATAAATATAGATATAAGTATATAGCGCACCACTGTTTTAAGATAACCAAGCCCAATAGGTTTTAAATCATCAAGGATTATATTGGAATAAGGGGGAAAACTACTTTAATCATATTACAGCTAAAGACCTTTTTAAGCTTCTCTCTATCATGGGATGAGGATAAGTACTATTGTGGGAACTCAGTGATTGTTACATACAACTGGATAAAGATTTTTAGTCCAACAGTGCTAGGTTAATCTAAAGGCATCTAATATACCACCTTAGTTTTTGCAGTGGCCATTTCAATTATGCCTTGGAGATCTGAAAAGAAATAAAGGTTGGGTAGATGTTGTAATTTGGACATTAAGTAATTTTATTAATAACCTTCTATGTTTACATTTTGTTACTTGTTTGTTAAGAGCCATGGTGGCACAGTGGTTAGAATGCAGTATTACAGACTAATAATGCTGACTGCCAGAGTTCGATTCCCACTGGCTTATAATTGACTCAGCCTTCCATCCTTCCAAGGTTAGTAAAATGAGGACCCAAATTCTTGGGGGCAATATGTTGACTCTATAAACCATCTATAGAGTGCTGCAAAGCATGGTGAAGCAGTGTAGAAGTCTAAGTGCTATTGCTACTTGCCTTGAGCATTGGTGCTGCAAAAGAATGAAGGCATTATTTTTCTTAATAAAGTAATGAATTACTTAAAGTAATAGGAAAGTACAAAAAAGATAAATCATTTCCACCTGGATTTGGTATTTTGCTTATTGAATTCTTCCCATGAATCTAAGATAGTTAAAGATACTATGTATGCCTATACTATGTATGCCAATATACCATATGTGTTGTTCCAAGTAATTGGACTTTGCAATTGATGGCTCAATATTCTATCCATTCTTATTATTATTGACTGCTTTTCCAGAACTTTTAGTAAGGCACCAAACACAGCAATCTTGTTGCCATAATTACTGTTATGGTTAGATAACAACAGTTATAAAGAATACTGCAGATAATGACTATTCATTGATAGATAATAAGGGATGACAACAGTCATGAGTGCTTATAGCAAAGATATGTGAGTGGAAAAATGGACTACATTAGTATTAATCTTTAGATTTAGGAATTTATAAGAAGATATTCAAGATTGCTTTATTATTATTTGGAACATCTGGGAAAAATCCATTCAGTTCAAGAAGGATTTTCATATAGTACAGCTATGATGCACTTTCAGAATTGCAAATGTTTTGTCATTTCAAACCTGCTCTAAGTATGTGGAGCAGAAGACCCTTCAGATTTCAACCACTGTCTTTATTAGGACTATCAAATCTGGGCTGTAAAGTACCAGATGGCTAAACGCCAGGTCTGTTGTTCACAAGGCTCCCCTCGTCCGGGACTTGATAACAGACGAGGGCGCAGACCTGGCATGTATTACTGAGACATGGCTGGGCACAGAGGGAGGAGTCCCCCTCGTAGAGATGTGCCCAGACGGATTTCAGGTGCTTCATCAGCCGAGAGCCCAGAGAAGGGGTGGCGGTGTGGCTATTGTAATCCGGGAGTCTTTAGTACCTCGTAGGATCCCTGCTCCGGAGCTTGTCGGGTGTGAGTCCCTACTGGTGACGCTGGACCTCAAGGGTCAAGTGGGTTTGCTGCTTACGTACCTGCCTCCCAACTGCGTTGCAGCAGCCCTCCCCTCGCTCCTCGAGTCAGTAGCCGAGCTGGCGGTTGAGTTCCCTAGGCTTATGGTTCTGGGGGACTTCAATTTGCCTTCGCTCGGTGAACACTCCGATGGAGCGCAGGAGTTCATGGCTTCCATGACAGCCATGGGCTTGACCCAGGTAATTCGAGGCCCAACCCACTCAGCGGGTCACACGCTCGACCTCGTATTCCTCTCGGAGCAGTGGAGTTATGATCTTGGTCTGAGGGGAAATGAGATCATTCCCCTGTCGTGGTCAGACCACTGCCTACTGAGGCTAGACTTCCGGAGGCCAGACCCCCACCGTAGGGAGGAGGAACCGACCAGGTGGTTCCGCCCCAGGCGACTTATGGACCCAGTAAGGTTCCAGATGGAGCTTGGGGTTATTCCAGATGCTCTCGCCCACAGTTCGGCGGAGACTCTTGCTGCTGCCTGGCACTCGGCAGCATCAGAGTCTCTGGACCGGATTGCGCCACTACGGCCCCTCCGGGTCAGCGGCCCACGGAGGCCTCCTTGGTTCACCGAGGAGCTCCGTGAGATAAAGCACCGGAGGAGACGCCTAGAGCACCTGTGGAGGTCCGATAGTCCGAGTCGAGCCAGGCACTGTTGACAGCTTGCACCAAGGAGTATATTCGGGCTCTAAGAACAGCCAAAAGATCACACATTGCCTCCTTGGTAGCGTCCGCTGAGTCCCGCCCAGCCACCCTGTTTAGGATAACCCGCTCCCTCCTAAATAGGAGGGAGACGGAGAACCCCTTACAGGGTAAGGCTGAGGAGTATGTACAGTTCTTGGCGGACAAAGTTGCTCGGTTTCGATCGGACCTGGACTCCACTCCTGCAGATCCAGCCAAGACACAAGGGAATGATCTGGCAGACCATCTCTGGGTTGAGTTTCAGGATGTTGCCTCCGGGGATGTGGACAAGGCCATGAGGGCTGTGAGTGCCTCCACCTGCGTACTGGACCCGTGTCCCTCCTGGCTGGTTACCAGCAGCAGTGAGGTGACACGAGGCTGGATCCAGGCGGTTGTTACCGCCTCTCTTCGGGAAGGGAACTTCCCCGCCGCACTGAAAGCGGCGGTGGTGAGACCCCTCCTAAAGAAGCCATCCTTGGATCCAGCTGTCCTTAATAACTATCGTCCAGTCTCCAACCTTCCCTTCCTTGGGAAGGTTGTTGAGAAGGTGGTGGCCTTTCAGCTCCAGCGGTCCTTGGAGGAAGCAAACTATCTCGACCCCTTCCAGTCAGGCTTCAGACCCGGTTACAGCACTGAAACCGCTTTGGTCGCATTGACTGATGATCTATGGAGAGCCAGAGATGGAGGACATTCCTCCATCCTGGTTCTCCTTGACCTCTCAGCGGCTTTCGATACCATCGACCATGGTATCCTTCTGCGACGACTGCGGGAGGTGGGGGTGGGAGGCACCGTGTTGCGGTGGTTCTCTTCCTACCTCTCGGACAGGTCGCAGTCGGTGTTAGTGGGGGGGCAGAGATCGTCCCCTAGGCCCCTAACATATGGGGTGCCTCAGGGCTCGGTCTTATCCCCCCTACTATTCAACATCTACATGAAACCGCTGGGAGAGATCATCCGCAGGCACGGGATTAGATACCATCAATATGCGGACGATACTCAATTGTATCTGTCCGCCCCGTGCCAACTCAATGAAGCGGCGGACGTGATGAGCCGGGGTCTGGAGGCGGTTATGGACTGGATGAGGGCTAACAAACTGGTGCTCAACCCGGAAAAGACCGAGTGGCTGTTGTGTTTCCCTCCCAAGGATTCCACCAATATTCCATCTCTCAGGCTGGGGGGCCAAACTTTATACCCCTCAGAGAGGGTCCGCAACTTGGGAGTCCTCCTAGATCCACAGCTATCATTCGACCACCATTTGACGGCTGTGGCTAGGGGGGCATTCGCCCAGGTACGCCTGGTGCGCCAGTTGCGACCCTACCTGAATCGGGAGGCACTCACAACAGTCACTCGGGCCCTCGTGACCTCTAGGCTGGAATACTGCAATGTGCTCTACATGGGGCTGCCCTTGAAGAGCATCCGGCGTCTTCAGCTAGTGCAGAACGCAGCCGCGCGAGCGATAGTGGGTGCACCGCGGTTCACCCACATTACACCTATCCTCCGCGAGCTGCGCTGGCTACCTGTCGACTTCCGGATGCGCTTCAAGGTGCTGTTAATCACCCATAAAGCCCTACATGGTAGTGGATCTGGATACTTGAGAGACCGCCTTCTGCCAATTACCTCCCTGCGACCAATAAGATCACACAGATTGGGCCTCCTCCGTATTCCATCGGCCAGCCAGTGTCGGCTGGCAACTACAAGGAGGAGGGCCTTCTCAGTAGTCGCCCCGACCCTTTGGAACGAACCTCCCCGTGGAGATTCGTACCCTCACCACCGTCCAGGCCTTCCGCGCGGCCTTGAAGAACTGGCTAGCCCGTCAGGCCTGGGGATGAAGATAGTTGCCCCCCCCCGAATGATGAATGCATGTTGGTTACTGCTTTTATTATATGTGTCTTTGTTATTGTCTGTATCTCCCCTTCCCCGATTTTATGTGAGCCGCCCTGAGTCCCCTCAGGGAAAAGGGCGGCCTACAAATTTCAATAAAATCACTAAAAAAAAAAAAAAAAAAAAAAAAAAATATAGTTCTCTACCATATATAGTCCTCTATCATCCAATATGTATAACATTTCTTAGAATTTAAGATAAGGTATAATCAGAATAAGGCTGAAGCCCAGGATCAAATTCAGTGGTGGAATTTAGAAACTTCTACTACTGGCTCTGTGGGTGTGGCTTGGTGTGGCTTGGTGGGTGTGGCAGGGAAAGGCTATTGTAAAATCTCCATTCCCTCCCCACTCCAGGGGAAGGTTACTACAAAATCCCCATTCCCTCCCAATCAGCTGGGACTCAGGAGGCAGAGAATAGATGGGGCGGGGCCAGTCAGAGGTGGTATTTACCGGTTCTCAGAACTATTCAAAATTTCTGCTACCAGTTGTCCAGAACTGGTCAGAACCTGCTGAATACCATCTCTGATCAAATTGGTGATGTGGTAAAAATGTTGACATAGTGTTTAGAGGCTGTTGAAGTCTGGATGGAAGAAACAGGTGCAGTCTCAAACAAAATAGGATGGCTATTCATTCAGAAGTCTCCTGATTCTGGAATTATACTATTCTATTGTTGATTTTCAGTGGGATTGCAGTTCCTCACAGACATCAAATTTGCAATTTGGGGTTCTTCCAAAATTCATAATTTCCAGTGGAAAGGCAGATAGGGCTTATGACAGGGGAGGGTTCCAGCAGCCACTACTGCCGGTTCGCAGTAAACAATAAAAATTGTTCTGCGCATGTGCAGAACCGAAAAACAAGATGGCAGCACCTATGGCGCCATCTGGAGAACCAGTTCAGGGGCGTGGCAGGCCTGGGTCACTGCCGGTTCTAGTGACCTAGGCTGCCAAATCATTACTGGTTCAGCCAAACCGGTAGCAACCCACCACTAGCTTATGAGTAGGAGGGCCTTTGGCCACTTTGGCAGCTGTCTTAGAAGCATTGAAGATGATAATTAATGTCCTTATTTTGTCCTTTTTTTTCTTCCATTCAATCTTGTCACATTTTCAGAGATTGCCTGGTCAAGTTCCTGCCGTTTTCTTGACAAGATTTTTTAGAAGTGGCTTGCCATTGCCTCCTTCCTAGGACTGAGAGAAAGTAACTAGATCAAGATTACATAGTTAGCTTTCTGCTTAAGGAAGGACTAGGACTTACTGATTCTAGCCTGATGCCTTGATTACTATTCCAAACTGACTTGCTTGTCCCATATAGATTATTGTAATTCATTTGTTTTGGTATGCGTCTGAGAATCCAAAAACTTCCACTGGTCACCTGGTACAAAATGTAGTGATTTATATGTTCAAGGGACAATCTCATTGGAACCATGAAAACCACTGCTGCAGGAGCTTTGTGCTCAATTGGTTTGTTTCAAGTGTCAGTTATTGAGCTCATAGGCAATACTCTCTACTTGAAAACATACCTATAGCAGGGGTGGGCTGCTGGGGGTTCACATGGGTTTGGGCAATCCCCTAGCTAGGATTTTCCCCAGTTCAGCGAATCCCCAAATGCCACCCCAGGCTGGCCACACCCACCCCACCCTGCCCCACCCTTTCGACCCCGCTCCTCCGAGGAGTCTCCATGTGGCCCATTCATCATGCCAGGTAAGTGCAGGGCCCGCGTGGAGGCTCTAGGAGGGGGGAAATGGGTCTACCAAAGGTTCCAGAAGTCTAGAAACGGCCCTGTTTCTGGCCTCTGGATCCCTGGGGAAGCAGTTTTCACCCTCCCAGATGCTTGAGGAAAGCATCCGGAGCCTGGGTAGGGTGAAAAATGCCCCACTGCCATGGTGCAGGAGGCCGACTAATCCATACCCACTATGATGGTACCTACCCAGCAATGGGCAGTGAACCTGTTGCTGCAATTTTTAAAGCCCACCCCTGACTTTAACCAATAACACAGATTATTGCTTATAAAACTATGTAGCTCAGGACATTGCTGCCTATGATATCACCTTTCCCAGGTAGATTCGGCCTGCCAATCTGAGTGAACAGAAAATGACTCTTAGTAAAGAGAGAATGTCAACTGATAATATAGTGGAAGGAGACATGAAAGAGAGCATTCTTTGTGGAGCTCCCCCTTGCTGAAACAGTCTGCTCCTCAAGCCAAGGATGGCTTCTGCTCTATAGTTTTCTATATAACAATTAGTAACAAAGAACAATTGGTAAAAAGATGTATAATTGTTAGCTATAATAAATAATGAAAACTTAGGTTTACGATATCTCTAAGCTAAGTTTATTCCCATCAGATCTGGACTGCAAAATTCCAGATAGCCTCTAGATTTCAGCAAAGGAAAGACCAATACCTCTCACGTCTATTAGAATGTTTAGAATGTTTGTTTAGAATGTTTATTATAATTTATAGGCCGCCCTTTTCCCTGAGGGGACTCAGGGCGGCTTACAAAACACGGGGAAGGGGGTACAAAGACAAAAAACATAAGACAATACATAATATTAAAAATAGAGCACAACATTCATTCATCATTCGGGAGGGGACGAATTAAGATTTTTTTATCCCCAGGCCTGACGGGATAGCCAGATCTTAAGGGCCGTGCGGAAGGCCTGGGCGGTGGTGAGGGTGCGAATCTCCACGGGGAGATTGTTCCATAGCGTCGGAGCTGCAACTGAGAAGGCTCTCCTCCGCGTAGTCGCCAGTCGGCACTGACTGGCGGATGGAATTCGGAGGAGGCCTACCCTGTGCGATCTGATGGGACGCAGGGAGGTAATTGGCAGAAGGCGGTCTCTCAAATAGCCAGATCCACTACCATGGAGCACTTTGTGAGTGGTAAGTAGGACCTTGAAGTGCACCCGGAGATCAACAGGTAGCCAGCGCAGCTCGCGGAGGAGCGGTGTTATGTGGGCGAACCGTGGTGCGCCCACGATCACTCGCGCGGCCGCATTCTGGACTAGCTGAAGTCGCCGGATGCTCTTCAAGGGCAGCCCCATGTAGAGCACGTTGCAGTATTCCAGCCTGGAGATCACAAGGGCTCGAGTGACTGTTGTGAGGGCCTCCCGGTTCAGGTATATGCTAAATGCCATATATATCAAGTGGTAGAGAACTAAGCCTTGCACAGATCAAAATAGAGCCTCTGTGGGTCACATCTTTCCACCAATAACTGTACCCACACACTTAGAAAGGAGTGGAACTACTATAAAATACCTTTTAACCTCCAGCCCTCCTAAGCAGGTCTGAAGGTTGCTGTCGTCAACATCATCAAAAGTTGTCAAGTAATCCAGCAGGATAAGGATCTATCCTTCATCTATATTTTACCACAAGTCATTCATGAAGGCAACCAATCACATTTCATTTATATATGCTTGCTGAGATTGATGACTCTAGCTAGCCCCACAATCATGAGAAACTGATTTCTTGATTATAAGGGTTGATGGAAATGTTCCTCAGACCCAATCATATCTCTTCTCTGTGGCCAATTATGCAGGTCAGTCCATATGATCTAGGAGAAGCCTGTTAGGAATATAATATAACGGTTGGGTTGGCAATATATAAATCATGTAACAATGCTGTACCTGTTTCTTTAAATCATACTGTAAAATGTGATTGGTTGCTGTTTCCTCAATCAGCCATAAGAGGGAGCCAGAATGACTGTTAGCTCTCTGTTTTGTTAGATGCTGGGCTGATCTGATCTGAGTGTTTTGGAAGCTGGCTGTTAGAAAGTGCCGTGAGCTGTTGTAAGTTTTTGCAACTGCTAGCAAACTTTGAGTACTGAACTGATTATATGATACTGAAGTATGTTATTTGGATTATTCCTTAACTGAAAGACATTGATGACTGACTGTTTTATCCATGTATGACTTGGACTGTTTGATGGACTCTAATACCTCTATTTCCACGAACGTAAAAGCCTATTTAAACTACAGTGTAGTTTAACCTCTGTATGCTGGTTTGTGTGTTCTCCAACACAACTCTCACAATGCTTCACTGAACACACTCGCTCTCCCAACGGGGAGCTTACCTAACAAAGCCCATGATTGTTATGGTAACTATGTGTTCCTATGTGTTCCTGGTTTAAAGAGGAGAGGTTAAAAAACCACTCAGTATTAGCAGCCCAGAAAAATCTATAATCATCCTGCAGTGAGATCAAGTAGATTTGGAAAGGCTATTATTATGCACTTAGGAAGACAGTAAATGCCAGTACCCCAGCCATTTATGGAACAGTGCTTCTCACAACTTCTAAGAACTATGTAGACAATGACCATTTCAACTTCACTGCCCCAAATCATTCTGTAAGGGAGATGGGTTATTTCTAAATGTGATAAATAACATATAAATAAATGAAACTGTCAAATGTGGGAAATCAGAGTCCAGGCAGCTCAAGCTTGAGTTCTCTACAAAAATCTGAACTACTAACAGTCAAAGCAAATTGGTAATAGATGGAATTCAAGGTGAGCTGGACTTAGATCTTTTGTCGGTGTACAGGGACTCAAGACTGATGCTGTCTTTGACCCCTCCCTCAAGCTCAGCCTGGTCATGTCTTACAGAAACTACCCTATCCTGAGGTCAAGCCTTATATACTACCTGAAAATTGTCTTGTGGGGAAACTCCTTCTCCCTCTTCATTATTTAGCCATGTTCTGGTAATGCATGCTAGCTCCACCCTCTCATATGTGATTGCATTATGAACAAGGATTTGCTACAGTCAGAGCTGATGTTCAACAGTGTCAATCTGAGCCGAAAAAGCCCAGTAGTCCAGGTACTTGGCTCAGTAAGATTGTAGCAATTAGAAGTAGGGAATGGCACTGAGCTTCTAATACTTCTCCTATGAACAGATTATGTCTTAACTGGGAAGACTCAATACAAGATAACAACAACAAAAACAACAAAAACAAGCAAACAACCAAACAACAATAAGGCAACAAAATGAGCAGCAAGATGAAACAAATTTATGTTATCCAAAACTGTTATCAAAGGATCACATATAATCAACTTTTTCAATCTATTTCCTAGAGCTATTTGGATTACAATTACAAGAATCCCCAGGGGATGCATCAGATAGGAGAAAGCTGATATTGATGCAAACCCACATATCTTACATATGGTAGTATTTTGTAACAGAACCTGATATACAACATAGCAAGTATTAGCCCTACAATGCAGAACAGGCCAAAAAATGACTAAAATACTTTTATTTAGAAAGGTTTATAGTAACACAGTTTGGTTAGCCTGGTTGTGCTTTCCGTCCTCCCTCTTTTATATTCAGGTTAAGAGGGGGTGTCTGAGATATTTTCATAATATCTCTTTATTGTTTGGACTAAACCAACGTTTCCCTGTTTCTTTGGTAACTGTTCTTTCCGCTCTTCATCAAGGTCATCCTCTTTACTCTCTGTAAGATGTACTTCATATAATTGTCTCAATCAGTGACTATACAGATAGAAGTCAAACTGTGCTGATCCAAATAGTCATCCTCTGTTGACCCAACTTTAATTAGTGGCCAACCTTTTTAGAAATATCCCACATATTGGTTGTTTTCTTTGGACACATTATGCAGAAACTCAGCTCTCTGGAGAAAATTGTAATATTGGGAAAGGTGGAAAGAAAGATAAGGAGAGGACAACCAGAAGCAAGGTGGATGGACTCAGGTGATGAGTGCACCAATGAAATATCTGAAACTCCAGGTTAGGGTAAGATCATAACTAGGAAAATCTATCTATCACTAAGGATCAACAATGACTTGACAGCTCATAATCAAGTTGTCAACCAATTGCCTGTTTTCATACAACAGATACATTTATATGACATGCAGAATTTGGTTAATGTTAACTTTTGTTTGGGAGGGAAAATAGGATTATCACTTGTCCTCATCCAATAGTATAGCTTTTTGTTATTCCATACCTCCTAATCTCATATCTCTTTCTTTTCCATACATGCCACAGATGCCATATTACTCATAACATCTGTGACATTTTCTTGTTCATAAGGCTATTCATTTATGTGGCCCTGAGCATTTGATATGTGAAAAGAGAGCTCCAGCTTAGTTGAGTCCCTTTGGCATTCTGGAAAGTTTATTTGTCCTCATTTGCTCGTGTATAAGCAAAAGATCTTTTAGATGCAGACATGAGAATTAATCCAAAAAGCCTATTGCAAATATTGAATGAACAAGCCAACCTATCCATCATTTGGAGAACACTGACAGTACCAGTAATTTTTTAAAGCAATGTGTGTCTAAGATCTCTTGATCTAATCTCCTGTTTCTGAGGCAGCTCCAGCTCTTTTGAGAACAAAGCAAAACAGGTGGAAAATTATATCTGGCTACACACCAGAGATTCTTAGACAATATCTTTGATTTCCCAATAATTGTATGGGAAATGTTTGTGCAGCAAAACTGTTCTTAGTGCCAGCTTTCAGGAAGGCGTGTCCCTACCCTACTGCTGAACAAAGAACTATATAAATACAAACCAAGAAAGTTATTAGGCAAATTACACTCCTTGACAGTAGGTACATTCCTATCTTGAAACTTTATATCGGGTACACTTGAGCTTTGTCTAGGCAGCTGAAGGTTACCTTAAGTGGGGGTAATGATGATTTGGGAAGCAGTGGATGCTTTCAAATGGATGATGGTTTAGTGGTTGAGGCACCAGGCTAGAAACCAGAAAACTGTGAGTTCTAATCTTGCGTTAGGCATCTGGATTACTTTGGCCAGTCACTCACTCTCAGCCCAAGTCACCTTACAAGAGTGTTGTGGGAAAATAAGAGAAAGGAGTATTAGGCATGTTCACCACCTTGAGTAGCTATAAAATAATAAAGGTGGGATAAAAAGTGTTGCATATTCAATATGCAAATACCAGCTGCGACCTGATTGGTTGGTCGTTTTGACAGTTGGTCTGAGTGCTAGTATAAATACCCTGACAGTTGCAGGGAACGTTTGAATCGCTTGTCACCTGTGTTATAATAAAGATCTGTCTTGCACATGGCTCCTGCGTGTCAATTCCCTCACAACAACTCACAAGTTTACAATACTGGTGACGAGGATGGGATTGATATGCGATTCCCGCAGAGCCTAACAACATCAGCCAACGTGAACGCAGGGGAAAAAAAAAAATTTCTTTCCTACATTGAGGGCCTGTCAGGGCCGCCGCTATGGCCAGCAAGCGACAGCAACAGCAGCCTCCGGTTGTAGCCAACCTCAGTAAGCTCCAGGCGCGGCCTCCATCCGTCCGAGGGACGGGCTTCCTACGCTTAACCTCGACTGGAGCCGCCGCCGCTACTCAGGGACGAGCTATGGACCGTGATGGCTAAACTGCGCCAGCTGTGCCTGCCTGCCTGCCTGCCACCAGCTGTTCCTACGGCATGCCTGCCACCAGCTGTTCCTACGGCACTCCAACCGCCTCGTTCCAACCGCTGCGTTCAACAAAAGCCTCGTTCTCCAAGATGCGACCTAGCACCACCGGCTACGTTCTCTCAGCCTGTCTAAAGTCTCTCCAACACTAGCACACTCACAACATACACCAGACTGTCCTCTACACCATGAGCACGTCTGCTCCTGTGCAATCCACTTGCCTCCGCTGTGCCTCCCAAGGAGCCCAACCGCTGCTCTACCTTACAAAGCTGTCTGCCTCCCAAGGAGCAACTCTAGAGCAACGATAGCCGATCAGAAGCCTCTAGCCACTCAGAAGCCTGCCTGCTGCACGAGAGCCTCCTTCCGCTGCAAAGGCCACCGCTTGCTTCTCGAGCCTCCCTGCTGCAAAGATTCCAAAGTACCTGTTTTTTTTTCCTGATTCTAAAATTTAGCTACGAAGGACTCACCACCATCTTGAAACAGCAGAACTGGGGGGAAGGAGAGAGATTGAATATGCAAATACCAGCTGCGACGTGATTGGCTGGTCATTTGGTCTTTAGAACTGGGGGGAAGGAGTGTTGCATATTCAATATGCAAATACCAGCTGCGACCTGATTGGTTGGTCGTTTTGACAGTTGGTCTGAGTGCTAGTATAAATACCCTGACAGTTGCAGGGAACGTTTGAATCGCTTGTCACCTGTGTTATAATAAAGATCTGTCTTGCACATGGCTCCTGCGTGTCAATTCCCTCACAACAACTCACAAGTTTACAATAAAAAGTATAAGAGGGACACAGTGGCCCAGTGCCTAAGACGCTAAGCTTGTTGATCAGAAAGGTCAGCAGTTTGGTGGTTTGAATCCTGAGCACCATGTAATGGAGTGAGCTCCCGTTACTTGTCCCAGCTTTTGCCAACATAGCAGTTCAAAAGCATGTAAAAATGCAAGTAGAAAAATAGGAACCACATTTGGTGGGAAGGTAACAGCGTTCCATGCACCTTCGGCATTTAGTCATGCCAGCCACATGACTGCAAAGATGTCTTCAGACAGTGCTGGCTCTTTAGCTTTGAAACAGAGATGAGCACCGCCCCCTAGAGTTGGAACAACTAGCACGGTAACCATTACCTTTACCTAAAAAGTATTAAAAATTTAAAAAATCAACATGTTTCTCTTTTCCTCCTCAACGGATTTTCTTTGAGAAGAAAAATAACCATATACCTGAAAAGAAAATTCAGAGAATGAAAAAAGTGACATTTCAGCTAAATTTTAGATTCTAAAAATGAGGTTGGGTGGTTACAATTAAACACTTCTTTTAAAAGCACCCACATCTCTGAGCAATTACGGTCCATAGCATTTGAGATGAAGATGAGGTCCATTAACTGAAAGAGAGCTAGTGTGATATAATGCCTAGCCTGGCTTTCTATAGGTAATCTCTTCCAAATGTGGGACTGTAACCAGATAAATTTATTTGTTATGTGTTATCAGCCAGCATAAATCTGGGATTGTGAATGTTGTCATCCAATGTAGTATCTGGACGATGCCCCCCCCCCAAGGGAAGACTAGCTAGAATGCTGGACTCAGATGAAGAACTTCTTCAGTGTAGAAGCCAATTAATTAGGTAGCACATGTCCCTTTTCCTGAACTAGCAATAAAAATAAGAAGTATCACTGCAAGAGATTGGGAAGGATTGACTACTCATACATACACCCTTCCATGAATCCCTTTCTTGATCTTTGGCATTCAGTGGCTGATCAACTAGCAAGCTTCCTCCATAATCAGCAGGCTGATCAACTAGCAAGCTCCTCCATAATCAGCAGGATCAGAGTTCCCTAGAATAACCCACTGTAAAATAGCCATGACAACCATACATACAGTTTTCCCCCACAGCTTCTTCACAATACATTTCTCTAGAAATCTTGGGCTCAATGAAGCAGCAGCTTTAGGCAGTGGGTCAAAAAGTAAAGGCTTGGACCAGTTTGCACACATCCAGTGTACCACCCAAAGAGTCTTTCTGATTGTTCCTAGTGATAAGAGTAACTTGGTCTCAAAACAATCAATTTTAAGGTTATTCTGAAGATGAAATGATACAGCTCTGTGTAAATCACTCTTGGAGGAATGATGAGATAAAACAAATCAGAGTCTGCATAGTAAAAAAAAAAAAAAAGAGGAATCCAAAAATGCATATATCAATAAAGCAGTTACAACGACCTCTGTGCAAATGCTATAAATTATGCTGCCCACTATGATTTTATTTGTTTATTTTGATTGATAACATGTTTATTCCAAGGATTCAAGGAGGATTAAAGAAATTGTAAATGAAATATAAAAGATCAAAGTACAACAGATAAACATTCCAAAGAAACAACTCACGAGGAAGAAAGGAAAGACAAATTATGCAAATAATAAGCTAAGAACAATAACACCAAATGGAGGAAGGGTGAGAAGTTCAGCCCAGATATTCTAGCAGAAAATGGAAAGAAATACTTTGTGTCGTTTTAATGTGACCAGGCAGAATTTTCTGGTCAAGATAGGCTAGAAGGATTTCTGGGATTCTCCTTTGGTATTTGAAATTCTCAGGTTGCTTCAGTTCTGCTTTTTATTTAAGTATGGCTAAACACAGAGACCTCCAACCTAGAGTGCAAGCCCATATTAACAACAACAACAACAAAACAACAGCAACCCGCCAGAGAGGTTCTGAATATTTTTTCAGCAAGTTTTCATTAACTTAGATAATTTGAATCAAAGTTTGTTTCCAATGAGAATTTAAGAATTTTCCAGATTGAATACGGTGGTTGCACTTCTTTAGCTACTGTGGTTTTGATATATGAGTCAATAGCAATAACAACAGAACTTAGAGTTGTATACCGCTTTACAGTCCTCTCTAAGCAGTTTACAGAGTCAGCATATTGCCTCCAACAATCTGGGTCCTTATTTTACTGACCTCAGAAGGATGGAAGGCTGAGTCAACTTTGAACCAGTGAGACTCGAAATGCCATCTGACTGCCAAATTGCAGTCAGCCGGCAGTCAGCAAAAGTAGCCTGCAGTACTGAATTCTAACCACTATGCCAGCACGGCTCTTCAATATGTGGCCTTTTTTGATCAGGGACGTGCAGTCAGGGGAGGCAGGGGAGGCAGAGCCTCACCACTGTCATCATGAAAAGAAAAAAAATGTAAAAGGAAAAAGGCAAGAGCTGAAGTCAGGCTGAGCTAGTTGCTGCCAGAGTCACTGTGGATGACTCTGCTTAACTGTTTAAAAAAGCCACTTAAAAAGCGCCCTCTACAGGAGGAGGCAGGAGAACGACGTGTCTCATCTAGTCTGACTTTAGGTGTTTGATGATCACTCGAGCAGCGTTAAGCAAGGATTAAAAGCCTAAAAATTCCTGACGTAGGTGAGGCACATCGTTCTCCTGCCTTTTCCTGTAGAGGGTGCTTTTTTAGAGGCTTTTTTAAAAAGTTAAGCAGAATCATCCATGGTGACTCTGGCAGCAATTAGCTCAGCCTGACCTCAGCTCTTGCCTTTTTCCTTTTACACTTTTTTTTCTTTTCATAATGACAGGCAAGAGCAGAATTGAAATCCTCTCTGAAACAGCTGGAAAACGTACGTGTGGGTCAGAGGGAGGGGGAGGAATTCAAACTTTATCCTCAAGTGTAGATCCCTCCCCAAGTGTAGTTTGATTGCAGGCAGAGCCACATTGCCTTTTCAAACACACAGACACACACAGACACACAAACACACAGCTGGATAAAACTATATAAGCCCAGCTTCACTAATTACAAGTTTGAAAAGGCAACGTGGCTCTGCCTGCAATCAAAGGCTCGGATCAGCTCCAATCCAGCTTCTGTGTTTGTGTTTGTTTGAGAGAGAGTGAGTGAGAGAGGGAAGGGGGTAGGAGAGATAGTCCAATCCAACTTCTCTGTGTGCGTGTGTCTGTTTGAGAGAGGGGGGAGGGAGGGAGATAGGGAAGGAGGAAGAAGGGAGAGAGAGAAGAAAAAGAATGAAGAAAACTTTTTCGCAAGGGAGAAAAACAAATGCTGTCGCTTTAAATCGGAACTGAGCATGCCTGGCTGTGGAATTCTAAATTTTTTGAAACCCACCACTGTGTCAGTGCCTCACCAGCCATAAACCTCACTGCATGTCACTGTTTTTGATATAATCTTGAAAGGTCTATTTCCCTATGCTTCAAGTAAATATGAAGAAAAGGTTTCTGGAGGGCAGTCATCTCAGTGGCCTTTTTCATTGGCACCATTAGGGCAAAGTACTATTCTTGAGAAATTATTGGAGGGTTATTTCTTCTGTTGGAAAACCCCAGAGAAATAATCAACTTAGTTCCTTTACGCCCAAACCTGGTAAAAAGATTCAAAAGAGAAAAGAAAATGGGTTGAATAATAAAAGAGGAAGGGTTTGATAAATATTAATGAAGGTGCCTAATCTTGTACAGTGAAGTTAATGAGTACATTTACAGGAATAAAGAGATAGGTTTAACTATGAATGAAAGGGCTAAAATATATTACCATGAAATATGGAATGGTATGATCTAGGTTGTCTTAAGTGTATCTGGGGGTTGTTATCATAGATTGATTATAATGAGTGATGAGTGATGATAATTACAAGAAGTTTTAGAGGAAATTGGATAACATTCTGAACAAGTGAAATCAAGAAAGGATTGTGGTGCATTAATGAGTAGGAATGAGATGAACACTTACAGGAAAGTGTAATTTTGGAATCATTTGGAGACCCCAAAATAATCAACAATGGATATCATTTGGTGAATATCTGCTGGGGGAAAAAGTCCATTTTGAACAGATGGTTTAAACATAAGCTATTCATGAATATATGCAGAAAATAAATTGAAAAACACGATTGGTTTAATTGCTTATAATAAAAAGATATAGAGAATAATTAAAGAATACAATGAAATGTGTTGATGAAATGAAAAAAATGAAGAGATTCTGAATGTGAAACTAATCATTCTTTGGTAGGGTCAAATGATAAAAAGGGACACAGAAGAAAAAAATTAAAGAAAAAAAAGAAAAGAAATGGTTAGGAAGGGAAAGTATGAGTCCCGTATGAAAAAGTATTAAAAGACAAATTAATCTCCCAAAAGAATGAATGGAAAGTGGATGAAAGGAAAGAAATGCTACTTCCCATTCTGCTTGGAACAGAGTAAAACTACAACAGCAGCAGCAATATTTTACAACATGTTATAGAAGGGTCTTGAGTTATGTTAATGGAAAATGTGAAAATGGATGCTTGGTGAGATGATAAAGGAAAGGACTATGGATAAGAAAAGTTTTTAAAGAACATGTGCTAAAATAAATGAAGGTGGGCAACAGAAGTCTGCACAGGAAAAAAAAGTTGCAAAGAATGTTGTGAAAAAAAGTTAACATTCAAAATGTCAGACAATGCAGCATGGTTTTGGTAGAAGTAAAACATTGTTTTGGAATTGGGTGAAGAAGACAAAACAAAGAGCTTTCAGTAAAGTTGCAGAAATTATTAATAAACCCAATGAAATGATCTGAGTTGAAACTGAATTGAGAAAATGCTGGCAGGAGTATTTCAAGACCTATATGTGAATGACAGTATAATCTCAAAAGCAGAGTTGAAATATGTGCTATGGATTTTAAAGTCAAGACAAATTAATCAAAATGAAGTCACAAATAGAAGTAAAATGTTGAAATATTGAAGGACTGAAATGGTACATGGTGTTACATGGAGAAATGTTAAAACAGACTGGTTTTGTTATTGAGTTGCTGTGCAATTTGTTTAGTGGGTGTGTGCTTATGACTGTGCCTGATTATCGGAAAGCAATCTATGTTTCTGCCCACTTTGTTATACAAAAATAGACTAGTCAGGAGAAACATAAAAGCAAATTGAATACAGTGGGAATGGAGCACATTTGTGTATGTATGCATGTATTTTACTGGCTGATGTGAATTACTTTGAGTAACATAAATCACAATATCTGTATACTGGGTTTAAAACAATACAATCAAAAGACGATAACAATATCCTTGTGGGAATAATAATCTATATAATTAAAAATCAAAAGACTTCTACAGTTAGTGGGAACAAAATCAATAGCATACCAGGTTCTGAAGCATGAAGGTCTTTTGTAGGTGACAACTAGCACTTTGAATTGACCTAGAAGTCAACCAGCAACCCATATACATACATACATACATACATACATACATACATACATACATACATACATGGAGGGAGGGAGGGAGGGAGGGAGGGAGGGAGGGAGAGAGAGAGAGAGAGAGAGAGAGAGAGAGAGAGAGAGAGAGAGAGAGAGAGAGAGAAGTGGTGTACATCTACAAAGACTCAAGGACAGCTTGGGTAGAAAGCTATAGAGAGGTATACTGAGTGTTTAGTTTAGTTTAGTTTAATAAGATTTGTATGCCGCCCACTCCCTTGGGACTCTGGGCAGCTTACAGGCAAGGTAAAAAGAAACATTTAAAGTTAAAAATAAGAAGATACAATTATTAAAATTCCACATCATGCATTCCGTCTAAGTGGGGCTGGATATTGATCAACAGCCCCAGGCCTGCTGGAACAGCCAGGTCTTGGTGGCTTTATGGAAGGCTGGGAGAGTGGTAAGGGTCCGGATCTCTACGGGTAGATCGTTCCACAGGGCCGGCGCAGCTACAGAGAAGGCCCTCCCCCGGGTGGCCGCCAGCCGGCATTGTCCGGTTGACGGCACCCGGAGGAGGCCCAACCTGTGCGATCTTGTTGGTCGTTGGGAGGTAAGTGGCAGGAGGCGGTCTCTCAGGTAGCCAGGTCCTAAACCATGTAGGGCTTTAAAAGTAATGACTAGCACCTTGAAGCGTGTCCAGAGACCAATGGGGAGCCAGTGCAGCTCACGGAGGATGGGTGTAACATGGGTGTATCTAGGTACATCCAATATCGCTCGCGCGGCTGCATTCTGGACCAACTGCAGTCTTCGAATACTCTTCAGGGGCAGCCCCATGTAGAGCACGTTACAGTAATCCAGTCTTGACGTGACGAGGGCATGAGTGACCATTCGAAATGCCTCCCGGTCCAGGTAGGGCCGCAACTGGTGCACCAGGCGAACCTGGGCAAAAGCCCCCCTAAATCTACATCAAATTTATGTAAGCAAATTTTATTCTTTGGGGAGAGGCTTTTATTGTGTTACAGGAGTATGTGTATGTATGTTCTCTCTCTCTCTCTTTTTGTGTGTGTGTGTGTGTGTGTGTGTGTGAGCATACATACAGTATATGGTATGTGTATATGTATGTGTCTGTGTATATATGTGTGTATATATACAGTAGATAGAAGGATAGATGGATGGATGGATGGATGGATGGATGGATGGATGGATGGATGGATGGGAGTCAGGATTCACATGTCATGTTAAGTTAAAAAAAATAAATTATGCTACAATAAGAGTTACTGTCACTATAGTCATTGGAATTATAACTTGTTTATAATTTATGATACATCTGATCCCAGACAATTATGGTTTATTCAACAAACCATATTTAACAAATATTTGCTTAGCAAGCATGCAAGCTAATTTTCTGGCAATTTTAAATGCCAAAACCTGGCCATTATTTTCACAAATGTTTTATTTTAATTTTGCATGTTATTTTTATTTAACTGTATAGCACACATGACACATCTTGTCAACTTCTTAGTGCATTTGATTAAGCTGCTTTCTTCCATAACTGTATAAAGGCTGCTTTGTTCTGAGCATGGGCATTCTTTCTGCCAAAAGTTTCGTTCATCCCCCCCCCCCCCCTCCGGCCATGACAGCATTGTTTTTACACAAAATGTAGTGATTCTCCCTGCTGAGTTATAATGATGTTTCCTTTGTGTTTTGCATTTTTTAAAGATGTTTTGGCATCCTTCATAACAGCTATTGTGAAAAGCCTACTGATGAAACATCTCCTTTTCTTGTACACCTTCTAAAGCAGTGTTTCTCAACCTTGTCAACTTGAAGATGTCTGGACTTCAACAGTTGAAGTCCAGACATCTTCAAGTTGACAAGGTTGAGAAACACTGTTCTAAAGCTTTTGGAACTTCAACAAACCAACAAACAAAACCAACAATGAGGAATATTAAAGAGAAACATGCATCCATCCATCTTCTCTCATAACCGCTTGAGCTTTTCTTTACATGGGTAAAAGAGCACACTATAATACAGGTGGTCCTCTACTTGAAACCATCATTGAGGCAAAAATTTCTGCTGCAAGACAGTTGTTAAGCAAGACAGTTGAGTGAGTTTTGCCCCATTTTACAATCTTTCTTGCCACCGTTGTCAAGTGACAACCGCGGCAGTTTTAAGTTAGTCACATGGTTGTGAAGTGAATCTGGCTTCCCCGTTGACTTGTCAGAAGGTTAGAAAAGGTGACCAGATGACCCCAGCCCAGGACATTGCAGCCATTGTGAATACATGCCAGATGCCAAGGGTCTGAATTTTGATCTCATGACCTTCAGGAGGCCAATCATAAGTCACCTTTTTCAGTGCCATTGTTACTTAAAATGGATACTAAATAAATGGCTGGTAACTCAAAGACTATTTGTATGATGTTAAATTTGTCGAATATTGCCTTACACTGATAATGTTCATGTCTTCCTGAATATGAATAAAACAGTGTTTTGTTTTCAACTAAAAATGGAGAAATTAACTAGAAGAATCAGGAATAAAATGTTACGATGTGGAAAGTTCCAGTTCTGGGTGCATGCCAGCCAACAATATTTTAACCCCCCAATTAAAATGATTTATATTTCAGAATAGGTAAGATGAAGTTGCCATTTCATGCCTTCAAAGTTCTTTCCCACCATATATAAGTCTGGATTCCTCTTACTGGACTAATACTTTTTTTGTGTATAGCTAAAAAGGCTGCATTTTATCTCTAATAAAGGTAAAGGTTCCCCTTGCACATATCTACTAGTCGTTCCTGACTCTAGGGGGTGGTGCTCATCTCTGTTTCAAAGCCGAAGAGCCAACACTGTCCGAAGAGGTCTCCATGGTCATGACTAAATGCCAAAGGCACACGGAATGCTGTTATCTTCCCACCAAAGGTGCTTGCTATTTTTCTACTTGCATTTTTATATGCTTTCGAACTGCTAGGTTGGCAGAAGCTGACACAAGTAACGGGAGCTCACTCTGTTACATGGCACTAGGGATTCAAACCGCCGAACTGCCAACCTTTCTGATCAACAAGCTCAGTGTCTTAGTCATTGAGCCACCATGTCCCTCCTTGTCTCTAATAGAACCCTTTATTTTATATATATGTCATATTCTGATGAAACACTGCAGCAGATTTAGCACAGCTAGTAAAGGTCATTTCATATATTTTCCACTGAATTATTTATTATGCTTGTCACATGATTCATTTCAGTGTTATTTTGTTCAGCCACGAGAGTATGTGTAGGTATGTATTTCAGTTTATGACATGCTTTTTACAGTAATATTTATTCCTGTACCCATGATAAATAGTATGAATCAAATTAAAGTCAGGTCCACCTGCATCGTAATTCATTACGCATTTTTATACTCTGTTGATTAAGCCATGACTGACTTCAACACACTCATTATATTCTGAGCAACAACCACACAATCTTTTATGGGCAACAGCTACACACAATGCTATCCACAAGGAATAAAAATTGGAAAACTATATATTGGCCCAAGAAGCTGTGGATATTATGGGGTAATAGGAAAGGGGAGGAGGGAGGGAGGGAAAGAGGAAGGAAGGGGGGAGGGAATGAAGGAGGGAGAGAGAGATAGAGAAAGAAGGAAGGAAGGAAGGAAGGAAGGAAGGAAGGAAGGAAGGAAGGAAGGAAAGAAGGAAAGAAGTGGCTTAAAACCCTGCTAAACCAGTTTTAAATCTGCCAGCTGGTCACTCTTCCCTAGCTGAGTGTATTTAGAATAACTTGGCATTAGCAAGTGGGTGTGGATCATTTCCATAGAAACAATCCTCAATAGGCAGCATTGACACTTTGAGATTGCCTCCTTTCTCCCAGCATGCTATCATATTAACATGAACATTCAAAAGAGTTTCATAGGCCTGTGCCAGGATCACAGGTGCAGAAACCTACCAAGGCTTTTATTTTGGGTTTATACCAGTTCTCCTATTTCCCTTAAATTCACACCTAGTTAGATTCAATCTCATAGTTAAGCAATTCTTTGGATATTTTTATTTGCTTTATTTAGCTCCAAAAATAGCAATTGTGTAAGTCATAAGGAACCAGTTTTCCTACAAATGTAAAATATTGATTATCAATTCATTGTCAGAATTTTGGATTCTTCCCAATGTTGAAATTTCAATATTTTCTTGACATGGAAAGATACTTCAAAATGATCTATTTTTAAAATTTCAGGGGACTTTTGAGAAAAGAATCCTAATTAACATTTGGGTAACTGAATATTTCATCACTTGCATAGCTCCAACAAACCCATTTTTTAAAAGAAATATGTAAAAAGAATTTACAAGCAAATTCAATAATTGCATGAAAAATGATCACTGTATTAGGTAAACACCAGCAACAACAATATATTGTCCCTCTATGCTAATCCAGACATGTATATTTTTCCAGTTAGTTTGAAGAAAACTATTACTACATTTAATAAAATGCTTGTGCTGAGAGTTACAAAGGTATTCTCAGGTACAACATGGATTTGTATCTATTCCACATTCCCAATATGGCAGGTCAAACATAATGATTTTTAAAATCCACATTAACCAAGACTTTATTGTATCAAAAAATATCTAGGCCACCCAAATCCCAGGTCATGTCCTCCTAACTCCAAGAGCCTTTTATTTCTCAGCAGCACCACTCTTTCATTCAAACAAAACAGCAAGCTGTGAAATATAATTTAGATAGACCCAATCCATCTCTTTCTTTTGCATCTTGTAACAACTTATATTTAATTTGTGGTTTATTTTCCCTGCCATACAAATTTAGGTAAAGGTTTCCCTCATACATGCATGCTAGTCGTTCCTGACTCTAGAGGGCGGTGCTCATCTCCATTCAAAGCCGAAAACTAGTGCTGTCTGAAGACGTCTCTGTGGTCATGTGGCCGGCATGACTAAATGCTGATGGTGCATGGAACGCTGTTAGCTTCCCACCAAAGGGGGTTCCTATTTTTCTACTTGCATTTTTACATGCTTTTGAACTGCGAAGTTGGCAGAAGCTGGGACAAGTACCTGGAGCTCTGTTATGCGGCGCTAGGGATTCGAACCGCCGAACTGTCGACCTTTCTGATCAACAAGCTCAGTGTCTTAGCCACTGAGCCATGGAGTCCCTTTTATTTAGACATATCCTTTTACCATTCTTTAAATGGTGCATCAGTTGTCAAAACAGATATTGACTGGAATAAAAACATCATTCTCATCAAGACAGCTTTCCCTGACCAATACCCTTTAGATGTTTTGGCATTTTATAGCTCCTTTCATTCTCTTATTCTTTGATCATCAGATACATCAACCTGGCATTTTGTGTGACCCAATGCATCTGGAGGGAAGCAGGGTTGAGGTTGACTGACAAGCCAACTCATTTGGTGAGATTTGACCATTGGCCTCATAATTCTTCCTTAATGATTTCCCAGCTAAATATCAGTGTTGTAATTAGTTATCAGCTTTACTTTGGAGTACACACCAAATGATCTTTCTTGAGCAATCACAGCAGATAGCCAGGCAGGGGTTCCTGGCAATGTTTATTAAAACTGTGTCGGTTTTTTGCTTGAGGCCAAGCAGATAACTTGATTGTACAGACTGAAAACAGGATCAGTTCCAAGCCCGAAGGCAAGGTTTACCTTTAGGTAGTTGGCAAAGGTAGCTCTCTAATGCCTCCTTAGATCATTAATCTTAATTAATTAAACACATGAAGAATTTTGTTAATGCAGAACTAGAAGTAACCTTATTACCTAGGCCAATCTTTGATATGGGGGAAGTGGGCTAGTCGTTTTCTCTCCGATTTGGTATTAGAAAGGTTTTGACACCTCCAGTCTACCAAAGGCCTCAACTCTAATTGGCTTTCTCTATACTTGGACTTCAATGTAATTATCCCTGGAGATGGAGACTGTAAGTCTGGGCATCATCTTTCCTTTTGTATGGTTCTTCTGCAATACAAAAGGAGTTCAGTTGAATGTTTATTTTCCTTCCCTACAAAGTAGATTGCTTGAATTTAAGTCACAGCAATAAGCTTTGGCAAGGCAACATATGCATCTCATCACATCAAAAAGCACAGAACCCCCCCCAAGGCATTTTTTGTCAGAAGCAAATATATGACCATCCATTTTAAAAGCAGGTGGGATTGTTCTCTACTTTGTTTTTTGTTTTCAAATTCTTTGTAATACATTGGCTGGATGCTAGAATCATTTGATAGAGGGGGTAACTTTGGGACAGCCAGAATGTTCCATTTAGAAAAAGATAGCCGAGAACAACGGTGGATATGGCAATGCTGCCATGATGTCACGAGGTAGGTGGAGCTAAACTATTCACATTTTTCAAATACTTTTTTTTTGTAGGTTTTTCTTTCTTTATTCACATCCCATTGGGGGAAGAAGTTATTTAGCCATTTAAAAACAAAACTAATGGGACAATCTTTTCTTCCTCTGAAGGTGCTCATAACTCAGGAAGCAGTTATTCTCCATGTGGTTCTTAATTTTTCTTACTGCTTATTAACAAGTTTCTTGACTGCAATTCATCCATAGCATTAGTTGCCTCCTTGGACGATTACTAATTTCACCATAAAGCTTCCTAATTTGCTTCAGTGATCTCGTAGATATAAATATGCCTGAGTCTAGCGAATTCCCATCATCCTCTGAGTCACAGACATTGACTGTTGTAAGATGAAGAGCTGGGCTCAGGAGGCCTAAGGGACTATTTTCCTAGTTTGGCTGTTAGGAAAATAAATTGTGTTCCACCTCTTCCCGTCCTACAGACCTGGCTGTGCAGTACAAGGATGATTAAATGCAGTGCTAATGTCCTGAGTCATAGCAAGTGCATGTGAACTTTCTTCTAAGGTTAGGGTTCAAGATGAGAAGGGGTGGGGTTTTACTGAACACCTGCAGAGTTGTTCTCCAAAAGCTGCTGGACAATTGTCTGTCCTCCATGCCAAAGGCTAATCCTTTACTTTGGGACTAGGAACGTACAAAATGTATCAGTGAATATTCAAGTGCTTACATGGGTTACAGTGGAGATCCCAGAACTACACTCCCCCCAAATAAAGATTGTTGTCTATTCTGCAGGAAACATAGAAGATCTTTACTGTGAATGTATTTGAGGGGGGCTTATTGTCCCTCTCCAGAGTGCCTGTAATAAAATCTCCCTTTTTTTCACAAACAGGTAGTTCAACAGAAAAAGTTGAAAAACATGTTTTAATTAAACATCCCAGTTACTTCTGATAATAATGTTGATTCGGATTGTGCTAAAGAGATAAATATTCCTATATCTATAATGAAAACCATGGGTACCTGTTACACATGGACTTCGATCTTTAGCTGTGCTTTAACATTTATGTATAGATTAATTCCAAATCTTACTATATCTACTAAGTGTTATATTGGGCTTTAACAACATGGAGGGGAGACAATTATCCAGAAGCTTCTGGAGAACAAATCTGCAGGTATTCAGTAAAACCTCTCCCCTTCTCATCTTTAACCTTCAGCCTGGAAGATTTCATCCTTTCTAGCCAACTTGCTTGGTGTGGGGTAGGGACTTGAAATAGCACCTGTTTCCTGTCCTTCACAACAAACAAGCCACGGAGACACACTTTATCATGTTGCGAAAAAGTTTAACACTGATCAGTAAGCAATTTTTACTGAGCTCTTGTAAAACTTTCCAGTATCTGTCCTCAAAACACCCCTCATCTGCTTCATTTCCACTGGTGTAGGTGGGAGGAGAGGAAGACATTTTCTCTTAGGTCAGCAAATTAATCACCCTCAAGTGTCAAGACTGACAGACAACAGCTCTTTGGGGATTAGGAAAATTACTTCCCAGGTACACATCTATTGTAGCTGTTCTTTTTTAAATGGGAAATGCCAGCAATGTCACCTGTACAGTATGATTTTGAAAAAGAGGAAGATTGTCAAAGATTTTTTTAAAAAAAAACCTACATCCAAGGTATTTTTGTGGATATTTATGAGTATGAAAATTATTATAGGAAACAATAAAAGGAAACTACTGCAACAAGATGGATGGAAGAATTTCCTTCTCCCTGCGTAGCAGCTTACTGAATCCTGATTTTACTGCTGTGTACTTTGGGTTGCTCACCTTAGCAGTAACAGTCAGTACATGAACCACACCCAGATTTTATGAACAATTTGGTCAATTTCTTCACGTCTCTCTCCAGCTTTGAAAACAATTGCCTCTCATTATGTGAGGATTACCAGATCTGGGTTGCAAAAATACAGACTGTGAGAAAGCAGCCGTGTTGATCTAGTGATCATCCACATTTTTGCAGCCCCCATCACATACAGGGAGTTTGTGAACTTACAATTGGTCACTTAGTGACTACCCAAAGTTACAACAGATCTAAACAATGGGACTTATTTAACTGGATCCACAGTTAAAACAATACTGTATTTTTTAAAAGATAAAATTATATTAAAAGGGAGAATCATATAAAAAGACCCATGGTAGCGCAATGGTTATCATGCAGCATTGCAGCGTAATTCTGCTGACTGCCAGCAGTTCGGCTGTTTGAGTCTCATTGGCTCAAGCTTGACTCAGCCTTCCATCCTTCTGAGATTGTTGGGGGTATTATGCTGACTCTGTAAAGCGCTGAAGTCTAAGTGCTGTTGCTATTGCTGAAATACAATGTACTGTTTTAGCTGCTGAGATGGACTGGCATCGGTCATTCAAGGCAGTAAACTAATCATTTAAAATATTCTTTATAGTGTTACTTCAGTGGTTTGGGTTACCCACTTGCTTCTATTAACTGAGCCCTTGACTTCCGTGGACAAAGAGAACAGGGAGAGAAAAACTACATTGATAAGAAAATTCAATGATAAGAAAGGCAGATTTAAATGAAATTGTACCCAAGGCTTTTCAAGAGTTTAAAAGAGTTATGAACATACAATCTACAAATTCTAGAATTTATAGTCCAATGATCTTCTCCCCGCCACCACCACAACTACAAAAGCACTGGAGAACACTGATTGATATTCACACATACACATGATTGTATATAAGCTGTATTCCTTATCTGTGAGCCTTGAAAAAAGGGTTTCCATCCTTCAAAATGTATTGCAATGAAAAGATTGCTGAATAAGCCTGGCTTTGGGTTTTGCAACATACTAACTGCATAGCTGGTGGCAAGGCCTGGGGAGTACAGACAGGATAGTATTTAATTAAAAGGATGAGAGGTTTCAGGCACAGGTAGGACTATGCATAATCCATTTTCTCAGTCATTTACATATTCAGAAAGCAGGGAATTTCCCCCGTTTTCCCAGATACTTGATCTGGTGACCTTCACAATCTTTGGGGGAGTGTCAGTGCCAAGCGTGGGTGGCAGCATTACTATGGTAATTTAGCTTATAAACTAATGAGCACCGAGGCTTGGCAGAATTTCAGATTGTGTTAGGCAGCCAGCAATCATTGTTTGTGAAAGGAATATTCACTCAAGGCACTCAAGGAACACAGCTTGCTAGGCTTAAAGAGTACATGAAGAGTACTTAGGAACTCTTTGTATTTTTTGGATCACCATGGCTCAGCAATGGACCAGCATATGGATGACCTTGGTCTGGCTTATAAACTAAGCAGGGATGGTTTTAGGTAATATTTATTTGAATTCCTCTAGACTAGAGTAAGTGTATCTCAAACTTGACAACTTTAAGATATACGGACTTCAACTATCATAATTCCCCAGCTGTGGAATTCTGGGAGTTGAGGCCTTGCCACCAGCTATGCAATTAGTATGTTGCATATCTTAAAGCTGCCAAATTTGAAAACAATTTTCTAGGGCAGTCTAGGGTGTCAAACTCACAGCATCACAGTGTCATCACGTGCTGTATCATGACTTTTTTCCCCTTCACTAAACCGGGCATGGGCATGGCCAGCGCATAACACATCCAGCCTGCAGGCCGGGAGTTTGACATCCCTGCTCAAGGGAATACAAGGACCATAGGCTACATTGGAAAGCTAAAAAACATCATAGAAGACTATAGAGGTAACTCATTTCCATGCTGCTAGTGCATGGACATGAAACCATCATGAGTGGAGCATGGCTCAAAGAACATGTTACCTTTTTAAATACAACACAAAGAGAAAATTCAATAAGTATAGAAAAGGAGAGAGAACATTACTTATTATAAATAAGTAAGAATATAAATTTCATAATGAGGGAAAAACCATGCCGTTATGGTAGAATACAGATCCTGGTATATGAGTTATATTTATATTTTTCCTCTTTCCACCCCATCACTTTCTCTTTTTGGACCAGAGTTGCAATTAAATTGATACATACCAGCTAGGATGTACACATCCTAGTCGAATTCAAACAGTTTGTTGATGATTGACAATAGAAAGCACTAAAAAATAGGCATTAGAGATGGTGATCTAAGGTGAATCTGGGGCTTGAAGGGCAATGGTCTTCCACCTTCCTGTCAAAGGATGATTTATTATTTGCCAAGGTACAATAGTAAGGCTCTAACTGTAATGTTTTCCACTGAAGTGAATAGAGATATTGTATATGTAAATCTTAGTACTTAATTTCCATGCTGTTTTATTGTTCTGACAGCATTCAAAGAAGGTAAAACATCCATCAATTTGTCCACAGAGGATGATAATCAGTGACACATCCTATAATGCTGCAAATACTAATTTCTTTAAGCCCTGGATCAGATATGGACTGTGTATCATAACAAAATTGTAGCAGAGAAGAGGAAGTATAGTCATCCTTCTGCAAATACCGTAACATTTTCCATTTTGGGGGTCTGACTACATTTTGGGAACAGTAAAAGACTGATTTTTGGGATATTTTCTCTAAAGAAAAAGTTGCCTGAAGGTAGAAAATTACAAAAAAACTAGGAACTGGTAAGGTTAAATCCTGACTCTGTAATATATTAATCTCTGGGAGGGAGGCCACTGTCATTATTAACATGGGCAGGCATTAATATGGTCTCCAATCCCCAGTCTGCAGCATTCCAGAAACCGGTCCGCAGAAGCAGCTGAGGGATGCAGGCAGCAAATGAAACCACAACCTTCTGGTCCACGGAAAAACCTCTCTCCATGAAACCAGTCTCTGGTGCCCAAAAGTTGGGGGGGGGGAGTTGCTGCTGTAGTTCACTTCATCTCCTTAGAATCTTTTTAAAAGATCCATGATTTTTATGTTGATATAATACCTTTTCTTGTCTTCTTCAGGTATGTAGAAATGAGACAATGGGTGGGTAGATATAACCTTCTAGATATTGTTGCAATATAACAGACTTGGAGAACAGTGGGAAAGAAAGCTGGTGAGTAATAGAAATACAGATTTCCCCAACTTTTCTGGATCCAAATATCTAAGAATATTGGAATGTGAAGTCCAAGATATGTAGTGGCCACCAAGAGGTAGAACGCTGCCTGGGGGTGTGTTGCTGGCCTGACATTACCTTTCTGAAAAGCTCTGAGGTAACTCTGATCTGCTTTGTTTGTGATCCAGTCTTTGCCAAAAAGAATGGAAGCGGAAAGTGGACTATTGATACTTCCCCACCCAATGTGCTGTAAACATTGCTTGGGAGGGAATCATTACACCATCTTCCAATCCTTTATATCTGCAGATGCAAGCACACATACACAGGTCTTTGGGAGGTCACGGATGGAGAGAGCACAATGTGCAATCCCTGGAGTTATCTCCTCCATCCTTAACAATGCTTGGCTAGTTGCCATTCCAAACTGCCAACTGAAGACGACCTTTTCATCTGACTGTTTGCTTAGCCCCAAACAACTGTTGGCTGCAAACTGATCAAGGGGCATTCTAGGCTGGTGCTTGTGGAGGGCAGAGTGAGGGTGGGGAGAGGGGAGAGAAAGAGTGTCCTTTTTCAGCCGTCAGGCAGAACTAAAGCACTTGAGCAATAGTTGATAGAAGTAGTCAAGAATTCACAAACAACCATGGTAGAAAGGCCTAATCCAAGATAGCATGCAGCCCAGGTTCAGGGGAAAGAGAATGGGGCACCTGACAGAGCTATTCCTCGGGAGGAGCCTAAAACAGCTACAAACCCATCCAGGGATGGTCAACAATTTGCCAGCAGATGTTTTGAACTCTCTTAGAAGTTCTCTCTAGAGCATTTTTAAAAGCAGAACAATAAAAATATTTTTTACATGAGCTCTGCCTTAAGTCCAGGGGTGAAATTCAACAGGTTCTGACAGGTCCTGGAGAACTGGTAGTGGAAATTTTGAGTAGTTCAGAGAACCAGCAAATACCACTCTGTCTGGCCCCAGAGTGGGGTGGGATTGGAGATTTTACAGTATCCTTGCCCTGCCATGCCTACCAAGCCACGCACACAGAACCAGTAGTTAAAAAAAATGAATTTCACCACTGCTTAAGTCCTATTAAAATATGCAAAGGTATCTGCTGCCCTCCTGGCCTCACAAAGAGTTCATCTCTCAGCGAACTTTCCCACTATGTGGGAAAGAAACTCTCCACACAGGGATCTCCCTCAGATCAGAACAATAACCAGAGTCACAGACAATCCTGAGGCACCTTGAAAGACTATATTTTATATTCCACAGTCCATTTCATCATATGTGTAAAGCATTATTTTGAGGGAAGTATCTATACATGTATTTGAGGGTGTGTATAGGAAGGGGAAGAGTGAAAGAAGAAACAAATATGGATGGTACAGAACAACAACAGCACTCCAAAACTATTACTGGGTGGGTATGACATGAGTCAACATCACATTTAGTGTAGTAAGAAGTCTTGGCAGTGTTTATTTAATCTTTAAGAAACAGAGTTTCTTACTTTCTACTTCAGCTGTTTCATAAGAAAATGAGATTTTTCTAGTGAGCACCTGAAAAATGTTAGACAAATTGAAGTGTTCTTCTTTTAATATATTGCCATTTCCAATGTCAGATCATATATATTTATCAATTTTTGAAGCAACTGTAAAGGGTACTTTATGTATATCACTATAAAATCATCAGGATTACAGAGCTTTCTTTCTTTTTGTTCTTTACTAAAAACAGCTTCTGAGGAAGGCCATGGATGTGTTCCCAGTACCTTTTATTTATTACGGTTGGGAAGAAAGGTCATTTGAATAACTCTAAGGATTTTATCCTTACTGAGATAGAAAACTTGCCTAGGATTTGTACCATTTCAAAATGCTAGAAAGTGGCTACATTCAGCCCAATTAGTACAAGAGAATCAGGCTTGGAGCATTCACCCAACTGAACCCCATTTGTAATCTGAAGTAAAAACTGAAAGTGACTAATTCAGCAAAAGCCTCTACAGCTGAACTATAAATAGGCTGGATTTGATAAGCAAAGGAAAACAGGATGTCACTAAGTCAATGGGTCAATTGATAAAAAGAAATAGTTCTTTGGATATGATAAGGGTCAAGAGTTGATAAATGTCATACTGAAAGCAGTGAGGGAGAAAGAATCACACAGGAATCCAGAGAAAAATACAGGCGAGGGGGGGGAGGTGGGGTAACTGTGTCCCTCACATAGAATCAGTTTTAGGAAGCCCTACCCAGCAGAGAATGTTTAAGACCAACTATTTGATGGAACAAAACTCAAGGCATTCTCTCTAGGATTCCCTTTCGTATGGAATATTTTCTCTCAAGGAATGTGTAGGTGAGTTCCTCATTTGAAATTTAAAGATCTTTTGAAACCATTCTGTTTCAAAGTGCTTTTAAGTAATGTGGTTATTTAGACATTACTATACTGAACCTAATGTGCTTTTTCCAAAGGGCAACTGGACTTTCTTGGAGTTTTTTTTTTCTTTGAAAATGTTTTGTTTCTCATCCAAGAAGCTTCTTCAGTTCTAACTGACTGGTGGGGAACAGAAGGATTTATATTCTTATGTTGTATTGAAGTTTAATTGCTTTAAGAATCCTTTATATGATGAAAATATTCTTGGATCTTGTTCGAAATGTAAGTACTAATATGGTATTTTACTTTATATTTTTATTTTGTTTGTTGCCTTAGGTCTGACCCTCCACCAAAAAGTTAACAGCTGTATGAAAAAATAAAAATGCCTTTATGTCCATATAGGGGCATATATTCTAATTTAACTGTAGTAGCTGTAGTAACAAAGAGATTAAACATTCTTGCCAATGGAATTGGTGCAACCAGAAGTCTCTCATTACTTATTTTACCGATCTTCTTTCCTAAGATCAACATGAAAACAATACCCTACATTGGAAAGATGCTGACTGTTACCAAAGAAACAGAGGATTGTCTGTTTCCAATATTACCTGCTGAATGTTGAGCTGAATTTGTGCTGGGTTTAACGCAGTTAATGAGGCTGAGATTAAACCTCACATTGGTCATATGTTGAAAATCAGGCTACACATTACATAAATGCTGTCTTGTGGCATTCTGTGATTTAAAAAACAACAATCACTGGGGCATTTGATTATGGGATTAAGGTAACCTGAAGTGGATAGATTTTTTTCCTATGCTGAGATATTCAAAAACTGCTGACAGTTGATCCCACCTGCTCACATGTACAATAGTGCTGATTCTGATTGCTTTCTCAGTTCTGCTATATACAAGGTTAACAAAAACACAAGGTAAAATTCTTCAATTAAAAAATAATTGGACCTTTCCTCACCCCCCATCCCATAAAATATGCAGGTTTTCTGTAATTTTTAAATCATTTTTTATCAAAATTGACTATTAAATGCTAGATGCCTAGTTGAATACCCTTCAAATGTGTTGAACTACAATCCTATGATCCCTTACTTCATCTATTTCTTCTTCTGCCATTGGAGATAAAAGAGGAGCTGTGATGGCGCAGTGGTTAAAATGCAGTATTGCAGGCTAATTCTTCTGACTGCCAGTGATTTGATCCTGACCAGCTCAAGGATAGAAGGATGATCCTTGACTCAGCCTTCCAGCCTTCCAAAGTTGGTAAAATGGAAACCCAGATTGTTGCGGGCAATATACTGATTCTATAAACCACTTAGAGAGGGCTGAAAAGCAACAGACTGGCAACAGAGGAGGAGGGGGAAGGGGGTGGATTTGTGTGCCTCTCCACCGCTTGCACAAATGGAGCTTTGTGCACTTATCCACCACTTATATGGCTCAGTTTAAAATGAAACAGAAGGGGTTCCCAATGGATCAGGGGTTAGGAACCCCTGCTGTAAAGTGCTATTAAGCAGTATATAAGTCTAAGTGCCATTGCTATAAATGCAGATAAAAATCATAGTCATCTTTTACTGTGTACAGTTGGGGATCAGCCTGTTATTTTAAGAACTGATGTTAGGGATTTTATATCTACACAATTCTAACTTCTTCTTTTTTAATGTCAGTTTTATCCTGTTTTAAATTCTTCTTTAATTGAGTCATGCCTCTTGTTTTCTCTTAGTATATTATGTACAGTTTTCATTGTTTTTTAATCATTTTATCATTTTAGGTTATCTGATCGGTGCTCAAGGAACCATTGATCAGTCTCCAAATTAAATTAATCATTCAAGTAATAGAAATATTTAACCAGAGTTATTTACATCTCTGTTTCTGAAAACTGTTGCAAGGAACACTACAGGATAATTTCACATAACTATCACAGCTTAGTTTTAGTCTTCGTGAAAGTTGGACATTGAAGAAGCAGGATAAGAAGGGTATTGACACTTCTGATCTTTTGTTTTGGGGAAAGCACCTGAGAATACCATGGAAAACCCAAAAACAAACAAATGTGTCATCAAACAAATCAGCCCAGCAGTCTCACAAATGACTAGGCTCAAATTATCCTATTTCAGACATACTAGGTGAAGATCTACTTCTCTGGAGAAGATTCGATTGCTGGGAAAGGTGGAAGGAAAGAAGAGGATGAAGGGATTCAAAGTGGTAATGAATACATTGTTGGAAGACCTGAAAGGTCAGGTTAGGGTTAGTGTCATAGAGTTAATTGAGCTATGTAATGACAGAAACAACATAATCACACATATAACAAATTAATCGATTTTTAAAAACCTGGAGCCCTCTAGAGAGATATATAACTTAAATTACAAACCCAGATTTCCCGTTTCTTATGCTCCAATGTTAGACTCTTTTCTGGTCCTGATGTCACTAAGATGTTGGCTAGAAGGACCAAGTAGTAATAGTATAGCCTTTTCTGACTCTATTATACCATACTATTTTAATACTATCATTGCTGGGTTCCCAAACTGTAAAGGTAAAGGGTAAAGGTTCCCCTCGCACATATGTGCTAGTCATTCCCGACTCTAGGGGGTGGTTCTCATCTCTGTTTCAAAGCCAAAGAACCAGCGCTGTCTGAAGACATCTCTGTGGTCATGTGGCCGGTATGACTCAACACCAAAGGTGCACAGAGTACTGTTACCTTCCCACCAAAATGGTCCCTAATTTTCTACTTGCATTTTTACATCCTTTCGAACTGTTAGGTTGGCAGAAACTGGGACAAGTAACTGGATCACACTCTGTTACATGATGCTAGAGATTTGAACCGCCAAACTGCCGACCTTTCTTATTGGCAAGCTCAGCATCTTAGCCACTGAGCCACTGCGTCCCCTTTTCCCAAACTATACTCAATGACATATCATGATTTGCATAGCTGACTTCAAACAACTCAATAAAATAAAGCCAAACAAATTATATTTAAATCAATGTTTAAACCCAGTCAACAAGGAGTATGCAGATAGTCCTTGACTTACAACATTTTGTTTAGTAACCATTCAAAGTTACAATGACACTGAAAAGAGTGGATTATGACCATTTTTCACACTTATGATTATTGCAGCATCCTCATGGGGTCATGTGATCATATTTAGTGATTTCTGACAAGCAAAGTAAATGGGGAAGCCAGATTCACTTAACAACCATGTTACTACCGGTAATTTGACAACTGCAGTGATTCATTTAACAAATGTGGCAAGAAAAGTTGTAAAATGGGACAAAACCCACAACTAATTTCTCACTTAGGAATCTAAATTCTAGGCTCAATTGTGGTCGGAAGTCAAGGACTACCTGTACAGCACAAACTGGAGTATTTATTGCATGGGAGCATAATTTCACAGTATTTTCTCAGAAGAAAAGAAGTGAAGATCTTAAGGCTATTTAAACATTGTTGAACTACAACTCTCAACAACACGGCCATTGACCATGTTCTGGGAAACTATTGGGAGTTGAAATCCAGCACTGGAAGGTCACAATTTTCCCATTCCCACAGTGAAACCAGTGGTGGGATTCAGCCAGTTTGCACCTATTTGGGAGAACCAGTTGTTAACTTTCTCAGCAGTTTAGAGAACTGGTTGTTGGAAGAAATCTTATTTTGTTTTTATCCCACTTTACAGGTCTAATCCTGTAAGGGAGGCAGGAAGGAAACATTCTGGTGTTGTTTCCAGCCTAATCTTTATTGTCCTGCTTACAGAAACTGCCTCTCTGGTTAACATTTATTACCTCGTAACAGTTAAGGCAAAGCGCCCATCGACCTGAGTGACATTGAGTTGGCCACGCCCGCACAGTCACATGACCACTGAGCCACGCCTACCCAGCTGGTCATTAGAGCAGAGAACTGTTTGTTAAATTATTTGAATCCCACCACTGAGTAAGACGTATAGTTAGGATTTTGCCAGTGGGAATGCAATGACATTACATCAGAGAAAAATTTGCCATCTTTGATCTAACATTGAAAACATAGCTGCTCCAATTGCAGATATAAATTGGAACATAACAACCTGTCATTGTTACCATAGTACTGTATAAGCAACAGAGAGAGACTCTCTTTATCACCTCTTTTATAATGTTTAATGTTCTATGTTTAATATAGCTATTCTGTGACTGCCCCCTAGCTGTTGTATTTTCCCCCATTCTTTATTCAGATTTGACTTATTTTCTAGTATTTGCCAACTACGTGGTAAATGTTGGAATCTGGCACAATATATAAGGCAAACTGATTGCATGCATGTTTCCATGCAATCTGAATCAATCAACAAAGAAACAAGCATTTTCATCATAATATCAGAAAACTTCAACATCCCCCAAAACAAATATTCAGAGAAAGATTTTGTGTTTGGGGAATGCAACTTTCAGATTCGATTTAGGATTGACAACTTAGTTGACTTGTACCTCATAGTGATTGTTTTAAAGAGATAAAAGAATTGTCAATGTTTGATATCCACGACAAAGACACAATCTTTTTGCTTATCTGTCTTTCATTTTTAATGATTAATCATCTTTATGTTTTATTGATTTTCTTATAATTTCTTTGATTGTTTTGAGCTGCCATTGGTGGAAGTTGGATGGCATACACATTATGCTATTGTTATAATTATTAGCTGGTAGTGAAATGTAATTGCAATTTTACATACACTTTTAAAATTCTACCCATTCAAATATATACCGTATTTTCACGACCATAAGCCGCACTGAAAATCCTAAAATTTTATCAAAAACCAGCAGTGCGGCTTATAACCCGGTGCACTTTATGTGTGAAAAAAGATAGAAAATCTCTCCCTCCCGACGCTCAAACTTGAAGCTCGCAAGCATGCACACGTCCCTCGGGTCTCTCCCTTCAACCTCGCTACTTTCTGAGTCGGAGCAGAGAGCCACCCAGCTCCCAGCCCCTATAGACTGGGCTGTTCCGTCACCCCCGCAAGAAGGGATGGCAGACCGGCGCAGCCCTTCAGGATTTGCCGGCGCCGAGCAGCCCATCCGCCCCGGCAGTCGCCCTGCCTAACTCCGCTCCGCGCCCCAGCCGGCTCTGCGCTGCCGGTCAAGGGTGCGCGGGTGGCCGGTGCGGCGCCGGTCTTCCCAGCACACCACGCCGGCCGGGCAAGAGCCGGGAGAGCAGCGGAGCCCGAAGCCTCCCGCGCCAGAAATGTCCCGCTAGCCGACGCCTGCCACGTGCGCCCACCCGCCCGCCTCGGGGACCGCAACCCGGGCGCCCTGCCCGCCCCCATCCCCCCCGCCTGGCTCACTGATGCGGATGACATGGGGCATGCCGCAGCAGGTGTGCAGCCAGAGGACTCCGAGCAGGGCGGCGGCAGCGGCAGCGGAGGCGCAGGAGCGGGCCAGTGGCGGGTGCGGGGCATGGCAGTAGGTCAGCATCCTGGGCGGGTGGCGGGCAAGGCGCGGGAGGCGGAGAGGACAGAGCGACCTGACCGCGGCGCCCCAGGCCCCCATGCTGGCGATCTCCCGGGGTGGCGTGGCTGCGCGGGGCCGCTCAGCGGAGGAAGGCGGCCGCCTGGCGGGAGAGGCTCGGCCGAAAGGTGCCGGGGCTGGAGCCGCAGAGCCAGGCATGCCTTCCGCCCGGGAAGTCCTGCCCCTTCATCCCCGAAGGCCGGCGCGCGGTGAAGGGGGCCGGCGTGGAGGCGAAAGTACTTTGCACATGCTCCACGGTCGCCGCGCTCTCCGTCCCAGCCTTCGCCGAAGCCGGTGGGCTGCCTCCCGAAGAAGCCGCCGGAGCGTCCCAAGCCAGAAAATGCCCCAACTCGGGCAGACGGAGTTCCAGTTGCAACCTGCGCACGTGATTCGATGAGGAACCAAGGGGAGCCGGGTCTCTGAGCGCGGCTTATAACCCGGTGCGCTTTATATGTGAAAAAAGTTTTAAAAATTAACATTAACTGATACTGCGGCTTACAATCCGGTGCGGCTTATGGTCGTGAAAATACGGTACCACACTGAGGACTCTAATCATTTTCTTCTCTTTTTGCCCTTTCTTTTTACATCATTCACATTACGACACAAATCAATTACTTCTCAATTACTTCTTTCTTATATTCAGCTTTTGACTTAGTTGTCTTTAAATGGCTTCCTTTAGTTACTTCCTTTATCATTGGTTCTTCATTTTTCTGGATATAATCATTCAAGCTGTGTTTTTCTTCTTCCATAGTCTCTTTTACTTGTAGGAGTCCTCGACCACCCTCTGCTCTTGGTAGATATAATCAGTCAACATCACTTTTTGGGTGCAAAGCATGATTATTTATTATTATTAAATAATAAATAATCCCCACCCAGGGGTCTAGGACGTCATAACGTATTTTCGTAATATGCGTGCAGATCCAAGCAGTGTGGCTTTTTGCATTTGACTGATGGTGATTTTGTCAATTTTTAACTGTTTTAAATGTAATTCCAGTGCTTTTGGGATAGCACCCAGTGTGCCAATTACCACTGGAATTACCACTGCTGATTTGTGCCATAGTCGTTGAATTTTGATTTTTAAGTCCTGGTATTATTATTATACAATTGTATCACAGCGGCCAGTTGTTTCACCGGATTTGGCATTGGTTACTAGTCGGGTCTCACCCAGGGGCCTAGCACGTTGTAACGTATTTTCGTAATATGCATGCAGATCCAAGCAGTGCGGCTTTGTGCATTTGACTGATGGTGATTTTGTCCATTTTTAACTGTTTTAAATGTAATTCCAGTGCTTTTGGAATAGGACCCAGTGTGCCAATTACCACTGGAATTACCACTGCTGGTTTGTGCTGGTTTATTATTATTATTGTTATTATTATTATTATTATTATTATTATTATTATTATTATTATTGATAATAATCAGAAAAAACATGCACTGGCTGATTATTTAAAAGAAAGTCAAGAACATCTATTAATCGAAGTAAAGAACAAAAATCTACTGAAGGCCCAACAGACGAAACAAGAATATAGAAAAGATATGATAAAATCAAGAATGGAGAGTTGGCAGAACAAAGCACTGCATGGCCAATTTCTGGAAAAAATAAAAGATAAAGTGGACAGTGAACAAACTTGGTTATGGTTAACAACAGGTACATTAAAGAAAGAAACAGAGTCACTAAACCTGGCTGCGCAAGAACAAGCTATCCGCACAAATGCCATTAAGGCCAAAATTGAAAAATCCTCTGATGATGCCAAATGCAGACTTTGCAAAGAAGCTGATGAAACTGTTGATCACATACTCAGCTGCTGTAAAAAAATCACGCAGACTGATTATAAATTGCGGCACAATTCAGTAGCACAAATGATCCATTGGAATTTGTGCAAAAATTATAATATTAAAACAGCAACAAACTGGTGGGAACATCAGCCTGAAAAAGTCACTGAAAATCAGATGGTCAAGATCTTGTGGGATTTTCGTATACAAACCGACAAAATACTGGCGCATAATACACCAGACATCACACTGGTTGAGAAAAATAAGGTCACAATCATAGACATCGTAATACCAGGTGATAGCAGGGTCGCCGAGAAGGAACATGAAAAAAATCGCAAAATACAAGGACTTAAAAATCGAAATTCAACGACTATGGCACAAACCAGCAGTGGTAATTCCAGTGGTAATTGGCACACTGGGTGCTATTCCAAAAACACTGGAATTACATTTAAAACAGTTAAAAAGACAAAATCACCATCAGTCAAATGCAAAAAGCCACACTGCTTGGATCTGCACGCATATTACGAAAATAAGTTACAACGTCCTAGGCCCCTGGGTGGGGCCCGAATAGTAATCAATGCCAAATGTGGCGAAACAACTGGCCGCTGTGATACAATTGTATAATAATATTTGTATTTTCTTTCCTTTGAGCCTAATAAAAATGAACATTTCCCATTATTTTTTAATTAACTGTTAGAATGTCCACTTAGATATATTCTTATTTGGATTTGAGAATGTACAGGCTTCTTTCACTTTATGTTAGTACTATAATTTTCAAAAAACTTGCATAAAACTGTATAAACGATACACAGTACTGGACCAATAGGGAAAAAAGAGTGCAGGAGGTATGGAGTTAGATTTTATATTCCAAACACATCGATTAATATGTTCATAAATTTTTAAAGCCCTATTCTTAAACTTGATTTTGCTGTATTTAAACATGTTTTCTTCCTTGTCTCATGTTCTATGTACAATGAAAGCATTTTCTCCATTTTTGTTCAGCTGGATTTCTAAATGCATGCAGACTACAGCAGGTAGTCCTCGTTTACTGACTGCATGTTCAGCAACTGTTCAAAGTTATAAAGGCACTGAAAAAGGAGATTTACCATCAGTCCCCATGGTCATATGATCACAATTCAGATGCTTAGCAACGAGTGCCCATTTACGATGCTTGCAGTCTCCCATGGTCATGTAATCTCCATTTGCGATCTTCACAGTTGACTTCCAACAAGCAAAGTTAATGGGGAAGCTGACAAGAAGTTGCAAGCCTTGTTCACATGACATCATGCTTAACAACTGCAATCATATGCTTAATGACAAAGCTGGAACTGACATCATAAGTCAAGCCTGACCACATAAAGATTTGCTTAAAAACTTTGTCACTTAGCAACAGGATTGCCAGTCCCAATCCAGTTACCAGGGTTGGTAACTGAAGACTATCTATCTGTATATTAAATAGCATTCTTTGTTATGTTATGTATAGTAGATTCCCCCAGGTAAAAAGTTCATTCTAAGTCTGAGAGTCCTTTACTAGTTTTCATGTGATATATATATATCCATTTTGTTTCTAGAGCAGGGGTGTCAAACCCGTGTCATCACAGTGGCATCACATGATGTATTGGGACTTTGTTCCCCTTTGCTAAACCGGGCGGGGGTGGAGCCAGCACATGACGCATCCTGCCTGTGGGCCGTGAATTTGACACCCTTGTTCTAGAGCATGGAAAATCTGTATATTTTGAGAAGACATTTAGTGCTTGTTAGAAAGGTTATTAGAAAGAGATTATATAGCATAGTTTTCAGTGAACATCAGTGATTTTTTTGTGGGGGAATCCTATATTATTTTTATTTTAGCACTGCATTTAAGATTTTTCAAATGACCTGCCTCAAATTATCCTACTTTGGACACATTGTGCAAAGATCAATTTCCCTAGAGAAGCTCTAATGTTAGGAAAGGTGGGAGGAAAAAAAAGAAAGAACAATTAACAGCAACTGGACAGTGGTGAAGAGCAGATTGTTGAAAGACCTGAAAGATCCGACTAGGGACAGACCATAATGGAGAAAATTTGTCTGTATGGTCTTTAAGAGTCAAAGGTGACTTGATGGCACATAATAAATCGATCCAGTTAGTGTTTTTATTTGGTCTACTTTTACACCTAAGCATAATACAAGCAAAGCAATAGAAATACAGGATGTAGAGAATGTAGGCCAGCATCAATAATATAAAATAATTCATTCATTGTGTAGTGCTCACATGTTCTGAACAACAGTTTTTATTTGACGGAGCAATAATTCATATCTGGATCTACCGTCATCAAACAGAGGTCATGAAAATGGTTTAAACTTCAGTCACCGTACATTGCTGCATTGTCAAAGTCAAAATCAGTTGAGGAAAGCTGATTGAAAGGTTGGCGAATGTAGAATCCATAGTTGGCTTAAAACACCATTTTCAATCTACAGAAAAGGTCCCAGAGATTCTTCCACTTCTTACCCTTTCATCCTTATGCCAACTGTATCTGCTCTGTACCTACTGGCATCGCAGGAAAAGAATTCTACATGCTCTAGGATTTCTAGCCAGCACTAATGCCCTTTACAATAGAAAAACAACTAGTGTGCATACTTTTGCTTTATTGTTCACAGGGATCAGCTGGTCCTGGGAAACCACTGTTTCTGTGAAGTATCTGCTAGCTAAGTCATGATAAATGCCATTCTTTCTGAGAGGTTATTTACTGAGCACTTCTGGGAGTAGTTGGTTGTTAATGAGGCACCAAAAAGGAGACTGAGGAAGCTGCCAGGAGCTGGAGGAATCCTGCCAGGAGTTTAATGAAGTGTCAAAGAGCCTGGGTAGGAAAACATTGTCCTGGGCTTTGATGGAATATCTACATCTTTGCCTAGGCAATGGAACCTAATTTGCTCTCTCTGCAATGAAAGAGTGAACATATCCCCTGCCTGGAGCAAACACCCTTCAAAAGGCTGCAATTGGAATTAGGTTGAGTACCCACATAGCTAAGAAAAGGAGATTTCTGTCAGGAGAATATCCTCCATATGGAGAAATATGTTATAAAAAAAGCAAAGGAAGCTGTGATGATCCATTGGGAAAAATACTCTGAAATAAATAGTTGGGCACCAAAACAACCAAAGAACCAAAATATGTACATTTCCAGAGAGATTATTATAGCCAAATAGCAAATATTCTAGTAGTACCTCCAAAATTAGGAAATTCAACTTAGACGTTCAACTTCAACATTCTGCACACCTGTCTGGGAAATGAGAAAATAATAAAGAGAAGAATTAAAGCAGAAGTTAGACTGCAGCAGAAGTTAGACTTTTGAGTTTTTCAAATACTAATGTTACCTATAAGGATCATCATCCTTTACTGCTCTGACTCAAGTCTTATGCATAACTTGAAATTGCAATGCAAACAGAGATTAATCTAAACTAAACTAGAGTTTCATTTTAAGATTCAAGGTTGCCAAATCAAATCCATTTTTATTGTTACTGTGGGAAAGAGCAACAAAGAATTCTGCAACTTGCTTATTATTTTGTGAAATGTCACTTGTTCCTTAGGAAGGGATTGCCCAACTAACAATAAACCTTACACTGTTTAAAGAAAATGAGTAAAGGCTGAGAAATAAGAGCTCTACTTCTCTGTTCTAGTAAAATTTGATGTAATTGGTGATCTTTTGCAATTGGTAGGTACAAATTAACCTAATTAGTTTGCAAGGACTTATCTGAATCACCTACTAAGAACTTCAATGCAATACCAAACCGATTCCTATATTGCTATTCCCTTAACCTACATAATGGCTTTGAGGAAGAGGGGGAGAGTTGGGGCTGCAGATATGTTGGACCTCAGACTTTGTAGCAATCAATGAACTGGCTGAAAATTATAGTAATTAAACTCCAACTCAATGGAGCAGATCAAGAACAATGTATTGAATGATTCCAGGAGTATTCAGTAACAGCTCAATTTTGATAAATTCAGTTGTTTTATTTATAGCTTGGAAAAAATATTATGATATTGCATCTGTTTACATCTTTGACCTTTGCACTTGCACTTTCTCTTGACACTTCTTGGCAGCATTAATCTACATAGTTCAGATCTTTGAATCGGCAGAAAAGTGTGCTGTTATAAACTGCACCGACCCCAGTTGCAGTGAGCCCAGGGAGTGATACTGTCCTTGCAGATTTAGTGCAGGATAGTTTCTGGAATCAGTTGATAGACTGATTCCATGACATATCATGATGTATCATGAGGGTTTTTTTTGTCTTTGCAGAGCTGGGGTGGGCAAAAGTTTGACAGGTCTGGCCTAGACACTAAGTACCAGATCCATAGAAGCAGGCATCTACCACACCAGGCAGAACCCAGAGTGTAGACTATGCAGAGAGGCTTCAGAGATAGTTCAGCACATAATGGCAGAGTATAAGATGCAGGCAGGAAAAGCATACATTGAATGGCACAACCAAGTCACTGGCAATGTGTATATGAACATCTATACAGAACATGGGCTAGACCCTCTTAAGTCTAGGTGGGAGATCCCACAGAAGGTTGTGGAAAGTAATAAGGATAAGATCCTGTGGGATTTCCAGATCTGGACAGATAGGCAAGTATTGGCCAATCAACCAGATATTATGGTAGTAGACGACAATCAGAAGACAGTAATGGCAATAGGTGTAGTGGTGCCAAGTGACAACAACATCAAGAAAAAGAAGCATGAGGCCTGAAGGAGGAAGTGGAAAATGAAAGCCAAAGTGGTCCCAATATTGATAGAAGCAGTCGAGGCTGAGACTCCTAGGCTGGGTGAGTGGCTCCAATAGATACCCGAAAAACCATCAGTGTTCTCTATCCAAGTGCTAGATTATTGCTAGCTAAAATAATCTCTGGAAATAGGGTTAAAGAAAGATCACAGAGACCTAATCTTTGGTTTAATGTTTTGGAGAACACCATCAGTGTTCTCTGTCCAGAAGAGTGCAGTGCTAGGAACAGCTAAGATTTGAGGACTAGAGGTCCTCAAACTCCTGGGCCTCTAGAAGGGGGCTCAAGATTGAGAAAGACACAGACCACCTACAAGTATGATAACACACACACACACACACACACACACACACATATACACACACACACACACACACACACATCATGAATTCAACAGATTTGGCTCTTTCTAATCCATGACAACCCTGATCCAAGGCATACAATCATTAATGCAATAAAACTTACTAGTAACAATGTATCCTAGGTGATTTTATCAAACGCCACCCCCCCGCCCCCATCACTTCTCTCCCGCCTTCTCTTTCTTCATATTTCAAACTACAGATTTCTCCTTTTTGTTTTCCTGTGTGCATTGCAACACAATGTCTTAAAGAGGCAGAGCTCAATTTGAACAAGGTTTTCTCAGTTACAAGTCACATAGGGCTAATAAACGGGCATGATGGTTCAGGTAATGGTTCAGGTCGGCTGGAAAGACCCAAGCACTGCGTAATGGGATGCGCTCCCATTACTTGAACTAATAGAACTGCAAGTTTATTTGGGAAAAGACCATTTTAATTGCACATGATTTGCATGACTATAGTTTCAGTTTCTACCTCTAATTATAATCTCTGGAAATAGGATTAAAGAAAGATCACAGAGAACCTAATGTTTTGGTTTAAAACTAATGGCCTCAAACCACAAGGCTGATTTAGTTTATCTGTTTACATAATATACTAAAAAACTATTCTGGTTTGGTTATGTGTACCTTAAGAAAAGGCACAATACATACATTTAAAATATTACAGGTGAGGACTCATCTAAAACAAGTTACATCCAAGCTTGAAGAAGGATTGACATACCAGTACAGAAACTACGTACTACAGTAAGTGATTTCAAATAGCCATTACTAGAAATGGGTAAATATTTCCAGCTTAAAAGCCAATCCTTCCCTGAGGGGGCTCCTCCCTCAGAACCGATAGGCAATGTTTCATGGCATGACTTACAAAGGAATACCTGGAGTGATCAAAGGCAATTGCCCGCACAATACTGGAAATAAACCAGATTTCCAGCAAGGACCTTATGACTGACTCCCCCCCTTAGGACATTCTCACAGCCTCAAATTCTTACTCAGTCTTAAAATAGGAAAGTGGCCCATGGGGCACCAACTGCAAAACAACAACAGCAACCAACAGACTTCTGTTCCTAGCTGCAGTCACCTAAGGTAAGGAATAACAAATCTGAGCAGACTTGACACCCAGAGAGTGTCTGCCCATGGATGGTATTAGAATAAGTATGATTTAAGCCTGTCTCATGCCTAGGTTAAGGACAGGATGAAGGCAACTTCATGGAAATATTGCAAAACAAAAGGCACCAGGGCGTGTCTGTGGTATGGAGAAAAGTCCGTAGTCTGATACTGCTGAATGAAACTAAAAGCACTTAAAGCAGCATCTTGTTTTTCACAGGGGATACCATTGTGCCTTGGAGATGTTAAAAGAAATAAAGCTTGGGTGGCTGTGTAGTTTGTATGATAGATGATATTATGAATTTATTTCACTGTGTGTATTAACTGCATGGTTTGTTGCTACTGCAGCTACATGACAAAGAATTTGTTCTTGTAATAGAATAAAGAGCCCATTTGAGGCAAAAAAAGAAAAAAAAGTAGCATGTACTATATTTTTCGGAGTATAAGACGCACCTTTTTCCCTCAAAAAAAGAAGGTGAAAATCTGGGTGCATCTTATACACTGAATTCAGCATTTTTGGCCTCCCATAAACCGCAAAAATGGCCATGCATAGCCTTTAGGAGGCTTCCAGAGTGCTCCTGAGTGTTGGGAAAGGCAAAAATGGGGGGGTTTTGCTCGTGTTTACCCCCCCCCCCCCCCCAGCCTCCAGGAGCACTGGAAGCCTGCTAAAGGCTATGCATTCCCTTTTTTGGCAAAAAAAAAATGGTCTGTTTTCGTGAAAAACGGGCCGTTTTTGGGAGGTCTGCAGAGTGAAAAAACTTTTTTTTAATTTGCCTCTTCAAAATCTTTGTGCGTCTTACACTCCGAAAAATACGGAACAGAGTTGAGAAATTGGCAGCGTTCAAGGTATATTTTCAATGTCTCCCAGATACTTATATTTACTGGCTGCTCTAGCAGCTGATCCATGACCTGGCCAGTGGGGATAGGACTATCATGCAACCTTATCATTTTTTCCCCGAAGCAAGGGCTCATGGGATGCCAATCAGGAATATAAAAAAATGTTGGGCACACATTCTGTATTTCCTAAGATGACGCCTCTCAACAATTACAATTACAATCAACAATTGTTTATATGCTGCCATATTCAAAAGTACGAAGTTAAGACTGGCTAAGTGTTTTGGATGAAGTGTTGGACATAATCTGCAATTATGTCATACAACATCATTAAAAAGATAACAGTGCATGTCATAAAAAAAGCAAAAGAATATACTTTTATTCATTAATATTTGTTTATCATGTCCCTCCTCCCACGGCAGGAAGATTTATTTTTTCCCCACAACTAGTATTTCCTCTCTAAGTACCTGACATATGTGATTAAGCACGTTATTGGATATCATTTAAAACACACCTTACTTACATCCTATCTTGATAGCTGCAACTTAGTCAGTGTGGATATCATTGACAAATGACCAGAAGTTGCATTTGGTATAATCTGCAGCTAGGCTGATAACTGCTTCAAGGTTCAAGGATTGTATGAAGCCAAAACTGGAAGATCTACGCAAGTTGCCAATTGCTTACTGGGCACAATTGATATTATCTGTTAAAACTCAAAAAAGCTCTAAAAAGATTAGAGTCTGGCATCTCAGAGATCACCTTATCCATGTAGACCAACGCAGCTGTTCAGATCTGTAGGAGAGCCCCTTCAAAGGTGCCTCTGCTGTCAGAGACACTCCTTTTGCAGTGTGTGAGGGGTTTTGCAGTGTGTGAGGGGTTATACTTCTATTTGCAATGCCTCTATTTTGGCCTCTTCATTCAGCAGTAAGAAAAACTATCAATTCATTATATTTGTCATGAATTACTGATTCTGCTTAGTGCTGAGTGAGTAGGGTATCAAGTGAGTAGGGTGTGTGTGCATGTCAATGAAGTATAAACTGTCCTGAGCATTCAACAGAGTAGAAAAGTAGAGTATACAAGAAATAAATAAGCACAAGTCATTTTGCAGAGCTTTAATAAGACTGTAAATGGGAAATTCACAACTCACATGCCCACCCAGTCACATGGCCAGCAAGCCATTCACACCCAGTCACATGGCCAGCAAGCCACTCCCACAAAGCAGGCCACACCTACAGAAGAGGTTCTAAAAAAGTTTAAAACCCACCACTGTCCCATATCAACATAAAACTAAAAGTTTTTTTTTACTTTTTTCAAAAAAACCAACCTTGACCCTTGTTAATTTTTATAGAAAGCAATGTTCCCATGAATTATCCATTTTTAATGTTCTGGATATAACATACATGAACCTAATTGCAGCTTCTCTGGTTTAAGTCGTAATTTAATAAGAATAAAGTGTCAGCTCTACTCTCTGTATGGATTAAGTATCAGATTACTTCTGAATTGGAGCGCATGGTAGGTTTGGTCTAAGTACATGACATAATCAAATCTTTCTTGGCTTTTTTACAATTAAAAGGATGAAAGATGTAGTTATTTGATTCAATAATAGCTCATTTTTTTAAAAAAAATGCCATTTGATAAAATCTTTCACAATGGTATTCATCCTATGTTAAAATGTTGCTTATGTAATACCATGCCCAATTGAATGAAAACATGCTAGGAAGGCATTTTGTTTTCTAAACGTCCAGACACATATGCAGCAGTGATTAAAGGGTTCAGTTGGTTAATATTTGTTGACTTTTAAAAAACCTTCTTAAGATAATATTGCCATTTCTGAGTTAAGGCTGCAAAAACAGTTACTCAGAAATCCACTTTCAATCTCATATTTCTTGATAACACTTTAATTGTACTTGGCAATCCTAGACTTCTGTGGAATTGGTTTACTGCATTGAGCTGTAATCAGTAATCTGACTACAAAATGAGACAGAAATAGCAGAGGTGCTGTAGCTCAACATTAAAAGCATGCTGCTTTATGGGCAGAAGGTCTAAATTCAACTCCTGATATCTCCCAGAATGAGTAGAAAAACTTGTACCAGAAATTTGTTCCTAAGGTTAAAGAGAAGGAGGTTTGAGCCCCTTCTTTTTTGCTAATCAACCAAATTTCCTACACATATTATATTGAAGCAACTGAAATAGTAACACTAGAAGAATTTTTGAAGAAAGTGCACCGGGATTACAGAATTACAGAGTTGGAAGGGACCTTGAAGGTCTTCTAGTCCAACCCCCCTTGCTCAAACAGCAGACTCTATAAAATTTCAGTCGAAAGGCTCTTCAACTTTTTCATTAAAAACTCCAGTGATGCAGCACTCACAACTTCTGGATTTCCACTGATTAATTGTTCTCATTGACAGGAAATTGCTCCTTAATCCAAAGAGAGGATGGATTTCTCTTTGATAAGCTTCCATCCATTACTTATTGTCCTGGCCTTAGGTGTTTTGGAGAATAGGTTGACCACCTCCTCTCTGTGACAGCCCCTCAAATATTGGAAGACTACTACCATGTCATTCCTAGACTGTTTGTTACACTAGGCATACCCAGTGTACCCTGCAACCATTCAAGTGAAAAGGTATTGTTGATCCTACCGGTACTATTTTTTCCTTCAACATATCTTTATGAAAGAGAATTTTCAGCAACTATCAAAGCAGCCTGAATACATTGCCATTCTTTAACAAATTTCAATCAAAAGTTGAGGAATATCTGTACTGAAATACGCCATCATATGCAAGGCTCATACGTTCTGTTAAGCAATATTATAGAAAAATCAAGAATATTATTAAAACATGTTATCTTTCATTGGTTCCTAAATCTCATCCCTCCTTTACTTAGAATGGCAACCCAATGTCCCTCATAAAAAAAGTATTGTTTATACTCAGTGCCCATAAATGTTTAATAAACATTGGATTTCTAAAATATGCTGGGCTATGAATCACCTTATACTTTAAAACAAATTTGATCTTTTTATTGTTATTAAATATGCTTACAGTATTGCCAGTGTTAGTCCAAAGGGAGGAGCACAGTTCTACTTCTAAAAAATGGAGATAAGCTGCATCTCTGGCATTGTGTGCAAAACCTTAAACAATCAATAGTTTAAATTCACCTGACTAGCAATTAAATCATGCAATGGTTAAATAACCAGTTTGTAAAAGTTATTTCTGTTGAATGTGCCAGATTTAGCCACAGCCAATCCAGAAGAAGAATCTCTGTCTTTAAACTTTACCTTAACAGTACATATATAAAGCAAGTAATAGTCATATGAATAGTGGTGGTACTCGTTCTTGCTTCATATATGTGTTCCTCTGTTCTCTCCCATTTACTAAATAGAAGGCAAAGGGCTTGGGATCACTTGGACAAGTTCTGTCTAGTTTTGCACTGTTTGTTGTGCAAACAAATGCTTACATTCATCACCAACTTGGTTTTGATAGAAGCAAATGGAACTATGGGTAAAGAACATAACAGAAGTAGAAGAACTGACAAGATCAGACTTTTCTTTTGTTAACATATCATTGAAATCACATTGGCCTGCTCTAACAAAGAAATAAATCTGAGATATTGTTGGGAGAACGTAATGGAAGGGATGCTTGATATAAAAGGAAGACAAAGGAAGGGACCCCACTGGTAGCTTATTTTATAAATGACAACTCAGCTCAAGTGTCAAGAAACCCACAAACAAGCAATTCAAATCATTCTGAGATTCTGAATGAATGAAGTCATTATAAATTGGACAATGTTCTTTCATTTCTGATTCCTCGTAGGGTTGTACTGTCCCAAACAGACACAATGTGTAATCTGGGAGGTCTCCTGGATCTCAAAGAGCAGGTAACAGGAGGAGGGCCTTTGCACACGTCAGTTGGTCCATCAGTTGCACCTATACCTGGACTGGGAGGCCCTGCTCACAGTAACTCATACCCTTGTAACCTCCAGGCTATACTGTAACATACTCTACTGTATGTTACAGTATAGCCTATTGTAACATACTCTATATGGGGCTGTCCTTGAAGACCATTTGGAAACTCCACCTGGTACAGAATGTAGCTATGCAGGTGGTAAATGGTGCCAGATATACAGCACGCATTGCTTCTGTGTGAGTAGCACTGGTACTGGTTGTTTACGGATGCAATTCAAGGTGCACCTTGTAAAGCCCTGCATGGCTTGGGACAGAGGTACCTGAAGAATCGCTTTTTTTTCAATAGCCTCTACTCATCCAGCTAGATCAAGCAGATCCCATCAGACAAAGAATTTTGCTGGTGGAGACCAGAAGGCGAGTTTTTTTTCGTAGTGGCTCCTGCTCTATGGAAGATCCTCCCTTCAGAGACCAGAATGGCCCCAATCCTATTAGCCTTTCATAAGGCCCTAAAAACCTGGCAATGTTCCCTGAACATTGGCTGAAAATTTTGCTTTTGTGTATGTTGAATTGAATGTTTATTGGTTTTTTCTTTTACTGTTTACTGTTTTTATTGTTTTAAAATGTCTTTTTAATTTTTTAAATTGTAATTTATTTACTGAATTGTAAGCCATGCAGAGTCTTTGACATAGACATTGAACATAAAGAAACAAACAAAGAAACAAACAAAATTTGTAAATTCCTTTGGAGGTTTCCAAGTTTTTGTTCATTCTTTACTGAATTCTGTATAATTTCTGTTTCCTTGATTTCTCTCCCCCCCCCCCCCAATCCTCTGGAACCTGACAGGAAAATACTTAATACTGTTGCTGGTGCTTTGATCCATTCTTTTTTGTTTTATATTTCTGGAGTCCAGTGATTTGTCTACACAGCTTTCCTCCTATCCTTGAGGTTGGAAGAAAATTTGTTGGTAAAAGAATGCTGCCCTTATTGCGCCTTGGCAACTGTCCTCTCACATCTCAATGTATGGTTAATTTGGGATTGTGGCTGGTGAATGTCCTATTGTCCTCCTCCCCCCTGGCACATGGATTCTGTTTCACCATCAACTGCTCCCCAAAACATGAAGAGATGGATGAATAGCTCTGCCTTGCTAGTCAGGGCTGATCATCACAAACTGCTTTTTAAAAAGTTCTACCCACAAAAAGGTTCATGATTAGAACTTCAAATGAAACTCATGATTTCAGGTCCTGTCACACAAGTCCTCTGTCCATGCAAGTTCACTTTCCCATCCAGTCCCTCATAAGCTATTTATTCTTACTGTTAGTATTTGATTGTTTGGTTTACTTGAACATCTTGTTCAAGTAAACCAAATAGCATCATGTTGCCTCAACAGCAATTTTGAATAAAGTGTTGATTTTTATTATAACTGGCAGATGATTTACATGAATGTTGCTGGAAGATGTGGTGGAACCTTGCTTTTGGCGTTCACCATTTCAAGGGTTACAGTTAAAAACAGATTAATTCAGGTTTGAGAGAAGAAAAGGTTGAAGTGTAGAAATGTCCATAGTAACATTTATTAATCCATTATCTATGGATTAATATTTCCTGCAGGAGGTAACCTGGTTGTGTTCTTACGGAAATGTATATTTCTGCAACATAAAAAACAGCACTGTTCCACCGTAGTGAAGCAGTCACTCAGTTATCAGTAATCATCTATAAATTCTCTGCAGATATTAAGAACTGATAGAACCGATCTCCAAGCTATTAAAAGATTCACCCACCGATTTTTACCATTTTACAAACACAGATGATTTGCACCTCAAATTGTTTCTGTTACATTTGTTGGTTACAACAGGGACACGGGCACTATACCACCCTCTTCCACACCAGATTTAGAAATTTCTATACCGTACTAATGATTTCAAGTAAATAGGTCTTCTGGCAGTTATCTTTATGCAACCAGCCATGCTATTAATTACAGACTAATACCTTCTGCTCTTTGGGGCTTGTAAATAAGACCACTGTTTTGATCTCTTTCTTTCTTTTTTCTTTCTTTTTTATGCAGATGAGAAACAGAGGGTTTGTTTGAGGGTGAGTCACTCATATTTTTAACTTGGTTGGAATCTAGAGGACAAGGGTTTCTTGTTACCTAAGAACAGTCAATGCCTAAAGGCTGGTTAATATTTGTCCAACGTTCTAAAGATGAAAAGGCTTCCACTAATGTTGAATGCATGCATCTGGACTATAAAATGTCTATGTAATAGCAAATAAAATGGGCCTGGAACATTAAATTTTAAATTAATATGAAATATGAAAAACAAGTATAAAAAAAAGAGCCTGAAGCTTTTGATTTTAGTTTTGATAAATATTTTTTTAAATTTACCTACTCTGTAAACTAGTTTGTTAAAGGTGAAGGTTCCCCTTGCACATATGTGCTAGTCGTTCCCAACTCTAGGGGGCGGTCCTCATCTATGTTTCAAAGCCAAAGACCCAATGCTGTCCAAAGATGTCTCAGTGGTCATGTGGCCGGCATGACTAAACGCTGAAGACGCACGGAACGCTGTTACCTTCCCACCAAAAGTGGTTCCTATTTTTCTACCTGCATGCTTTCGAACTGCTAGGTTGGCAGAAGCTGGGAGAAGTAACGGGTGCTCACTTTATTACGCGGCACTAGGGATTCAAACCACCAAACTGCCGACCTTTCTGATTGACAAGCTCAGCATCTTAGCCACTGAGCCACCGTGTTCCCTTTGTTTGTTTGTTGCAAGGACTTATATTCCAAATGTGTACTTGTGTTCTTACAAAATCTTCCTCGGTGTCTATTATAAAAAATCCTTTTCATAAGTAATAAAAAGAAAATAATAAATGTAACTGGGCCTAAGACAGAACCTTGGAGTACTCCACTGTATCTTTCCGTCCATGTAAATGTAGTGCCATTGAGGACTACACATTGAATCTGGTTGGTCAGCCAGTTATGAATCCATCTGGTGGTGATTCTGTCTATTCCTTCCTTACCAAGAACTAGGTTGTGGTTTACTTTGTCAAATGCCTTACTGAAGTATAGTATGTCCACAGCATTTCCCTAGTCTACTAATTCAATCACTTTGTCAAAGAAAGCAATAAGATTTGTCTGGCATGATCTGTTTTTGACAAACCTATATTGCCTTCTAGTAATAGCTTTACCTGTTTCTAGGTCTTTACAGATCTGTTGTTTGATTATCTTTTCCAGGATCTTCCTAGGTATTGATGTCAAGCTGATTGGTCTGTAGTTTCCTGGATTCATTTTTTCCCTTTTTTTTGAATATAGGGACCACATCAGCCTTTTTCCAGTCCTCTGATAATTCCCCTGTGTTCCAGGCTCTTCGCAAGATATGGTCAATGGAACCGTGACACAGTAGTTCCAAAATCACATCTGTCAGTTCCTTCAGAACTCTGAGATGTGATCCATCTTGTCCTGGTGTCTGTACTTGTCTAGAGTATATAGGTGTTGTCTTCTCATTTTCTTGCCTATTTTGACTTGTATTCCTACCCGATACTGTTTTTGATAGGTTGAACTATTTTTTTCCTTTTGTGTAAAGACAAATGCAAAGAATGAATCAAACAGATCCACTTTCTCTCTACTGCCTCTCACCTCCTTGCCATCTTACCCCATTAGTTTCCTTGACTTTTTTCTTCATTTTTACATGTTGAAACTTTTTTTTTATTACATGCATGCAAAATAAAGCAGTAGCCTCAGTTATCTTTTTTATTTTTAAAAATATTTCTTGGTCCATTCAGACAGTATATATTATTGAGGGGGATGGTACATCCAAGTGTTTAGTAAATATGTTCTTTTGTCATGACAAAAGTTCCATAAATAGAAATTGCATTCTGGGTGGCTGGAGTAAAAAATGAAGTCACCTTGCAAACTTGCATTATAGTAAATAAGTGGTATTTCTTGGCTCCCTCAAAGTGGCAGTTATGTAATGTGACTACTGATATAGTGTAACTCAATATTCCACATGTATTCAACAGTCCAGAAACATTGGTTGGACCACAGATTATTTTAATAAAGATTTAAAATTATATGAGTTCTTTTATCATCTATCCATACAGAACAGCAATTGAATGTTTGCCTTCTTCAGCCTGAGGTTGTCCACATTTTAGTGACTATAATTTCCAGAAGTTCTGTGCAGGTCAATTGCTGTGGCTGGCAGCTGTAATATGTCTTAAAAAGACGCATTGCAGATATGCCTTCTTTTCTTGTTCCTTCCCTTGAATCAGTAGTCTGGCTAGAGACTGTTTTCTGACAACAACTACCTGGAAATTCTGGAGACTAGTCCAAGAACCTCTGGAGGTTGCCAGGCTGTAAATTATTTTATCATAATCAGACATTGCAGAAAAGGGAGCCTCTCCCTTTTGAATAAACAAGTAAGCAGAAGGTGCAGTCAAGGAATCATGATTTTAGAGTAATCAATTCCTCTCTCTCTCTCTCTCTCTCTCTCTCTCTCTCTCTCTCTCTCTCTCACTCACTCACTCACTCACTCACTCACTCACTCATGCGCGCACACACACACACACACAGACCACATTACTGTCTGTAAAATAGGCAGGTGACTGAAGAACAACCAAGCATGTCCTCTGAGCAGTTGAACAAATTCCAACGTGTGACATGGCACCGCAGTGCCCTCTACAGCATCTGGAACCCTCTTCATCAGACCTGAATAGATGGGATCCCAGTTTTATTTCCCACAAGAGTGAAATGGAAAACCACTGGAAACTTCTGCACCTTTAATCTGTAATACGATTAAAGTTTGTTAGAAAGCCAGGTTTATTTCCTAGATAATTTCTGATTTGCAAGCTAGACCCAGGGCATCATAAATGGAGCACAGTCTTTGGGCAAAGAAACAATCCACATTCTTTGGTAATGGGGTTTTCATGTATCTTCCACATTCTATCAAACTGGGGAAAAGTGCTTGGAAGGACAGAAAAAAAAGGCTTGACTCTGAACCTCCAAGCATGTGGCCCAAAAAATGGTTCTCTAACTCTCATCTGTGCAAAATAAAAATCCCATGTATTGAATGCTGAAACCAGAGAGTTTATTCAAGGAGGTAATAAATAACTAATTTAAACGTAAGTTAACTTAAACAAGTTGACTATTGATTTCCTTTGGAATTTTCTCTGTGTCTGATTGTCTTCTTTCCTTGCTTGCTCTAGATCTTTCTTTCTCCCAATTTTCTTTCTAGAAATTTGGCTTTATTACTTAGAAGAGATTGGCACATGGTTTGGGCAAAAAGATCTAGATCGTCTTTCCTTCTAATTTGCTGGAGCTTGGTTGAAAGGTCAACCCCTGGGGAAAAGGATGAAAAATTCTCCAGCTGGATAGAGAAGAGCAGCAAAAGATTCAGACTGACTCATGGTGGCCTGCTGAAGATATTATTTTACTGAAGCCTCGGAAGAAGCGATGCCAGGGAAGTTTTACATGATTATACACACAAACATACAAACACATAGCCCTCTACACCTCTCGTGTTTGTAAAAAAGACTTCTAAATTTTGTTGCATTGTATCTAAACTTCAATATAGGCCTTCTCTGTTTTTTTCATTCTAAATTGGTGGTGAACAGATGACTCTACTGCAGTTTCTTTAAAAAAAACCTGAGAAGCTTCTAATATCTTCATGACCATCTTTGTATTACATTTGCATACAGTACTGCAGTGGGAGACTGGTCTATTAATAAAATAATTGCATGATGATCACTTTCAGGGGAAAAAAGCATTTATCAGGAAATCAAATAGTCTCATGGGATATTTTTTATGGTGATCCAGTGGCATTTTTTAAAATGTGAAAGCATATTTGAAAATAAATATGATTCTGGAAGTATAGTATTTTCCTTTTTTTCATTTAAAAATAATAAAAGAGTCTGGGCACAAACTACTGTCCACTACTGTCTACTAGCTGTGAAGCGAACCTATGGCATGTGTACCACAGGCGGCACATGGAGCCCTCTCTGAGCACATGCGAGCTGTCGCCCAGGTCAGCTTCACCACACATGCATGTGCACCTCCCGCAGTCAGCTGATTTTGGGGTCTGTGCTGCACATGTGGAAGATTTGTGCACATGTGTGGAGGCAGTATGGTCGCGTGTGCATGTGTGTTGGGTGGGGAAGCGCGGGGTGTGTGGTGCTCCCCTGCGGCATGTTTTTGGTCCCAGGAGGCTTTAGGGAGGCCTGCTAGGCCCAAAACAGGGCATGGGGGTGCGCCCCCCACAGCCTGGTTTTGGTCCCAGGAGGCTTCAGGGAGGCCTGCTAGGCCCAAAACAGGGCATGATGGTGCGCCCCCACACAGCCTGTTTTTGGTCCCAGGAGGCTTAAGGGAGGCCTGCTAGGCCCAAAACAAGGTGCAGGGGGGGTATCATGTGCATGTGCGAGGGGAGTATGTGGGGGTTGTGTGTGCATGCACAGAGGGGGGGCACATTGTATAATGGGGTGGGCATGCACGAGCATGCCCTGTCATGCACACATACACAATTTTGGCACACGAGGAGAAAAAAGGTTAGCCATCACTGGTCTAAAGGCACCATCTTACAGAACCATCTTATCTCCATACAATAGAGCCCACTTACCTTTGCCAATACCTCATGAGGTAATGGATCATTGTCAGCTAGTTACTAAGGGCAATTCTCACTGAAGCTTTGGTTGTTTGCCTCTCATGAGGCTCCTGCCTTTGTTTTAAGCCAACTGTAAAAATTCCAATCCAGATTGCAAAAAGTTGGCAACTGGGACATGCTGATGTTCAGTGTGGACCATATTTGCTGCAAGACCTGACTAGTTGAACCCCTGATTCTTGTTCTTCCTCTTTGGGGAAAGCAGGCCTCACCACTCCCAGTGGCTTGCCTTTGCTCTCTTGATATCGGCACATGGGTGCTTCCACACAGTAACCCTTTTGTCAGAGAAGCAGACTCTCTCTCTTCCTTTTCTTTCTTATTGCAGAATTGATGCTCCGATGCCACAGCAATCAAAGCATAAAAGGAAAAGATCGTTCTTTTGTTCTGCAGATTCAAGGAATCACAACAAGGAAGAAATGATAGTTCCGCTTCCTAGCAGCAAAGCAGTAGTGTTCCTACTTTGCCACATAAAGATGTTTTAAAAAATGAAGTCAAGGGCAGGGGAACTTTGCAGTAAGTGGGCAGAGTTTAGAGCAAGAGGGCGCCAGCTTTGAACGAGGTGTGGGCTGCTGGGTGTTCGCACGGGTTCGGGTGATCCTCTAGCGAAGATTTTGCATAGTTTGACAAACCCCCAAATCCCACTCCTGGCTGTCCTGCCCACCCCGCCCCACCCCACCATGCCCGGTAAGTGCAGGGCGCACATGGAGGCTCGGGGAGGGGGGGAACGGGCCTATCAGAGGGTCCAGAAATTCAGAAATGGGCCCGTTTCTGGCCTCCAGAGGACCTCCGGAGCCCAGGGAAAGCAGTGTTCGCCCTCCTGGAGGCTCGAAGAAAGTCTCCAGAGTCGGGGGGGGGGGACACCTACACACACACCGTGGTGCAGGAGGCAGACTAGGCCACACCTACCAGGGCCACACCCACCCAGCAACGGGGTAGTAGACCCGTTGCTGCAATTTTTGAAGCCCACCCCTGCTTTGAACAGTCTGTGCAAAAATGAAGGGAATAGAATCTTAGTTTCTGAGTCTTTCCTGAGAACTATTTCTATCCTCCCCATGGGTTTTTTCTTCTTCCAGAAGATCTGGCTGTTGTAGGAACTCTGGGCAGTTTCCTTCTATTGCATTAGAAGTATCTAGTCTAACAGAAGTCCCAAAGTGATATCTATCTTCAGTGCTTCCCTTGATGCCCAAACCTGAACTTGGTTCTTTCATTCTAGCTGAGACTCCTCTAAGTGTGTCCCTAATTTCTAACTGTGAATCTGCACAATTCCTTATTGTAGAATCCGGAGTCCATGTTAGCTAAATATCAATCCTTCCCTCCTTGTTGGGAGGCCTTCCATGTGTATTCTGCTAAGCCTCCCTCACACAGCATGGCATTGGGACAATTCTCCATCACAGCAAAACCCAACTATCCTTTCCATCCTCTCCTCTGGTAAGGGGATTTAACTAAAGTAGTTTCTGTATGGCCTTTGGCACACAGCATTTATGACATACAGTGTTTGGGTCAAGACCTCTTCCCTCATAAAAACCTTGGGAGGGTAACATTGGCATATTTTCACTGCCTTAGGAGGTCTACATTCTATTAACTTTTGGGGACTTCTCTTCCACTGTGTCTGGGTCTTGGGTTCATTTAGAATGATTTATACTTATGTCTTTGTAGTTGGACCCTAAATTGAACAAGCTGTAGCAGTACAATGATGCAGGTCACTTTTTATAGGAAAAGAGTAAGATATAAATGATACAACTGTGTGTTGGGCCAGGGAAGGAATAAAATTATACAAGAATGCTAGAGGTGAAGTGAGGAAAGTAATAGTAAGACTATGACAACTGTATAGAAGAGGACATGATGCAAAAGGACAACCTGAACAATATGAGGCCAAGTCATTTGGTGGGTTGCTATTCCTAATAAAAAAACATAGGCTTAAAAGGGTCTATTTGGGCCAGTGGGTTCAGCTCCTTGCTCAGTGAAGGAAGCCAAGTCAAAGCATCCTTGGCACATGGTGTGGGTTTTTTTTAGCTAAATTCCTAATGATTCTTTCTCTTCCTAAAGAAGGCAAAATCTGACTTCTTTAAAATTATGATTTCACATACTGTGCTCTGAGGTAATAGAAAACAGGTCATAGACTTCTGTATAATATCCTATAACTTGATTTGGGGCCAGGTTTTTTAAATAAATGATGCTATGAAGAGTCAGTCATTAACTTGTGCTTGCATCCTATGCCAATTGGCTATAACAAGAAGCCACATACAGAATATGGGTGTTCTGGGAATAACACTTTGAATTGGCTTATCTGTGATATCCTGGGAAAGTTCATTTGCTGCACAGTTTCAAAACTATGCAGGATTTCTGCATCTCTGCTGAAAGAGAAAGTAGACAAAAACTCATTTAAAGGAACATGATATGATGTCAGGTTCTTCAGACAAACAGACTTCAGATCAGGGGCAGCTCCCATTCCTTTTAGACAGAAATTCCCAGGCTCCTGCAAGTTGAAGAAGTTACAAAACTTTCTTGTAACTCAGCTGGTTGCACTATAATAGCATGGCCTTCACTATAACCAAACCCAATCCATTTCTCCTCTGTCAACTTCCCTTGGCAAGAGTTCCTACAATATTGATGTAGACCGAGTTCATTGTTGCTCCTTGACAAAGATAGGATGGGAACAAATGAACAATACAACAAATAGCAATGAGCCTATAAAAGCACTGCGAAGAGATAAACCTAGAGGGCCAAAACAAATAATAGGACAAAGCAGTGTGTATTTTGGAACAGTCAATTCTATCTGATGCCAGTATAAGGAAAAACAGAGAAACTATTCAAGCGTTCATATGCTGATCTGAACAAGGTAGTTTATTCCCACATAAGAAGATGCTGATGCCATCCCCCAAAATCACAACTCTGCTTCAGTTCAGTGCAATAGCACTGGCATAGTCTACCAGCTATATAAATACACGTCTAGGTGGAATACCGAAACAGGATGAATCTGGTATCTCATCATGCTCAATACGCAATGAGAAAATAAAATGTTTAGCATAGGGACCATTTTGGATAAAACAAAGAGACTGTTAGGCAATGTTGTTTAACAGTGCATACTTATAAAGACATTCATTTGGATGTGATCCAGTGGAGCATTCATGCCTGTAATACAGGGAGTATTGCCTTTTTATAAATAGGCTAATCTGTCTCCAGTATAGATGTAGATATATTGTTGAGACAACAGAGTCATTAACCCATTGGCTTAAATCCAAATTGTTACTTTAATTTAAGGGACTTACATCATAGCTAAGTTGTTCCAAAATCATCAGTTGTGTCTGAGTTCAACAACTTGGTCTGGATCCAAATTGCTGAAATTAGAGGGAAGGAAGAACATCACATAATCATAAAGTACCAAAAAAATTCAAGCTAGGACTGAGTTTGAATATCTGAATTCCGCACCCCCGGGGATTCGAAAAGACGCGAACCAGGTCTTTCTTCTAGAACCTGTTACTAAGCTCCATGATGTTATCTTTTCAAAGTGTTATATTTATATATTTTATTTATTTGTATCCCGCCCTTGTTATTTTTACAAATAACTCAAGGTGACGAACATATCCAATACACCTTCCTCCTCATATTTTTCCCAACAACAACAACCCTGGGAGGTGGGTTGGGCTAAGAGAGAGTGACTGATCCAAAGTCCCCCAGCTGGCTTCCATGGAAAGGCAGGACTCAAACTCATGGTCTCCTGCTTTCTAGCCTGGTGCTTTCTAGCCTGGTGCTGTAAACCAAAGAGCATGCAGGACTTTGCAAAATACATATTAGAGATAAAATAAAATAATATCAAAAGACAGTCTGGAAATATTGACAAATAAACCAACAAACCATGAGAGAAATTACTTATGTTAAGAACATTTTAATAGTGAAAAAGTTCAAGTGTGAAATGTTTGCAATCAGCATCTCACTGTGGATATCAGAAATTCTAACTAGATATGTTTAGATCTAAAGAAAGTAAATAAACATGCAAAAAAATTTATTTGTTTTATTTATTTGTTTGTTTACTTACTTATTTATTTATTTAATTTGTATAGCCACCTATCTCATAATTATAACTCCGGGTGGTTCACAATAATTAAATTAAGAAACAAAAAAATAAAATAAATACATAAAATAAAACAACATTCTACTATCTTAAAAAGCACAATTAAACACAGTCATACAAACCATCATAAAAATTATAATTCCATTTAATACAGCCATTACCAAGGCTAATAGCTTCTACTGAATTCCCAGGCATGATGGCACACCACAGCCAAGGTTCAGGTCCTTCCAAAAGATCATAATGGTAGGGCCAATTTTAATAGAAATGACAGATTAAGGTATTAGCACTGATGCAATTGTCTATGATAGGGATCCCCAAACTTGGCAACTTTAAGACTTGTGGACTTCAACTTTCAGAATTCTCCAGTCAGCATAGTTTGAAGACCTCTGGTCTACGAGAAGGTTAGTCATTCTCTTCTAGGAACATCTGGGCAATCCAGGAGCTAGATATGGGCCTAGTATCAGCATCCCCTGAGCATCTCAAAGTTGATGGGGCAAAACATTTGGGCTGTTTTTTGCATTCGGGAGTTGGGGAGCAAAACTGGTGCCTTCAGTCTTGAAAATGTTCAAACTACATATTGCATCCTTAAAACTCCTGTTTCTCCTAGCACACAGTGTCCTGCCTCTGCCCATGTTTTGGAGTGTGTTCTTCAATGTGCCATGTAAGCCTTATGTAGCCCTCAAACCAAAGGAAATTGTGCACTTCTGAGCTGAGGAATAATCATTTGATCAATTGGTTCTTATAAAAAATTTGCAGGGATACACACTTTGTGGTAATGAATATATGTTAAAGAGCAGTTTGGTGTAGTGTGCAAATCCAATGACCTTGGCCACTTGGTCTCTCTTAGCCCTGGGAAGGAGGCACCGGCAAACCGCTTCAGAAAACTTGCCAAGAAAATTGCAGGGACTAGACTTTGAGTCAAAAGCACACAAACAAAAAAGTTAATCCAACAAAATGGCTATCACATTATAGAAGAAGAAAATAAAATTACGTTGCAGGAATGGGATGGAAGAAGTTCTTTCATGTGTCCCTTCCTATATCAATGTCTTCCCCAACTCTACAATAAATCCTTTAAGTATCTCCTGCTTGGCCATTGTAGCAACATAACAGTCGCACTAATACAACTAGAGTAGTGTTAAGTATAATAGAATACAACTTCCATGTCCCAGCTGTATGCCTCTCACCTGGAATATCAGAAGCATAGAATTACTCAGGTGAGTCATGCTAGTCCTTAAGCACAAATGCTCTGAATTACAAAACCTACATTGAGCCACAGTGAACCAATGACCCTTGGCTGCTGAGAATTCTTTAAGCAAAGGCTTTAAACCCACAGGGAATGAATTTTAAACTGTGAAATTAATCCGGAATACTAGGCTGTGATCAGAAAATGATGAGGTTAGAGTCAGGATCTGAATCTAATACTCAGATTAATACAAATGCAATTTGGATTGAAGACTTGGGCTAGCTATATCCTAGCTGTCCATGTTGCCACCTCCTGTGGATGCATGTGGGAGTGTCAGTTTTGGGAGCGTTCTTTAAACAAAAGGTGGCTGTTGTCACTTGAGAAATTCCATGACACATCAGCCCCGTTGTGTAACCTTTTTCTGAACTAAAAATAGTTCTCTTTATGACAGGAAATTGCCTTGGTGAAATTGCTCAATTTCTAGGTCACTGTAAAGAAGACAAACACTAATAAGAGAAACTGCTCCTATGTTCCTTGCAATTTCTGAACACTTCAAAGTCCTGAATTATTGAACTTGCTTTGCAAGCTGTTTGGAAAGGATCAGTAACCATAGATGGGAAAGGCTTCTACAAAGCTAACCGAGAGACTTTGCAAGTCGGGGTAGGCAACCTTGAGTTAGATGGGGAAGAATGAAGAACCACAGGGCTTTTGTATAGACCTCCCTAGGATTCCATGAGAAACAAAGGACAAAAAAAGCCAAAATCCCAAGTTCATTTGAAAGCAGCCAATTTTCCTATCACCAGGGTTTTGCTTCATGATCAGAGCTGTTTTTAACTAATAGCTTTTGAATCTGTTTGAAAACCCCCGAATAACTGTGTTCTTTGCAGGGAAGGTATTTAGGGAGTGTTCCAGTGGTGGGTTTCAAATTTTTTTAGAACCTCTTCTGTAGGTGTGGCCTGCTTTGTAGGAGTGGTTTGCCAGCCATGTGACAGGGTGGGCATGGCCAACTTGTAAAATGTGGTGAAACTCACTTAACAATGCTTTTGCTTAGCAACCAAAATGTTGGCTCAAAAACTCTGGCATTTGAAGCACGTAAGTGTAAAAGCTGTCAAGTTACAAGACCCTTGCACCCCTAACCCTTTAGAAAGAAACCCAGAGATGTTCAAACTTGACAGCTTTAAGACTTGTGGACGGACTTCCGGGGTGGGACCTTTCTGATGGCGGCAGCTTAACGAGCTGCCCCCGGGTTTCTGGCCGTGTTATCTGCCTAAATACCTGGTAGATACCTCATTCTTCAGGCAAAGAAGAGTAAGAGAGAGATCCAGCTGGTAAGAGCTTTTCTTTGAAGTTTGCAGCTTTTTTTTTGCTGCGAATGGAAGGGGGGCCAGCCAAGGCTGAATCACATCTCCGTGCCAGAAATTCCTGCTGTAATCATTACGGCGCAAAGTAAGGAACCTCCACTTAGGACAATTTTTGATATATTTATTTGAGATTAATACAAGCAGAGTCCGTACCTGAGAACCTTATCTGCCTTTTTTTTTTAAAAAAATCCTAGCTTCATTTTTACAAGAGCTTCCTTCGTGCACTTGGTTTTTTTTTTTTTCTTAAAAAATAAGCTCCTAAAATGGCGATTGTGCCACATTCCTAATTATCCGGCAAAGAACAGTGATAAAAAAGATCAAAGGAACAGCCAGCCAGCAGTCTCTTACTAATTGGTTTCACTTCTCTGAAGAGCTTACAAGATTTTTTTCCTATCAACTTTTAAAAGTTTTAAAAGACTCCTTGTTAATATAGAGACATTCCAAACAGAGATGAATATGCTGAACTGTTTTGTTACAATGCTAATCTTTTGAAACCTGCTTTGTTACAATGCCCTTTGCTGAAACCTTTTGAAAAACCTCTAAGAACAAATAAAGGGGGGGACTTAATACTTTCTTTCCTCGTAAGCTACACAGCGGGCCAGTAAAGTTTGAATAATTGTTGAATAATTGTTTGAAGAAAAGATATAATGGCATCAAAATTAAATTCGGGGAAACCTCTTCTTAGGAGTACATCTCACACACTTGGCACAAAGTCGCAGCTTCCACCCTCTATGCCCCCTACTGGAGATTTGCTAACGAAAGCACTTTTTTTTGAAACTTTTAGAGAATTTAGAGAGCAGAATTTAGAAACTTTCAGAGAATTCAGAGAGGAGATAAAGAAATTTAAAGCAGACTTATATGATAAGCTTGATACTAGGATTGCCAAAACAAAGGATGATATGGTGGGACTTGTAACTGTATTGACAGAATATGTTTCTGGAATGGAAGATAAGCTAGAGGTTCTTAATGAAGCCAACACTAATTTGACATCCAAAACTGAAGTGGTGCAACAAAAAGTTGAAAACGCTGAAAAACAAATTGTTATCATACAGTACAGACAGATGGAGCTTGCATTAAGAGTCAGGGGGCTGCGCGAATACGAACAGGAGAACTTGAAGCAGATTTTTTCAGAGGCTTTTAACCGTCTGGTGGAAAGACCGGGGTCCAACTTTGACTGGCAGATTGAAAAAATTTATCGCGCTAACTCTTGGGTGGCAAAACAACTCCCCCGAGATGTAATTATATACTTTGCTACAAGAGAGTTCAGAAGCATGATACTACAAGAGTCTTATAATACCAGGCTTCAAATTGGCGGACAGGACTTGATTGTCTTGAAAGAAATACCACCCCAAATGCTAAGAGCCATGAGAGATTATGCTTTTCTAGTGGAAGAACTCAGAAACCGTCAGATACAGTATAGATGGGATGTGTCATTTGGTATTATAATTACATTTGATAAGCAAAAATATCGTCTCAACTCTGTATGGGAAGCCCGAGATTTCTATCACAAGATCCTGAAGGTGGGACACCCTGAATCATCTGGATCTGGAGAAAGACCACGAGAAGGACAAGATAAACAGCAAATCACACAACTACCAGACAAAAAGCACCATTTCCTCCTTCCGGAAGGGCAAGGGGTCAGGGAACAAAGATCTAGCCGTATGACTACGAGACGAATGGGAAAACAAGGTACATTGCAACAACCTCAATAATCATCGGCCATTGATCAAGGAGTTGTGGTCTGAACTCTTTACAGAAGAGAAAGAAAATATTTCACTATCTCAAACAGTTCAAGAACGATATAATTTGTCTGCAAGAAATTCATATCAAATCAACTGATCAAAAATATTTGTTCAACCCCGAACTTGGTCAATATTTTGTGACCTCTGCTACGGACAAGAAAAATGGTATAGTTGTATACTTAAGAAAAGACATTAAGGCTGAACTAATTGAAGCAGATCCCTTTGGAAGATATATTGCATTAGACCTAATTCTAGAAGGGAAAAAGACTTGATGGACGACTTCGAATTGAGAAATGTTTGGCGAGAAAGAAACGCAGAGGCATATGACTTCACCCTTTTTTCTGATGGACATCAATCCCTTTCAAGGATTGATTTTATACAAATCACTAATGATTTATTTTCTAGGGTGAAGAAGACAAAGATTGCGGCGCGGGTCCTTTCGGATCATAACCCAGTCTGGACGGAATTGGGAAGGGTAGTGCAGGCAAGAAGGTCTTGGAGGTCGAATGAGAGTTTATTTAGATATGAAAAGTATATTAATGATTGTAAAAAATTGCTATCTGAATACTTTGTTCTGAATACGAATAAGGGTACATTCATGGAATTTGTAGGGGATGCAAGTAAAGCATATATGAGAGGAGTACTGATGAATATAAACAAAATACATAGACATAAACAAGGGCAAAAACGAAAAGAATTGGAAGAGGAAATTAAAAGAAAAATTTGAAATGTATCCAAATTGTGTTATAGAGGGAAGGAGGTGTTTCAACAGGAGGAGATTTAAAAGGCATTCCGGGATTTATTTATTTTTTACAGAATTGTACAAAGGGGACAAAATTAAGGGTTTAGATATAGACAGATACTTAGATAAAGAGATAATACCCCTAGTTAGAGAAGAGTACAGGCAAAAGTTGAACCAACAAATAACCTCTGGGGAAATCCTGCAAGTAATCAAACAACTAAGATTAGGAATAATGTAAACTGCTTAAAGTTTGTGTAACGGCAAGAAGCTGAGTTCAACGCAGAGATTTTACTGACTTTTTTTTTCTTTTTTCTTTTTTTTTAATTTCCTTGGTTTTAATATATTTTAGACTGTGTTTGATAAAAAGCTATACCGTGTACGGGCTCTGGGAAGTCGGGGGGGGGGAAGGGAGGTGGCGTCCTAGGGGGGAGGGGGGAGGGGGGAAATATAGTATGTGCTAGATTTTAAAGTAACATGATTGCACTTGTATACTGTTGCTTTTTTAATTCTAGTGTAAAAATAGGAAGCTGAATATATTGATAGATAGTAGAAATACACCGAAGGGAGGAGCAGAGGGAAAGAAGACAGAGGGGTAGAGAGGGTGGGAGAGAGGACCGGAAGGAGGGTGAGATGGAAGGGAGGGAGTGTATTGGGAGAGAGGAGTGATAGAGGGGGAGGGGAAGTAGGGTAGAGGGGAATGTTGTAGGGGAGAAAGGAAAGTTGGAGGGGGGTGAAAGAAAGGGTGTATGGAGGGTTGAAGTGGTATATTGGGTTTGTATTTTGGGGAGTATTGTTGACAAGGATGGCTGTGTTTATTGCTCAATGTTATATGGCCCCGGTTATGCACAGTATATATATGACTGTATGAAATGAAAATGAAAATGAAAATAAAACATATTTACTAAAAAAATAAAAATGAAAAAAAATAAAGACTTGTGGACTTCAACTCCCAGAATTCCTCCTCCAGTCATGTTGGCTCAGGAACTCTGGCATTGAAGTGTGGAAGTCTAAAAGCTGTCAAGTTACAAGACCCTTGCACCCCCCTTTAGAAAAAAAACCCAAGGGGTGTACAAACTTGACAGCTTTAAGACTTGTGGACTTCAACTCCCAGAATTCCTCCTCTCGCTCTTCATCTTGATGATGTGCGGACGGGCAGAGAGAGGGAGTTGGAACTGGTTCTAAACGGCACTGTAGGTTTGTGGAACCTCTTCTATAGAAGAGGTTAGAACTGGCAGGAACCCACCCCTGGAGTGTTCCCAGTCCAGGTATACTAGCTCTGCCCTCAGGCTATCTTGCTTATTATTTCCAAATCTTGCTGGTCTGTGGACAAACCTGGAATATTCAAAGCAGAAATGAAAAAATACAAACTTAAGGGAACTGGTGTAGTCGAACGGTCTTATTTCAAGTGTTTAACAGAGGCTCGTCCACTGATTCTGTTCTTCTTGAAAGCTAGATATATAAAGTAAATATGAAGCAGACCTGTACAGTGCGCAATCCCAAACTATGCTCCTACAAACCTGATTGCAAGTAATCACTTATCTGAAGGAAACACTCCTCCAAACTTCAGTATAAAACTTCAGTATAAAACAAATCCTCACCCAATAAATCTAAGTGGAAAACTTATCTTCTCTGAGTGACAATAGAAAATTAGAATCAATTATATGAACTAAGTTAAAGCCCTTGTAAAAAAAAAATCTGTATTCAGATACACATACTGGGCTTCCACTAATATCCTGTTCCTGGTCCCTATGGAGCAGAGGTGGGTTCTTACCAGTTCAGACCAATTTGGCCGAACTGGTAGTGATTTGGTGGCCTGGGTCACTGGAACTGGCAGTGACCCAAGTCTGCTACACCCCCGAACCAGTTCTCCTATGTGGCCGCCATCTTGATTTTCAGTTCTGCACATGTGCAAAACAATTGTAATTGCACAACTTTATTTCCCTTTTTTAATATTTTGCACATGCGTGGAACGCACATCTGGCATGCATGTGAGCGAAGCTGGCAGTAATGCTGGGAGCAACCCATTCCTGCAGTGGAGGGCAGGAGCAGAGGGGAGCTGGGGTGGGAACCTCCTGAATTTCCAAGGAGGGTTTTTCCATGAGGCAATGCCATGACAGAGAAGGTATGCTTCCTAAATCCTAGCAGCAGATCCTGCTTCACCAAGGAGACCCAGAGCATGTCTACTGTTTCAGATTTGGTGGGACAGACAAAGACCACTAAAGTTAGGCAGTCCTGCAAGTAATCTGGCCCCACACCACATAGAACTTATAAAAATGCTGCCTCATTCAGATGGCATGCAGGGACAAAGTAAAATTCCATGCCAGTGCCATTTTAAAAGCTTCAGTTAATCTTCATGATACAACCTTTTTGTAATCCATATGTATTTAAGGTTTGATTTCCATCTCTGGTTCTTGCTAGGACAGGGAGTGCCTGGGGCTTTAGCTGAGATAATACCAAGGCTTTAATTATCTGAATGTTGAGCAACTGCAAATAGTCACTGTACATCTGTCGTAATGCAACCATCATGCCAGGGTTCTTCCATGCGGGAAGCTACACTATTTGGAAAATAAAACTGCCCATCTCACTTCCATAAATGGCCTGATTGGATCACATGATCAACTCTTGTCATTTACAAGGACTGATATCTCCTAAGGCTTTTGTTAATGGTTAAATATCATGTAGAATTTTATTGCTTAGGGAAATATTACTTCATAGTTAGTCCAAAATGCCATCTTGATATGTTTATTATGATGCCTTCGAGAGTTTCAATCAATAAATAGGAGGAAAACAGTGGGATTGCATGAGTGTGTTGGTGATATCAACATAAGGAAGGGAAAGGTAATCTGGGCTATGCATAAGGTGGAAACAGGACCTCAAAATAATAATGACAGCACATTCTTACTACTGTTGATTTGAGTCTTAGATTTGGTACAAAAGATTTTGATATGTATCTCAAATACAATCTTCTTAAGAGGTAGTTTTAAGGTTTCTCCCCTTTGTCGGATGTTAAATGTTTGTTGTGTCTCAAGAGCCTCTTTGGGGATGAAAGGAATAAATGAGGTTGTCAGAGCCTCACAGGAGAGGTGCTCTTTTCTTCGTGTTTTCTGTTGTTTAGAGATAATATCTTTTTGCCCTTTAGTCCTATTAGGATATCACCTAAAACCTCTTCTAAAAATTTCCATCCTTGATTTGTACTTGTACTTGATTTGTTTCCATAAAAGCAGAGTTATCTCTTAGAGGTCATGTTGGCTACTATATCTCTGGATGAAAATGGAGCATCATCTAGGCTAGTCTTCTTATGTCATATGTGAATTAACTGCTGAGGAAGAATGAGTTCAGCTAGTTGAGCCATACAACAGAGGTATGGATGAAGACACAAATAACAAGAAAAACTTTTATGGCTAGGGCTGTATTCTTGTGAACTCTGTGTTACTCCAACCTCCTGGGTGTTTGAGATGATTCTCCTTAACTTTGTTCCCCTTGACTTCCAGAAGCAGAGTTGCCAAAGGGGTGTCCGATTGGCAAGACATTATGTTTTTTGCTTGAATGTTTATAAGCAGACCCTTCTTAATCCTTGTTCTTCTTGCCTTGTTGCTTTCTACTGCTTATCTCCAACTTTATACAATGTAGATTGGACTACATTTTACTGGGTTTATCCAAACAAGGATAATATAGCATCTATGATGTCCTGGGCCCAGCCAGCAAATTGGACATTATCTAGAGACTAAGTCTATCTTCCAAAAATGCTGATAGAATTAAATGATTACATCGAATGATCTTTCTTTCTCTCTCTCTTTCTCCCTCCCTCCCTCTTTCTCTCTCTGTTTGTGTGTGTGTATTTATTATGCCAATTCCAGTTCTGTTCTGTGGGAATAAAACAGCTTTGAGATCAGTGCAATCTTTTGCCTCTGGAAAGAAAGCATGCAAGTGACAAAAAAAATTCCATCAATTGCTCTATACACTACGCAGCAAGAAGGAACAGAATTTGAAAAATCCATGCCTGTCTATTCACAGCACTTTTGTCCAGCCTGCTGCATTTCAGATGTGTCACATAAAAATTCAGATCAGACAATAGCAATATTAGTTGGAATGACAAGAACTATAATTTAATGCAAAAATTTGGTCCATCCTCAAGCTATGAGAATTTCCAGTTATTCAACTGGAAAACCACACTGACATTATTTCTAGTTGCACAATAGCTGGGCTGAAAACATACTGGTTCAGCTGCCAGATACAACAATATTAGGGGATCACAATACAAAACTAGAACTTTTGTTGATGCGGTCCTTTAAGAAGCAAGCAATTTAAACAGAAGAGGAAAATATTTAGCATACAATTCAGTTTTAAAATATAGAGCATATTGCCTGGATAGAGAACATCGATGACATTTTTTGAAGCAAAATTGTAAAATGATAGATGAAAATGTCATATTGATATAAATAGTTTCTTAAGACATCTAGAAAGTAAGATGTAAAGTAAGCCTTATTGAGACAGAGAGCTCACTGTTTCTACCACATCTCGATCTTTTCTCAGTCCAATTAGATTAGGCATCTCAATTGTATTTTGATAGTTTAGCTATACTATCATATGTAAAGCTGAGAGAGAAACCTATATAATACCAAACAACGGAGGCTGATTTTTTTATGTGTGGATTTATACCTCACCTTTCCACCATCAGTTCCATATTTGCTTCTCTAATGTTATCCACATAGTAATTCTCTGGGTTGTTAAACTGGTGGCCCATGGGCTGGATGTGTTGTGTGCGCAGGCCACGCCCACCCCTGCTCTGCAAATAAGAAAAACAGTGAAACATCGCGTTATGCCAACATGACACTGCGAGTTTGATACCTGTGGCTTAGGCTGTCAGATAATGATTGAACCTATCCAGCGGCATAATTCAGTTCTCATGGCAGAATCAGGATCAGGATATAAACCAGAGTCATTCTCAGTCTTAATCCAATTGTAATTGTTTGAAAGCAATAAGAAAGCAATAAGAAAAACTGAAGGTCCAACATTGTGAAAAAGTGACAGGATAGAATGCCTTAATATGTACACAAAGTAAATATTATTGGAAGATGTGGCTTAAGGACAGGTTTTCTGAAGGTTGTTTGCAGAGGTGGTATTCAGCAGGTTCTGACCAGTTCTGGAGCACTGGTAGCAGACATTTTGAGTAGTTTGGAGAACCGGTAAATACAACCTCTGACTACCCCCACCCAGTGGTGGGTTTCCATTTTTTTACTACTGGTTTTCTCATGCACACACACGCACTCGTGCATGTGCAGAAGCATCTGTGCAGGTGAGCAGAGCCTTCTGCCAGCATTACTACCGGTTTGCCCGATCCTGGCCGAACTGGGAAGAACCCACCTCTTTCCCCGCCCCCATCTATTCTCTGCCTCCTGAGTCCCAGCTGATCGGGAGGGAATGGGGATTTTGCAGTAACCTTCCCCTGCCACACCCACCAAGCCACACCACACCCACCAAGCTACGCCCACAGAACCAGTATTTTGAATCCCACCACTGGTTCTTTGGTTCACTCAGCCAACAGTCCTGGCACATCTGCTTGATTTTCTGAACTGTTCCCTCACAGACAGCTATGAAACCTATTACACTGTCACATGAAGGTCTCTTTCATTTTGTCCTTGTTCAAAGCATCTTTCTATCTCCATAAAAATCCATACATTGATGTTAGAAGTTACCATGTGGATTTCCCTAGAGTTTGGCCAAAGGGAAATATATCAGTGAGAGGCTGCTGATTATTTCTGAAATATGCCCTCTTTACCGCAAAAGCAAATATACAAAACAAAAATAACTAGAATTGCCTGCACAAAGGTCTAGGGCTAAAGCAGGTGGTTTCTTTCCACCGTTCTTTCCCTGTGACGCTCAAGGCCTGTGAGGCTTTTGATCCTTTCACAGGAGCTGGTAGGCATTGTAGCTTGGCCACCAGGGGGCCTATGGGCCAACAAAAGGGGATTGAAATGAATTACTGATTTTTTTCCCTTCTTTTTTAATTCTGCCCAGAGATCTGAGGGAATAAACAGCAGCAGTGAGCTGGCAAAGCAGACCAAAGTGTCTCTCTGTCGTCGCTCAAGCTGGACTGAAACTCCAATCTCCTCGTTTACTCTCTTCTATACCCCCAGCCCTCTTTTAAGACCACCAGTCAAAGTGAAGAAACTTTTTTCCCCTTTTTTTTCACTGAGGGCAGTGACATCTCTGTTGATTTGGTGAATTGCTTTCTCTGCGTCTCTCCTCTCTTTACCTCTGTTTTGCAGAAAGAAAGATGTCTTTCCCTTGGACAGGTATGCTTTTGCTTAGTTTTCTGCAGCCACTGGAAACCCTGATGAAAGAAGAAGCTGTCCCGTATATAGAAGGAAACTATGCACCCTCCAGAATGGAGGCAAAGGCTGGAGAAGATCACTTACAAAGACACGTCAACTCCCAAGGCGTCCTGATGGAGCTTCTTGGAGAACTGGGCAGGATGAGAGACTTAGGACCAACTGCCAACCATGAAGAGCAACAGTTCTCAGAGGAACAGCTGAGGTGGAGAAGAACACGTAGAGGAACAAAAGACAGTGATGCCAAGTCAGTTCAACAGTATGTTCCAGGAGTCAAAGTAGAATTTCCTCGGCCTGCGAGCCCAGCCACATTACAGCCAACGGAGCCTCCAGCACCAACCAGCACAGGTCCATTTGAGCCCCACCAACAGAGCCCCGCGGTCTACGGTAATAGAGAGGCCCAGGTTAATAGAACTGTGGCACTAGGAAAGCGTTTTCAGATACAGAACCCTCTCTATCCAGTGACAGAAAGCTCTTATAGCGCTTATGCTGTCATGTTCCTGTCCCTCATTGTCTTTGCTGTGGGCATCGTTGGGAACCTCTCGGTCATGTGCATTGTCTGGCATAACTACTATATGAAAAGTGCCTGGAATTCCATTTTGGCCAGTCTTGCTTTCTGGGATTTCCTTATCCTCTTCTTCTGCCTACCTGTGGTCATCTTCAATGAAATTACCAAGAAGAGACTGCTGGGAAACTTCTCCTGTCGCCTTGTGCCCTTCATGGAGGTAAGAGTTTCCTCTGCTAACCTCTAGTATGTATCATTAATAACTTTGTGTTTTCAGTTAAGGAAGAGAGGGATAATGTTATTTGTACTTAGCCAGCTTTATGTTTTGAATTGGACTTAATCCCATGTCATTTGGCCTTACTAATACCCAATAAGATGAGCTTTCCTAACATCAAGTTTAAGGAGTGATTGATTGAAGAGTTATAGAAAACAACATCTCTCTTTCAAAGGGGATAACAAAAATGCCTTTGGGAAAAATTGAAGCAAGCACAGTTATCCTTATTTCAATGCCAATTATTTGATGAGAAGAATGTTTCTGTGTTCACCCCAGAGATACAAAGTGGAAGCTATGCCTTATATTTCCAGGAGATAATCATGTGCAAATTTTTATGCAATCATCAATAATTAATATTAATGATTCAACCATTAATATTAATGTTCTAACTATTAATAGACTGACCAGTAACTTGGTATCTTCCATATAGCTAGGACTAATGTAGAGAGAACAACAGGTTAGGGGATGCTGCATTAATAAATGAGAACTAGGTATTTCTCACATCAAGAAGATAAAAGTGGGGCTTTAAAATTACCTCAAGAAAGAAAATCTTAATTAAAAAGAGTAAGTGCATCTAATGCTTGTGCTGAATCTATAATTAGCAGATATAGGCCTCCTGTAGCCTGACATTTCAAGACCTAGACTCAAACCATCAGTCCTTAGAGATCATGCACATTTAATTACACCGAGTAAAGATTCTTCTGTAATTCTAGCCTGAGAATTCTGAAAGAAAATGCCAGGCTAAGAGGAATTTTTGCCCAGTGGATACTGTGCATTTCAGATTATACCTGCTCACCACAGGCATGAGATGGACAGGATCCCAGGATGAAGAAGGAAACAAGTCAAGCTTTTTTTCTAAAAGTAAAAGATTATCATTTGTAATTGGTTGAAGAAGACAATTTAACTGTGAAAGGATGGCCTTTCTTAAATTATTCTCCCTGAACCAGGGAATTTTACTTTTAATAGTAGAAAATGATAGCAAGTAAAGGCTTAGCTATCATTGAATCATTGCCTGAAAATGCTGAATTTCTTCCAAGGACACAACAATAGTTGTTATTCTAAAAAAAAATTAAATCCCAGAGACTGTTTAAATTAATAAAGAATTACTAACTACCTTAATCAAGGTAAATGACAAATATTTGGAAGGCATAACCAGGGTGAAGAATTTATGGGTCTCTGAATATTGCTGAACTACAGCTATCAGCATCCCTAGTTACATCCAGCAATATCCAGTGAGAGAGAGTTTGGGGTATATATCATAGTCTTGAACTTAATCTCATAAAGACAGGCTGAGAGAAAGAAACATTGAACAAAGTGACCTTTGCAACTGATCATAAATCTGTACAAAACCTGCTGTAGTGTAAAACTTCAGCTTTGCAACTCATGAAGGTTACATGTCTGTCTTCCCTCATGAATTCCCTAGGAGTTGGGCTTCTCCTAAATTGAAAAGGAGACGAAAATGGGAGCTGTGTTTTGAATGATGTGAAGTTTCCATGGAAAATCTATTTGGCTGAAATTACCAGTGAGTCTTTGTTAATAAGGGCAGGATAAAGGCCATTTTAATTTCCTTTCAACTGTGCCATAGGATTGTTGGATAATAATATCCAAAATACTCTCAGAACAGCTTCAGTGTTCTTAAACAAAGGAGCATCTTAGGGCAAGGTTAGATTATCCTGCAACCAAAATGCATACTTTAAAATGAGTGCATTTTATTTTATTTAAAAGGTATCAGGCACACGTTCTCTCCTCTTGCTTCTTCCTCACTTTCCTGAACTAGGGATTTACAAAAACACAATTAACTAGATATGATTGCAACTGCCTCACTTTCATAAATTCAAATCTCACCATATCTTTTAGAAAAGGATTGCAAGGATGGAATTCAGCCTTCCACAATCTTGCCATTAGATGCTATTTGTATTTATTTATTATTTAAATTTATTAGCCAGTCTTCCAATGGACTTACATTTCTATGGTATCAGCTGGCTGCCACACCAAAAATGAGCATCACTGAAGTAAAACCTAGGCAGAAATCAGCACCAATAAAAACCTGCTGAAATGGTTGGGCCTGCAACTAATTTATTTATTTATTTATTTGTTTGTTTGTTTATGTTTTTTATGTTTTATTTTCATTTTCATTTCATACAGTCACATATATACTGTGCATAACTGGGGCCATATAACATTGAGCAATTAACACAGCCATCCTTGTCAATAATACTCCCCAAAATACAAACCCAATATACCACTTCAACCCTCCATACACCCTTTCTTTCACCCCCCTCCAACTTTCCTTTCTCCCCTCCAACATTCCCCTCTACCCTACTTCCCCTCCCCCTCTATCACTCCTCTCTCCCAATACACTCCCTCCCTTCCATCTCACCCTCCCTCCGGTCTTCTCTCCCACCCTCTCTACCCCTCTTTCTTCTTTCCCTCTGCTCCTCCCTTCGGTGTATTTCTACTATCTATCAATATATTCAGCTTCCTATTTTTACACTAGAATTAAAAAAGCAACAGTATACAAGTGCAATCATGTTACTTTAAAATCTAACACATACTACATTTCCCCCCTCCCCCCTCCCCCCTAGGACCCCACCTCCCTTCCCCCCCCCCCGACTTCCCAGAGCCCGTACACGGTATAGCTTTTTATCAAACACAGTCTAAAATATATTAAAACCAAGGAAATTTTAAAAAAAGAAAAAAGAAAAAAAAGTCAGTAAAATCTCTGCGTTGAACTCAGCTTCTTGCCGTTACACAAACTTTAAGCAGTTTACATTATTCCTAATCTTAGTTGTTTGATTACCTGCTGGATTTCCCCAGAGGTTATTTGTTGGTTCAACTTTTGCCTGTACTCTTCTCTAACTAGGGGTATTATCTCTTTATCTAAGTATCTGTCTATATCTAAACCCTTAATTTTGTCCCCTTTGTACAATTCTGTAAAAAAAAAATTCCCGGAATGCCTTTTAAATCTCCTGTTGAAACACCTCCTTCCCTCTATAACACAATTTGGATACATTTCAAATTTTTCTTTTAATTTCCTCTTCCAATTCTTTTCGTTTTTGCCCTTGTTTATGTCTATGTATTTTGTTTATATTCATCAGTACTCCTCTCATATACGCTTTACTTGCATCCCCTACAAATTCCATGAATGTACCCTTATTCGTATTCAGAACAAAGTATTCAGATAGCAATTTTTTACAATCATTAATATACTTTTCATACTTTTCAGAGCCTGCAACTAATTTACAGGGTCTGTGCTACCATCACACTTATCCTCAAGCCTTTGATCAGATTGTGACCTTTACTTGGAAATATTGATTTAGTTTAGGCTATATGGAAAGATGTCTTGGGCCTGACATAAACAATTACAAAATTGGAAGGGATCTCACAAATCATCTAGCTCAGTGTCATAGATCCATTAGAGTAGAGCATCACTGAGAGATCACCACTATCCATATTCTGTCATCACACAAAGGAGAATACACCAGTGACAGTCTGTTCCACTGGTTTACTGCATAGTGTAGAGTCAGAAAATTCCTCCTGATACCTGGCCTAAATCTACATCCTACAGCTTTAAATAATTAATATGGTTCCGTCCTCTAGGGAAATAGAGAGTAGGTTCAATCTCTTATACTCTATTAGACAGGAAATAAAATATTGTGTAGTGGATGTGGGACAAGAGAAGATAGAAGTGGGCTGCTTATTTAGTAGTATTTAACGGTTCCACCACAAAACCGCGTTCGACTAAAGGGTGCTCGATGAAACCGCATAGCTGATGTCATCACAGGGGGACAACAGTGCGGAGACAGAAGCACGCTGTAAACGCTAAACCTAAAATTAACCCCTAAACCTAAACCTAACCCCCCTAAACCTAATCCTAAACCTAACCCTAAACCTAACCCTAAACCTAACCCTTAAGCTAACCCTAAACCTAATCCTAACCCTTAACCTAACCCTAAACCTAACCCTAACCTTAACTTGAATCAGCTTGCTTTCAAAGCGCTATTTAAAGCGCCCTTCTTTCTCCGCGCTCGCTGTTGTCGCCCTGTTGATGACGTCAGCGACGCGGTTTAATCGGGCGCGCTTTAGTCGAGTGTGGTTTTGTCGTGTCACGGTATTTAACCATTCCATCTAACAGATTGTCATGGAGAAAAATCTATCCATCATGGTTTACTCAAAGTTAATCATGGGTTGGCATTTTCTGTGAACACAGCAACACTAGGTCCTATGCCTGGGACAGGTGGCATGTGGAGCCATTTGTCAGGGCATGCCAGGCTCTGCCCTGTCAGCAGGCCAGCGCACATGCATGCACTGGCCAGCTGAGTTCACCCTTTTAAAGCCATTTTTCGCCCTCTCCAGGCTCCAGAGGCTTTATAGGAGCCTGGGGTGGGCGAAAAGAGCCTTCCCCGCCCTCCTCCCGGAGGCCCTCCAAAAGCTTCATTCAAAAAAACGGCCTTATGGGCAAATCGGGAGTTTGGGAACGGAATTCCGGTTTGCTTGGAGGGTCATTTTGAGCGCTCCGAAGGCTTCAGGGAAGCCTCCTGAAGCTCCCTGAAAGCTTCGGAGCGCTTAAAACGACCCTCCGAGCAAACAGGAAGTCACTTCCGGTTTGCTCGGAGGGTCGTTTTGACTGCTCCGGAGGCTTCAGTGAAGCCTCCTGGAGGTCCCTGAAGCCTCTGGAGGGCCTCCAGGGGGAGGGGGGGGCGGGGAGGCTGTTTTTGCCCTCCCCAGGCTCCTATAAAGCCTCTGGAGCCTGGGGAGGGTGAAAAAAGCATGCAAAAAATGGGGGGGGGAGTGCCTGCATGCGCACTGGAGGGAGGTCGTGCATTGCATTATGGGTGTGGCATGCCCACACACAACCCTCCTGCGCTCTGCCCACTTATGTCACGCGAGTCAAAAAAGGTTCGCCATCGCTGTCCTATGTCATACTGTAATTACAGTACAATTGTGTTCAAGGACATGCATTGGATTCACACATTGTTTTTAACCTGATTATTGATATAGTATGTTTTCTGACTTATACATTGAATTCTCAGCTAGCCAATAGTTTAAAACCCCCAAACCAAAATTAACTAACCGAAACCAAGTTTAGAATGCTGGATGGGAGGCTTTAACTAATCTGGCTAAGTGTGCTATATAAAAATAGGTATTGTTAATTTTTAATGACTATTTTAAATGGTTTTTAAAAAAATTTTTTAAATATTATGTAAGCTATCTTGGACAAATCAAAAAGCAGCATACATATTTAATAAAATAAAATAAATTAATTGAAACAATTATCTACTCCTTTCATTATTATTTATATATTTGTTTCATTCTACTCATTTTCTGTTGAATCTTCTTAATGAATTTTGAACTGTGCATTCTTTAAAAGATACTATAACATAGTGCCATCCTATTAATGTGCAAAACTGAAACATTTACAGAGCAAGAAACAGTGGGGTGTGAATTTGTGTTTCTATAATACCTTAGATATAATTTCAAAAGACCAGGTTCCTTCTGTCTTCAAAAAAGCAATTGGAAGAAAGAAGCTGGGATGAGATAGGATTGGACATACTGAAAATAAAGTTTGTTTAGACTGAAAATAGGCTGTAATGGTATATATCTGATTTGAACATACAGATGATCCTTTGCATACAAGTTATTTTCTATCAAATATGATGAACAGCCCGCCCTTAGAAACTACAATATTTCAACATAATTTCTATAGCTTCCCTGCTCAGTGCAGGAAGATATGAGAGCCAAGCAGGCGATGGACATCTGTGAATGATTCAGAGCTTGACTAAGGGGACAACAGCATACATGAAGGAGGCAGGGAAGACAATGAGTCTTTGATGTAATATGACAAAGGCACTAATAGTTGGACACATCAAAAGCCCATTGCAAAATAAGAACACACAATCATAGGTAAAGTACTTATTCTTGTAATCAACACATCCTATCACTGCCAGAAACCATGCTAACTGTGAAAAATCTAGGCAGATTTAGGTTTTCTATGCAGTTTTCTGTCCTTCTATCAGGTTGAAAGTTAAATTGGAGTTACAAGATCTAGGCTGCAAAAAAGTAGATGACAGTAGATGGTGGGAAAGAGAAGGGAATAACCTAATGCTTTGCTGCCATCTAGTTGATCTTAAGGGGTTTTGCACTCCAGATGTAATAGAGCTACTAGCATTAAGCACTGGCCATCTTCATATTTATTCATTCAGATGATTTTCCTTTTAGATAGGGCATTAAGGTATTTGATCTTGTTCCTATGAAAGGTTGAAGAGCATTATTTTATTTAAACTACCATATTCTGACAGTCACTGATGTATTGGTTATTTGTTTATTTTGGCAAGTTTTTATCTTCTAGGGGAATAGGACATCTGCAATTCTGCATGTAAATTCCACATATGAACCAATAGCTTCTCTTTTGCAAAAACTGTTCTGTATCATTGTGTTTGGTTTTACATTTAAGAGACATGCAGATATCCATATCAGAAAATAGCAAAGGTGTCTTGAAAGGGATAATTTGCAGTGGAAAAATGGCAAAACCAGAGTTGCATTTTGTCATACTGTACTTCCTTCAAACTACGAGCTGCCTTGGGATTCATAGGTTCATAAAATTCACAGAAAATTGCCTTAGCAATATCAATAGCACTTAGACTTAAATACCACTTCAAAGTGCTTTACAACCCTCTCTAAGTGGTTTACAGAATCAGCATATTGCCCCCAACAATCTGGGTCCTCATTTTACTCACCTTGGCAGTATGGAAGGCTGAGTCAACCTTGAGTCAATGAGAATCGAACTCTTGGCAACGGAGTGCAGAGTTAACTTGCAATACTGCATTCTAATCACTGCGCCACCACAGTTCTTAAATAAACACTACTGGCTTCCCCTCATCTCACTGAATATTTGTCTTTATTTTTCCACCTGTTTTATTTATCTCAGAATAACTAATAGATTATATCCTAAAAGTTGATAGCTTCATAACAAAATATTATCTAAAATTAACACTAGATAATTCTATCCATATCAGTGAAGTCACAGTAAACATTTAGGTCATATAGGAACAACTGTTTCCTTTGTCCTTGGTTAATTAAATATAAAAATGTGCAGACCTGCATAGGAATATTACCCCAATTCTCCTGATGTCATCGACACAGAGCTATATTTGCACTGCTGCTCCTACAATATTGATAGTTGAATTGTTAATTCAAAAACTGCAATAGAGAGTCTAATATTTTCCTGTTATGCTAATAACTTTATGGCTGTGATTCTAAGCACAGTTGTATAAAAAGTTTCCTACCAAAGCAGCAATTACTACATGCTGCATTTCTTTTTTCCTCAGGGACTTGTTCAGGTTGCAGATGGAAAGATTGTAGGTTTGTATTATACTTCATAAAAGAAACCCAATAGGAATATTCTGTAAAATGTGATAAAATGTAGAGATCTACTGTAAGAGATCTGGATAGCATCTATTTAAAGGAGTTATTTTAAATGAAACTAGATTTTGTTGCAGCTGCCAACCCTCTCTGCTGTCTGCCACATCAGGAACCCTGCTGCAAATTTGCAGTTCCATTATAGACTGATTCTCTGAATCTTACACAGCTTTGTATTTTCTCCACAAAGGTTTTCTTACCCGAATTTTACTCCAGATGCCTCTTAATTTCAACCAACACAGACTTGTTCTGCTTTTTTTTTTTTTAGTGTGCCTAAGTTGACAATGGCAAACCACCTCTGGAAAACCTTGTCAAAAAAACCTGTAGGGATTAGTCCAGGCATTCACCGGAAGACATATTTTCCTCAAGGCAGATACACACACACACACACAAAGTGTTATAGTTGATCATAGTATTATAGTAAAACAGCAGAATTCAAGTTTCAAATGACAATTTGCACCTTAATGAATGTATTCATTTTGAATCTATTCCTATTTGCTGTATTATGCTAACATAGGTACCCATCTTGAAATCTTTCCCAAAGTTGCTTTTTCAAGAGGCAACTGGACTTTCTCAAACATGCATCCAGTTTTGGTCGCCACACTATAAAAAAGATGTTGAAACTCTAGAAAAAGTGCAGAGGAGAGCAATCAGGATGATTGGGGGACTGGAGAATAAAACCTGAAGAATGGTTACAGGAACTTGGCATAGCTAGTCTAGTGGAGAGAATGACCAGGGGAGACATGATAGCAGTGTTCCAATATTTGAGGGGCTGCCACAGAGAGGAGGGGATCAAGCTATTTTCCAAAGCACCTGAAGCCCAAACAAGGAATAATCGATGGAAACTGACCAAGGAGAGATTCAACCTAGAAATAAGGAGGAACTTTCTGACAGTGAGAACAATCAACTAATGGAACAGAAGTTGCCTTCGGAAGTTGTAGGAGCTCCATCACTTGAGACTTTCAAGAAGAGATTGGACTACCATTTGTCAGAAATGGTGTAGGGTCTCCTGCTTGAGTGGAGGGTTGGACTAGATGACCTATGAGGTCCCTTCCAACTCTGTTAATCTGTTAATCTATTTCTGGTTTTTCTTTGAAGACGTCTCGCTTCTCATCCAAGAAGCTTCTTTGGCTCTGACTGGATGGTAGGGAATCTTGAAAAAGCATCTTTGGGACAACCATGACTTGCATGACCGAGAATCTCCATAGACATTTTGAAATCTCTTAACTTATATTTTAGAAACAGCTGATGGTACAACCTAACTGGATATTCATTCAGACATCGTTGTACTATCCAGCAGAAGCAGCCAAGCAACCTCTGCAATAATCTACGAAGTCCTTCAAATCACATAGTGTAACTGCTTGGAACTTCAAATTCTTTATTCGGGTTGGCTTTTCAAACAAGCTCTCCATCTTTCTTTAGCATTGATCAATATGATGCTCATAGATACGAATATTTTTTTAAGCATCCATTGAAAGCGCATACTTTAATAAACGCCATGAGATTGTACCCTGGAATGACTCTGTTTTGTGCTGGTTTGGCCGTAGTTCAAAGAACATGAGACAGGGAAAGTGGGGGAGGGGGAGGAAGAATAAAGAAAGTAAGCCTCTTTGCTTAGTTTCCAAAGTTTCCGGTGTTAAATGAATGTCCCTTTTTCCTCTGAGAAGTGAGCGGGTGCCTGCAATTAGGGCCCAGAGCTCTTCAGCAGTCTATGAACAACTGTCCAAATGAGGCGTAGTATTTCCTGAACCGAAGGAAAGCACAGCATTTGTAATGGAGAGTGTTGTGCAAGGAGGCAAGCCCTTCTCCACACCCCCCGGCTGATATTTATTCATGTTCCACATTGTCTGTCCAACCCACCCAGTGTTTGGCCTTTTCTCCTCCACGCTTTGCCATCTTCCCTTTTGGCAGAGAAGGATGTTTTCCTGGGATTCTGAATGCAGCGGAAATTAACAAAAGCTACTTTGGGACATCAACAAACTCACTTAACTCATTTGATGCTCAAAAAGTAAATGCATTTTGACTCAGTGAATTTTTGGGAAAGGACCAAAGGTTGCTTAAGGAGTACTAAGTAATGACCTAAGAACCTCTCCTGATCTTCTAAGGTGTTTCTCCCATTGGTTTTTCCTCCTTAATTGCCCTCTGTAAAAAAAGAAGCATGTAGATCAGGGAAGCATGATATACAAGGAAGAGAATAAAGGGATGGGAGATAAAAAGCTTTTAGAAAACACATCCATTTTGATAGAATGATTTTTTTTAATGGTAGAGAATATCATGCGAACTATAAGGGAAAAATTGTAATCTATTCTTTCGGTTCCACCACAAAACCGCAGTCGACTAAAGCGCGCTCGACGAAACCACGTACCTGACGTCATCACAGCGCGACGAAAAAAGCACGCTGTGAGCGGTAAAGCTAAAATTAACGCGTAAACCTAAACCTAACGCTAACCCTTAACCTAACCCTAAACCTAACGCTTAACGTAACCCCAAACCTAACCCTAACCCTTAACCTAACCCTAACCCTAACCCTTACCTTTACATGAATCGGCTTGCTTTAAAAGCGCTTTTTAAAGCGCCCTTTTTTCTCTGCGGTCGTTGTTGTCGCGCTGCTGACGTCGTCAGCGACGCGATTTAATCGGGCACACTTTAGTGGACCGCGGTTTTGTCATGCCACGATTCTTTCACTTCCATATACATTTTCTACAATATTTACACAGGTGGCCAACAGTTTAAGGGGGCATTTTCAATTTGACTTTGTCCTTGTACAGTGTATTCAACTATATTCCACTAAATGTATAATTTTTGGGGAAAGAGCAGGGGAGAGAGAAAGAGAGAATGAGAATATTACTCCTTTTTAATTACATTTGTTAGTAAAGCCTCTTGATTTTTGTGTCACTGTACAGTAACATAGTATTTATCCTGTAATTATTTAGGGACAGTGTCTTTGAGTCAGTTCAACTCCTAACAACCACATGGATATATCTATGAAGTTGTTTTCTCCTGGGATTTTTAAAAAAACCTTCTTTTGACAAATGGTTTCCCATCCAAGAACGAACCAGGATTGAAATTGCTTAGCTTCTGAGCCATGTGCTGGCACCTGCTGAGCCAGGGATACTGAAGAGAGACAAAGAGTGATGTCATAGTCAGCGGAAATTAGTTACATATTCACATTATAGTTTTTAAAATTGAAAGTTTGCAAAGAAATAAGAAGTGGCACCCTTCTGCATTTGTTGGTTAGAATTAAAATAGAAGTGCAAACAGTGCTGACAGTGCCAAAACTGTTTTTAAGCCTGCAAGATCTATTTTCATATGAACCAAATGAAGGCAGCTGCAAAACAGGAGTTATGGGATGTAGAAACTGAAATGAGTATAAAGCAATCTGAAAATGTACCAGCTCCCAAAATGGTCCCTGTTAGCACAGTGAAATTCTCACATGCTTCTCTTTTCTAATAAGCCCACCCTTGATTTTAGGACTCTAATTGAGGTAGAGAATGGGCTTTCTGCTGTTAACATTGTTTTATCATTAGCAGTTAGTAACTTTCATGATCTACTGCTAATTATTTGAAGGTCCACCAAGGTTCTAAGTCTCCTTCTGCTCAGTTTGAATACAAGGAATCCAAAAAGGATGGAAATATTAAAGAGGAAAACCAATTGGAATAAATGGAGCAGGGAAGCAAGATTATTACTTAGATGAATATTTAATCATTTAATAACAAATAAAGAATTAGAAAATCAACCACATATCAATGTCCATACATTTGATTTTGTTAAACAATGATCCAAAGTGTCCTCATACATTGTAAAAAACTGGCTAAGGAAAGATAATAAACAGAGAGTTAGACACTTTTTTTCATATCCTCCTGGTAAAAGAAAGTCAATATGCTTGTTTTAAAATTGTACAAAACAATCTTTATTAAGCTGCAGCTACCATATTGATGTTTGTAGTTACTAAAAAAAATGTAGGGAAATGTTTTGGGAAACATGGCATATGATACAATTTCAGCATCAACTCTACATAGAAATGCTCAAGAATAAAAGCTGATATATGAGAAAGTCACACACATTCCTTAGTAGAGTTGATCCCCCAAATGTGACTTATTCTGTTCAGGTTACAGAACTAAATGGGATCATTATTCTCATAACAGACACTAATATTTAAATATGCATCTTTTCATTCGGGGCAGGAGTGGGATTGAAAAGTTTTAGCAACCGGTTTTCTGACCAGTTGAGTGTGGCCATGGTGGGCATGCTTATTCAGCCTCCTGCACCACAGTGGGAGGGGGCATTTTCATCCTCCCCAGGCTCTGGAGGCTTTCCTCGAACTTTCAGGAGGGTGAAAACAGCCTCCCCCGAGCTTCGGAGGCCTTCCAGAGGCTGGAAACGGGCCCATTTCTGCATTTCCGGAAGGCTTTTCGCCCTCCCAGAGCCTCCCCGTGGGCCCTGCACTTACCTAGTATCCAAAACAGGTTGCAGGGAGACTCCTGGGAGGGGAGGCGCAGGGCAGGAGGAGTCAGCCAGTCCTTTCAACTATCGGTTCAGGTGAACCAGATGTAAAATTAGCATCCAGTTTGCCTGAATCAGGCTGAACCGGCTGAATCCCACTCCTGATTTGGGGGTATTTGTCATTTCCCATGCTGCTATCTGTATTCTGGAGAATTATTGCACAAACTTGTATAGTTGCTCTTGAAACATTTAAAAAGTGCTGGGGACTGGAATGACTTTTCCTGTTTTGTGCATCCCATTTTATTTTGGCATAATTTGGAATCCGCATTGTTCTACATAGTAAATAAATTTTCTATGCTAGAGACAGTGTTTATTTTTTCTTTGAAATCCTTTTGCACAAAATTGAAAAAAAGTATGTATTTCCTCCCTTAACTTGAAAGTTAAGGGAGAGGCAAATGTTTCATTTCTCTCTTTGGCCATCTCAGTTCAACCACTTCTCTTTGTTATGCTCCTAGGTGACCTCTCTGGGAATCACCACCTTCAGCCTCTGTGCCTTGGGCATTGACAGATTCCATGCGGCTACCAGCCCTCAAGCCAAGCTCCGCCCGATTGAACACTGCCACTCCATCATTGCCAAGCTGGCTGTCATTTGGGTGGGTTCCATGACCCTTTCAATCCCAGAGCTCCTTCTTTGGCAGCTGGCACAGGATACCTCACCAGTCTCTGGTGTAGTGTCTGACTACTGCACAATGAAACCTTTTCAGGAGCTGCCCGAGTCCATTTACTCTCTGGTTCTCACTTATCAGAATGCTAGAATGTGGTGGTATTTTGGATGCTACTTCTGCCTGCCGATCCTCTTTACCGTCAGCTGCCAGCTGGTCACCAGAAGGATCAGCAGCACAGAGAAGACCGAATGCCGTGGCAATAAGCATGGGCAGTGTGAGAGCCAACTCAACTGCACAGTGATTGGCCTGACAGTAATCTATGGTCTCTGCACCATCCCTGAAAATGTCAGTAATATTGTTGTGGCCTATCTGTCTCCTGACATGACGAAACAGACTTTGGACCTATTAAGCTTGGTCAACCAGTTCTTCCTGTTCTTCAAATGTTCAGTTACTCCTGTGCTTCTACTATGCCTTTGCAAACCCCTGGGGCAGGCCTTCATGGACTGCTGCTGCTGTTGCTGTGACGAATGTGGTCAAGAAACTACTTCCAGTGATAGTGGTTCTGAAAGCAAAATCAAAACCGAGATGTCCTCAAATATTTTCTTTGACAAGACCAGAGAGTCACCTCCCCCCGTAGGGTCCATTGGCACTCCATGCTAAGTTCAATCATCCTAGTGGTAGATCAACAGCAATTCTTCCGCTACCTTTTCCCAAGACCAAAAGTTGTGATTTTCTTTTAGTATTAATTGGTGAAATAGCTGGACACTGGAGCTGGGAGCTGGTGTGTATCATCTGCTTGTTCTAGCACTGTCTTGTAAGAACAACTTAAAAACAAGGCATCACCAATAGCTACTGTATCTCTTCTCTGCTGAACAGCTATCAAGGGTGCCATTGACTGCCCTGATCTACCACAGATAGAAAGGATGCTGTTCTGAATGCGAAAGATGCTGTGGAAAGGCCCACTTGCAACCCTTTCCAGAATGGAGAAATCACCTGTTTTAAAAGAGTTCATAGTACACACTAACCTATTCTGCACTGATGCAGGACCAGTACTGTCCTCTACTTCATGTCTGCCCCAGAGACAGCCTTGTACACAAAGTCAGCACTATCCTAGCCTCAATAAACCAGTAGACTAAGTAGAAAAAGGTTCCCGTCATTTTATTCAAAATGTGGTTGGACAATTGATCATTCTGTCAGTATTTCTATTAAAAAAAGTTAAGACTGTATAAACTAGAATTCTTTTTTAACCAAGGAATCAGGATTTTCCACCAGGTTTCACTGTATCTTGTGTGGTGTGTGTGTGTGTGTGTGTGTGTGTGTGTGTGTAGGGGGGTGGGGGGTTTACAGGAACTGGTTCTGGTTTTTTTTATTCACACTTATTTTATTCGTTTTATACCGTTTGGGGTATTTTGATCTATCCATGGTTTCAGGTCACTCATACTCTCATATGTTGTACTTTAGTGTAGAGCAATTAACTCATTGTGGCATCAATAGCAGCTTTCTTGGCAATTTTCTCTGTTCTTTCGGGCATCCAGTTTTTTTTCTTTTATATCTTAATCTTTGACAGTCTCTTTTCGCATTCATGTTTACCAACTTCTTTATTTCATTCTACAATTCCTATTAATGAGGCTCAGAAATTTAAAGTACAGGCTGATGTTTTCCTTCAAAATGATGGGTCGATTGTACCACTGGGAACTGCATGGCTTTGTTCTTCTGCTTTAGTTCTTTCATTTGAAACATGCACATTATCTGTTCCACAATTTTCTCCTGGCTCTTTGCTGTTGTAATGGAGATTTTCCACCACTTTGTGACAATACTATAAAGGTAGTCCTGACTTATAACCACAGTTGGGACTGGAACATCTGTCACTAAGCAATGCAATTAAGTAAGCTACGCCTAATTTTATAACATTTTTCTGCCATACTTGTCAGTGGTAGGTTTCTATTTTTTTTACTATTGGTTCTCATGCGCATGTGTAACACTTCTGTGCATATGCAGAAGCGTCCAGGTGGGTGGACGGAGCCTCCCACCACTGCTACTACCGGTTCGCCTGATCTGGGCTAAACCGGGAGCAAACCACCTCTGATACTTTTAAGCAAATCACACAATTGTTAAGTAAATCCAGTTTTCCCCACTGACTTTCCTTTTTGGAAGCCCCCATTGAGATCAGCCCCCTGCTGATCATGTGACTCTGGAGTGCTGCAATTGTCATAAATACATGTTGGTTGCCATTTAATCATCTGACATGGAGAAGGTGCACCAGTCATAAATGCAAGGGCAAGTTGTAACTCAATTTTCTCAGTGCTATCATAACTTCAAATGGTTGTAAGTTGAGACTACCTGTAAATTTGATTTCTGTAACTCTTTCTGGTGGTGTCTACATAGATGCATGTTGTTTTGGTTGCTGCAAAACTGTTAGCGGTGAACAAATCGCAATGAAGAAATAATTAGATTGGCAGAAACAGGTACAGGCAGTCCTAATTTAACTACAGTAATTGGGATTGGAAACTCTGTTAAGCAATGCAATTGTAAGTTGAAAAACCATGATTGTGCCATTCCTTAATCAATGACCTCACATCACCATGACTTCCTATTTCCTGTTAGCTTTTCCACTCACTATTGTGGGAATCTGACAGGAAGGTCATGAGACTCCAGCATGCAGGGATGGTCAAAAGTACAAGATCCAGCCATAACTACCGCTTGTTCAGTGTCATTGTAAATTTGAACAGTTGCTGATGACTAAAAGAGGACTACCTGTAAATCATTCTGCTTCATTTCTGTTTCCTAGACTATGTAGCCCAGTTATGTCTCTCCACCTTCATTCCAACTATTGCAAGTGACCTGTCGATATTGAGCCAATTTCAACAGCACAGCACAGATCATCTTCCAGTTTAAGATTTCACTTTAAACCAGTAGTAGGTCAAGAGGTCCTTAAGAGGCTCAAGACACATGTTCAAAATTATGATATTTGGGGCACTTTGTATATAAAGAGCTTTCACACTCCCTGCCCCCAACCTCTGTATGTAGATCTCAGGTATTTACTTGTATTTATTTTCTCAGATTTTAACTGTCTTCTTTTAGAGCATTAAGTAACTTCATGAATAAATTAGATAAACAATAGCCCAGATATCCAAAGTAGAAGATTATTGATCAGTAGTAGTGGATATATGGTTTCCAGTTCTCATGTACACTGATATTCAGGTGGCATTAAAAATGTAGAATTGACCCTATTGGAAAGCCTAGTTGGCATTCAGTTGCAGATCTGATACATAGTATTTCTTGTAGCACATGAAATGTTTACCAGAATGACAAATTTTTGTCACTATATGGTACTGCACAGCTTTTTGTGGGTGACTGACAGTCAGCTAAAGACTTTAAGTTCAATAGTGAAAACTCTCTGCCTTTTCCCTCATTGCACCAGCACCACACGTAAAGGATTTGGACACTGAGAATCTCATTGATTTTTTTTTTTTTTTGTACTTTCAGTAAACAGCTGGGGGAATATGACCTGTGTGTAATACGAACATTTTCAAACACACAAGATAGAAAGCAGCCATTTATTTATCACATTGGCCTCCATGGAACTTTACACTTAGCAATTTTGGTTGTGCAAAGCTTGCTTATGTTAAGCGCACAGATCAAGGCCCTATCGACAGATTTTATATGAAAGTGTCACAGAATATAGTCAAGAGGTGAAGTATAAGTAACGCCAAGAAGCAGAAAGCTTGAATTAAGCAATGTGAGATGCCTCTGTCAAGCAATTTTCTGGTGTACTCTATTAATCTAGCCCCTCCAATCCAATTCCCTGCAAATATATTGGATTACAACGACTATAATCCCACTATGTTGGCAAAGGATGTTCTAAACCAGGGGTGTCCAACTCGACTTCATTGAGGGCTGCATCAAGGTTATGTTTGACCATGGGGGAGTGGGTTGGGCGTGGCCAGCTCAACATCACTCATGTCGGGGGCACCTGTTGTGACCCAAGTGCTCTGCTAGGGAAAAAGGAGCTTTTGCTGGCAGAAGCACCACGGGCCGGTCCTTCACTATTTCCAGGTGGCCCCGCAGACTAGATCTAAGCACACTGTGGACTGGATCCAGCCCTTGAGCCTTGAGTTTGACACTCCTAAAGGTAGAGAACTTTTCAGATAGTACTAAACCATAATACCCAATCAATCCAAACATTATTATGGGGCTGATGGAAATTAAGTGTCAAATATTTGAAAAATGAATGTATTTCACCCTGTCTTAAAGGTACAATCATATGTCCAGGAGGAAATACAATTAGTTTCTTCCTATCCAATATCTGAAAGCAAAGCTTTCACATCAGAATTCCTGATAGTTACCATAGCTTTTACACTATAAAGTGCACATTCTGCACAGAATATGAATTGGAAGAGCTATGCAGGGATATAGTGTAATATTTAATGCTCTTGTTAGAGGCAGGAAGTGATTATCCAGAGTTTGCTTGTAAATCTATGAGGAAGAACTTACCTGTCCCAGGATGCATTTTAGTGATGTTCTTACTATCAGCAGCTGCCTTTGCAAGACAAGCTTTTCAAGGGTTAACCAGTCAACAATATTGTGACTGTACAATACTGAAGCATAAACTAACCATGTTTCAATTCACTAAAATAAAGCATGGCTAGTTTGGGAATGCTCCAGTATTACTGGATTTGTAATTATTCCAAAGTTGATTGGAATCACTGTCTACCATTATGTGCATTTGTGTAACATTTAAACAGGTCACAATATGACCTTTCCCAAACTGCATTTTTCATCCAAAAACTATACTTGTTTCAGTTTCAGTTCACTCATGTGGCAAATTAGGCTCCATTAGTATATCTCTCCTAGTTCACAGAGTTGAGGATAAAAGGTAGGAATAGGTACACCATCATGGGTTTTTAAGAGGAATAAAGGCAGCTAAATCTAATCCATAATATTAATGTGTCAATATTACAACTATAGCTTACGCCTGGACGGAATATTTCTCTTTTAGAAGGATAAATTTCACCTCATTTTTAGACATAAGTAGTGGTACAAATCACAGCAATTTGTTACAGTTAGGACGAGTGAGTTAGTTCAGAATGTTTTGTTATGAGTTTTGTTTGTATATATTTCTTACTCATAGATGTCAAGTACTTAGTGATGGGAAATACTTCTGCCAACAACATAAGGAACGTGGAAAGGGAAAACAAATCTAATATTCACTGTGCTTTTTGAATTGTAAGCATTTAAGCTCCTTCTATAGTGCTAAAGGACTCAGTGGAGAAAGCTTTTCAAATAGTTATGGTCTAATAGCCTGACTTTTTGACAGGGTACTTACTTTACATCCAAGTTCGTTTAACATAGATAATAAAACCACTAAGCTTTAAACCAGGATAAATTTACAAAGCAAAACACTGCCAAATATCTACCTACACCACCAGCACAGTATGATATGTTCTGATGTGTGAATGAGACCAACATTAAAGGGATCATTATCCAAATTCCATCCCAAGGAAAGGAGCTGCCATCCCTATGCTGTTTTTTTGCAGAATAGCTAAACTCCTTCAAACAAGCAGGGAGAGGCTCAGTTTCATAAAGCTCCAATACTCCTGCTTGGCCCAGAGGTTTCTCTCTGTTCAGGGATAGTTGAAGAATAAAACAAGCATCTTCACAGGAGTGTTCGCTTGGCTGCAGCTCTTTTTGCTTTTGGGGTGCTCTTCCCCGTAATTTCCCTGTGAAGAGAGACTCCCAGCTCAGTTTGCTGAGGGTTGAAACTCTCTGTATTCTGCTTTCTTTGGATTGCACCCTCAGAAGGGAAAAACGCCCGGAGAGAGGGAGGCAGTTGCTAAGGGATGGGCTGCAACTGCTACAAGGGGATCAGTAAGGGCTTTGTATAGGGAATGACACCCACAGTCCCTTCATGGGCCTGCTGCCATGGAGACAAAGCCTCTGTCTATGTACAAAGAAAGTGATGTTTGGACTGCTGCCCCCATTAGCAAACAGGAGAATGCCTGGGGCAGCCATGCTTTCTGTCTCTTGAGGAATCATCTCTTCTCGGCCAACCAGACTTTTCTCCCTTTCTATTCCCCGATTCTCCCTCTCCTGAGAAACAGGGAAAAACCTGTTGCTCGTCTAGACCATGCATAGTTTTTTGGGATGAGCCATAGTAAACATCTGTTTCAAGAAAGCCTGGAAGTTTCAAAAATTGTGAGAATACAATGACAAGATGCCATACATGGACAAAAAAACCCGTCACTTGCATCTCTCAACTTAGCTAACTCTACAGTCTCAGGTTGATTTCCCCAATATTCCTCTTGTGAGCCTCCCACATCCTCAAAAAGCTGCTAGAACCTTGTCCCACAATGTATTAATTTATTACACTATCTTCTTTGGCTTATACTCAAAAGACAAGGAATGGGAGGGAAGGAAGAAATTGTTCACATAAATGTGCTGTTTATTTAATTTATTTATGTACATCACTTAGACTCCACCCACTTCAACAAAGTCTATGGGGCTAGAGTTGATGAAGCAGCACCAGCAGCTGTACATAAATCACAGAAGACAGTGAAACAGCAATGGTTTGATAAATCTGCACTTCTCCAAATTTTGGCCATAACATCAATACAACCATAGACACATCCTTTCTCATCTCCACGAAGCCTTCACATAAAAGTATATCAGAAAAAAATGACTCAATCATTTTTATTTGCATCACTTTGTAATTCAGTGGTAGAGATGATGCTGGACTGTAATTCCCATCTCTAGCAACAACAAAACTATTAGGGATGGTGGTAATGAGCCCCTCCAGTTTTAAGAAAGAAAAAAAACTCAGGAGACTACATACATGTAAGCTAACATATAATTGTTACCAACATAGAAGCCGATAATGTGCTGGAATCTCAAGTGATTGAAGCCAGATTGAACAATTATGACACAGATACAGGGTGAGATGAGGCTGCTGTCTTGATTCATGACTCTTGATCCAAGCCCTACCAGGATGGTTGAAGGGTGTGCAGCCAAAGCACTAGTGTGACCTGAATATCTAGCAGTATAAGAGGGGAATGGATGGGAGCAGCTATTCATATTATGCTTTCCCTGCTGGCTTCCTCTGAGCAAGGGCCAAGCAAGAACAATGCTAGGCTTGTTGTCACAGCTCCTGGTTGGTCAGAACACTGGGGGTGGGGAATGGAGGGTGGAAAAAAAAGGGGACCAATCAAGCCTTCCTGGAATATTGCAGAACTGGGGGAGGGCAAGAAAGGAAAGGGTTGAGAATTTCAAAGAAGTTGAAATCAGGAAGGGTGAATTTCATTCAATTCAACTGCCCCTGTCCCCTCCCCACCCCCAAAGCAGGCAAAGTACACAGGACAGCTATTTCCAAGACAATTGCTCAGATGTGTTACTGTTGGAATAAAAAGAAACTCGAATGTTCCTAGTATACAAGGGTGAGATGGCAAAAATTGTTTAATGATTTGCATAGTTGCTGATGTAAAGTTTTTAAAAAAGCAGTCATATTCCTGTAGTTCACAAGATCTGGGGAAATATCTGAGGTACCGTCATTTTGTACAGTTCGTAAGGGTAAGAATACAGCAGTATGGAAAACATGAGCAGTCGCTAGGTGAAGATTGTAACAAGACCAAGCATAGAAGAAGGTTCCATAATCAAGGAAAGGGAAATTGTTTCTATTGGCAATCCTATAACTCAATTGATAGATCACTCCAAAATTTTATTTTGCAATGCATGGTTGGGCAAAAGTGAATTCTGACTATGTAGAATGAATTTATAGTCATATATATGCCATTATCCACCACAGAAAGCAGGGTTTCCATTGCAAGTTGTAGGAGTTTCCTCAACAACACAAACCAATATGGAGATTTCTTAGACGTTTAACTTAAAAATGTAAACAGATCATACTCTGGGATTTTCAGTGGCTATTAGCATGCTAGACTGGGGAATTAATCCAAATTCAAAGCAGCTAGTCATGCTCAATTCAAATCAAAATTTACTTAGGGGCCGAGAGGAAACATGCCAATCACATTGACAGAGGATCTACAGAAATCCCAAACAACTGGAAAGCATTAAGGGGGAGGGGAGAACAGACCTAAGATATGGATAATCTGGAGCCCTCCAGATTCTTGTTTTACACAAAAATTATCACTGACTTGGCCAGACTTAGTTGTGCTGATTGTTTTAGCACTTGCTCAGATCATTCCTGGTTTTATTCCAGAGACATTCAATCAGTTATACAATATAGCTTCTTGAATTAATCCTGAACCAGATTCTAAAATAATGCTGAAGTTACCATGGATCAGAAATTGGAAAGAATACCCTTTAAATTAAAGTCAAAATATTGAGTTTTATTAAGAGTGTTCTAGTCAGTTTGGTATAAGAGAAAAGTTATGTTACATTCTAGAAATGGAGCTACACTACTTTGTTGTCTGAAGGAACACAAATAGCAATGTCTCATCATCAAGCAAGAAGCCATTTATTAATTGCCTCAAATATTCTCTTGATGTCTCTGCTAAACATCTGTTTCTTAACACCAGATTTATTCCCTTTATTAGCCTACTATTTCAATGGTCAGTGAGAATGTTAGCTGAGAATAATGGGAATTGTAGTCTGATTGACCTGAAGAATATGCTGTTGCAGAAATCTCACTGAAACTACCCCACAAAGAGCCTCACATCTTTACCAGAAGAATAATACTGGGAGAGGTTTAGCTTGGTTCCTTCCTAACCTTTCTAGAATGACATTTGTAACATTTCAAGAACAAACTCCTTTATTTATTATTTTGGTCTCTGTTTTCAAGGCAATGGAGTGTTTTTTGCTCTTCCACAATAGGGGGGAAAAACCCCAGAAGAATCAAATCTTCGGATACAGCATGGAAAAGAAAGTATGAACAAACCACCTGAAGAAAAAAGGTAACAGTGCAACCACCACCAACATAAAATTGTTAATTTATTGTTATTTTGAGCCAAAAAAAGTACTGTTACAAGATTTGTTTTCCAGAGAAGGTCAACGTATGAGCCAAAAATGTATTTTTTAAAAAAGGAATGACACTATACAATTGATTAAATTAAAAAACGTAAAATGCTTCCTTGTGCAGCTTTGTGAAAATGAGGAGAAAAGAAAACATGAAATTAGAAAGCACCCTCCCCCTCTTGAGGGAAGCAGCTCATGGCAGGATGGGCCCTGCGACTGTACACCTGTCCATAGCTTACATGGGACAGAAAGAGATATAGCCACCCAGCAGCATCAACTACCTTTACAAGAAACAGTATTAGCTTATCGCATCTTTAAATATTTTCCATCGCTTCACTTCCTGAGCTTCTCTGCAGCTGCTTTAAGTCCTAGGGTGATTCAAAAGGAGACATAGAAGCAGTAGCCTAAATTGACCTCCCTTAGTGAGGAATATCATGGCCTTTGCCAGAAACTCAAGCACGGTATAATCCAAGGGGTTTCTTATACAAACCCACAGAATGAAATTCCCTCTTCTACTCTATTATCCTAAACATCATCCTTGAGTTTGAGAAGCAGAGTTTCCATAGCTCGCCGTGCATTGGTGGAAGGAAAAGTGGGGGGGTGGGGGAGATTTAAGCTTAAAGGACACCTAGAAAAGAATCCTGGCTTTTTACAGCTTCATCCTGAGCTCTGGGCAAAGACAGCCTCTTCTGCATATCCTCCTTGCTCTAGAATTCAAATCAGGTCTGTGCTTTGAGTGAACCATTCTATGAGCTCTGTCTTGCTCAAAAGGCTTTTGAATGGGACCTTTGCAGAAGTCATTCTGTTCCTCAACAATCCACAAATGTCTGAGGGACGAGACATCCTAAAACATGGACTCAGTGAATGCTGGCGATCCAAAACTAGTCGCTTTGGCAGCACACCAGAATTCTAAGTCATCTGCATAAGTCACAGGATGTACATCATGCACTGCCTGCTTCCGTTCAGGGAAATATCTTGATCCTTGTAAAGAAAGCTGCCTTTCGGGTTTTCAAAGAGAGGGAGCGCATCCAGCATATATCAAGTATGGTTCTGAAACACAGCAGCAGCAAGAGATGATGTTCTGTATCTTCAAGTGCAAGGTGAATGAGATTTAAAGCTCAGATCAAAGGGCTTCACTCCTGCCTGCTGGCCATTGGTTCTAAGGATTTAATGGCAAAGAAAAAAACAACCCTGCATTGGCTCTTCCCTAAAGTCTTGCACAGACAATTAAATGCAAATACTGCTCTAGGACGCTCTCCTGGAGATGCCCCCCCACCCCAAATAATCATACCATATACAGAAGGAGAAAAGAGGTGCTAAAGATGGAAGGAGAGAGTTATCTTGCAGGGAGAGTATCACCCAAAGTTATGCTCCGTACCCAGCAAGATACCACTTGTTCTGTGGCTGCTTGTGACGTCCCCAATACTGCACTTGTTACTTTCCCACCCCATCCATTAGCTGCTGCCCCCTTGACAGCTGACAGGCCCCATTTAGTAACAGTATAATTGCTTAAATTAAAAAAATTAAAATATATATACATATATTTATATATATATATATACTGTACACACACTGACAACAACAGAACAGTGCCAAAATCAGAGTAAGGAGCAAAAGAGAGGAGGGGGCAGACAGTTTCTTTATAATAAAAACAGGAGTTCAATCTCAGCTGAAGAGGGTTCTGGTGTCCCCTAAAAATACCCATCTAGGGAAAAAGAGGTGGGCAAGAGGGATGGAAAGAGCAGGAGATGGGGAAAGAGAAAGGGGGAGGAGGTGCGCCTGGCTTTTACAATCGCATCTTCCCGATCCAAAACTTGGACAAAGAGCTCTCAGCTTCGCCGGGACTTTGAATGCTGAATAAGCCACTGTAGGGTGATATCTGTCAAAGAGAAGGTAACAGTTTATGACCATTGAGAAGAAAAGGAAGATATGCTAAACTTTCTTCTGCTTACCTGGAGGTGAAATAAAATGTGCAGAGGTCTGCCCAATTAAAAGCCAGAACTTTATCAAACGCTGGCTGATTCAGTCTTGCAACCCACCAGAATTGATAAGGGCAAAGGGTGATGGGACCTAAATCTTCCCTCTTCCAACTATGAAATGAATGGAAACCCCAAGGCATACAGAACCAGTGCTGTCTTAACGCATGGACCTGGTGGGCACTTGTCCATGAGCCCCACGAGCACTGGGGCCCCATACTAAACTGTGTACGTTAACCCTTCAATGCACCTTGTATCATATACACACAGCAACATATTTATTACATTTTACTGCATTTTTTTATTAATACTAACATGCAGTAATAGAAATTTTTTTCTGAAGATCATGAGACGACCCCTGTGTTTTTAATGTTTCAAGCCCGATTTTGTTGGATGTGCCAATAAAAGAAATATATGTTTAATTTTATCGACCATTTACATTTTTATTCCTGTGAGTAGTTGTCATAGGGGCCCCAGTACACTGCTTTGCTCAGGGCCCATAATGCTGTTGAGACGGCCCTGTACAGAACCCACATAATAAAGTTGACTATAGAGCTCAGCTGACTTGGCTGAACCTGTCCACGTTATGGGCAAAACCAGCAACTGGGTGTCTCCTTGGAAGAACTCTTAAGATTTTGCTGCAAATTCAGCCTCCATCAAGACTTTTGAGTTGTTACATACTCTGACCTTTTAATCTTTCCCAGTCTTTGCTTTTCCAGCTTACCAATGTTGTCTTTTTCTTTGCAAGAGATTGAATAGCAACAGATCTCTCGGTCCTGGATGGCAGACAAGTTCCTGAAAGAGAAGTAACAGCACGAAAGATCAGAGGTCTTGGAAAAGAAAAGGACAACTCACATAAAAGGATCATTGCCAGCCAAAAAGAGTGATAAAATGTGTCCCAGCAACCTGCATCTTCAAAAATAATGACAAGAGGATGAGATCAGTACATTTCCTTTTGAATGATGACCTCACTACTCATGAGATCCTGCTATCCTCATTTATCGTCTCTATTCACTCTGGATCTCCTAAAACTTTGGGGATGTTATCCCACAGCCAATCTGATTTAAGGGTCAAGTATTGTTCACATAGGCTTCATGCAAGCATTTACAAGAACCTGACACCTTTAAAAATAAAATCCATTTTAACTTGATTTCCAGGATAAAGTATGAGGGGGGGAATTAATAAAAATAAATATAATAACTTTCCATTGCTAAAGTGCAATAAATGGATAACAACAGTAATAGGAAAGCTCTTAAATGTTGAAGATTGACAAATTCCGACTGGCAGTGTGTTCCAGAGGCAGACAAGCGAGAAAGTTTTCATATTTGCACACTTTGGTATGGTTTTAAAAAATCATGATTTCATTACTGTATGCATATGGAACAGATTGCCTAAATTAGCTCTGACAGCCATATCGGATTAAAATATGCTGTACAAAGGTCCACCCAACAATTAGGACTAACATGAACTCTGCTATTCCAGAAAAGTCTATGAGCTTGAGTGTGTAAGCAACATGAAAGTTTCTTCTTGTAAATAAGCATCCCTAGATTTTGAATAGCAGATCAATGTATGAGACTGCCTTCTACTGAGTGGTCAACCCTCTCTTAAGTTTGAAGCTGAAAAGGTGAAAGCTGGAGGTTAACAATTGCGGCCTATATTCAAAGCTTGAGAAAGGCTGGGATCTGTTGGCATCTATGAGATCAAGTTGCCTCCAAAATCCATGCCATTCAAACCCAGATGGGTAACTTTGCTAGATGAGCAGACTTGGGCATCATTCACAGAAAGCACACCAAATAGCAAAATAAAATAGTACGTGTTAGCTCTTGTTATCTCTCTCACCTCAGCCTCTTCTGAAGAGCTGAAAGGAAAATGGTTGCTACCTCCGCCCAAAAATACTAATGACACTGGCA